>NC_143575.1:205856951-206167059 GCF_048544385.1 Mastigoproctus giganteus
TGCATTAACAGGGATGTGTTGTGCTGAATACGTAAGTAAATGGATTACAGGCTGGATATCAAACATCTGTAATTAAATCTTGAAGATATCTTCTATCACCGGGATATGGTTTCAGGTTTGTGTCCTATTCACGCAATAACATTTTAGTTTTGTAAACAGAGGTTTGTGGATATCCTGTATATATGAACATTAAATATAATATAATGAATATTAAATTATTTATAATTTAATATTATAAACTTAATATTATTAAATAACGGGTACTCAAGGTATTTAATCGACAAGACTGTAGAAAAATATTCAAACAACATAAACAATAACACAACACAGAATATGGATTACAAAAAAAAAGGAGTAGTGATTCCATACATAAAAGGGATTGACAAAAAAAAACAAAGACAATCTGTAAAAGTCAGATGAACTTTAAGCTGATTAATAAGATAGAGATTGTATTCAAAGATCTGACATCAGATTATAATTAAAAAACAGGTAACAGAAAAAATATGGAGTAAGGTATACATGTGAAAGATTTTAAATGCACATAGATGAACACAAAATGCATGCCTAAAGGGAACACCAAATAATCTGAATCAACAGAGTGCATACTGGAGTAAGCTCTGACTTACAGGAACTTAAGTCAGAGCTCACACAGAGGAAGTAATAATGGGGAGGAGTCAGCAGAAGAGACATTGAAAAAATAAAAATAAAAGAAGCCTTTTACATCAAGATATTTAGCCAGGTAACTTTAAACAGAAATAAGGGGGAAAATACAGGAAAACTATGAAATGGACTTTTAAACAATAAAAATAAGAATGATTAATGGAGGAGGGGGGGGACTGGAGAACAACTGGCTGTGAAAGCACTAGATACTAGAGACGACATAACACAACTTATGACAGTAACAGCAATTTGAGAAAGGCAGATTTGTGGTCCTTGTTCTTATTCATTGTACATGTGAACAAAAACCTGGTAGAGGGTTTGTAATGTTTTGCACATTTATTAAAATTATTTATTGTGGTGTAACAGTTTCAGAATAGTTAATTCTTGATGGACATCACCAAAAAGAAAATGTCTCATTTAAAGACACGATTAATTCTATACACCAAACTTTTGAACCACCTTGTATATACTTGTGTAACCTTAAACAACCTAAAATAAAATAAAAATATATTTTGAAACCTTAATGGTGATACTTACTCTTCTCAGTTTAAATAAGGCTTCAGTTTTATCTCCATAGTCCACAAAAGGTCTTTGTCTGTTTTTACGGTAACTGTATCACATTTGTTGTCATACGTATTGGAAGTGCTGATCAGACTGCCAAATTTCAAAGTATGATTATCTGGAAAAAATAAATTTATATATAAATAAAATCTTAGGGAAGAGTATCGGGAATGAAAATATGGAGGAGGCGATTGAGTAATCTAATATTATACTACACCAATAATTTTAAATTAAGATCCTAAAAGTATGCTGAATCAATTATAACAAATCAGTAAATTAAAGGCAATAGGAAAATAACTAAATGACAAAGGTATATCTACCTATTTTATGAATGGGTAGATATACCTTTGTCATTAATGCTGTGGTACAGGCTACATCCGAAGACTTCTTGACTTGTTAAGGTATTACAATTGCCAAATTCAGGAGATGCACAAAATGTAAGTTGCTAGTATGTCAACTTCTTCAGATAATGATGAAAAAGACCTATCAGATGCAAGGGAGAGGAAGTAAAAATGAATGGAATTGAAGCCAAATGGATTTGCTAACAGCCGTGCAAGCCGTCTGAATGAATATGTGGCATTTTTTTTTTTTTTTATTATTCTTAGGCTTTTAAAAAACACCACTCTTGTTTTTATTAATAACTTGTTGCAATTATTATGAGCTAGTATTAAGTAGAAAAGTAAGCTGGGAAATGTGACACAAGCCAGATACGACATGTTCACTCTTATCTCAAACAGCTTGACATATTTTTTTTTGAAAAACAATAACATTATAATGAAGGTTAAAAGTGGAATGGAAAATAAAGGATTTCCTTATTAAGAGAATTATTTCAATTATGTAAAAATTTGAATAAAGAGACTTAAAGCAGTAGTCCAACCAAGAAAAAACAAATTGTGCAACTCATTTCTTTAGTATTATTATTCTGAGCAAAACAAGTTTTTAAAATGGAAAAAATTTGAGAATGATGCTCTGTGGCAGAAAAGGTTAATATCAAGATAACCTATATCTTACAGGTTTTAATTCAATGTATTTAGAAGACAATTAATAAACTGCATTGTGAAGGATTGTTGGGGGAAGGGGGACCTTAGAACATTACTAGAAGTGAACAATTATGATTATTTGGTATTTTAATAGATAAATAACTGTCAGGCATGAATGTGCTAAAACATCAATGATAGCACAACTATCTCTGCACATGAAAGCCAGTTGGGATTGTGAAAGCTGAAGAAGGTAAATAATCTGGTTGTTAGATAAGTTTGATTAAAGAAAGCAAACGTTTAGTGCAGTTAGGAGAACAACAAACTAATAGAAAATGAATTTGATAGATTATTATCAAAAAAACTAAGTGAGGATCCTTCCAAAATTAAATTATAATAATTGATACTGTCAGAGAAAGCAATTTGCAAGACCACATGTTATAAAGTAAATTAAACAAATACAAATAATGAAAACTTTGCATATGTCATATATCCACTGTTGTGTGACCTTGTCACTATGCAAGGTAATATTGGTTCACATTACTGTAGCCATCATACAGAGTTAAGGTTAACAATAAATTAGGTACCCTTTAGTTGTAATTGCAATTTATGCACAGGAAATTATCCAGTTAGGTAATTACTTCACTGGACATATCCCTACATATCTATGTATCCTTTTCTTATTCTTATCTTGAAAACCGTGGTTTTTATTTTTAAAAAAAAATTTAATGCATATTTATTTTCCATAATACTGAGTGACCCAAAAAAAAGTACCAATTTAAAAATTCTATAAAAAAATAAATGAATTGCAATGTGAATATGAAACTAAAACCAAATAACATTCCATTTTTCCATATATTAATACACAGTTTAATAAAACCAAATAACAAGTGCAAAGTGTGTTAGTTGTCTGACGGCACCAGGGGTTCCCCCCATCTCCACATTGTGTACTCTGTTTGTGTAGCACAGAACTCTGTGAAGGCCAGAGATTTAAAAAGTGTGTGGGGAGTGGAAAGATGTGTACTGTTGTTCTTCTGACCATTTAGCCGTTGGGACCCACCATTACCACACTTGGCCCCGGGGAGGCAGGTCAGGTACCCAGTAGATTTTATTTTGTACTCTGGCAGGCCCTGCCACCTAGTTTCCGAAGATTTCAGTGGCAAGGGCCTATGTGAAAAAAAAAGGGGTGGGGAGGGGGTTAACGCTAGAATATAAAAGGCCGAGAGAGCCTTTTATATTCTAGCATTAGGCCGATGTAAGCACGGTTTAAATTTGGAGGTTATTAATTGATAAATTGTGTGGGGTGTACACTGTGAGTTAGACAGAGTGGGGGGGGAGATTGAAGGCTGGGGAAAAGAGAGGTATGGGGACGATAGAGAAGGCGACACCAGAAAGTCAGTGAGGCAGGCCCATGCCTCACCAGGTGAAAGGAGGGGGAGAAGAATAAAAGAACAACAGGCTACAGTGCTCGGTTTGATTGCTAATGTGGCTTGTGGCAGAGAAGCTGCTGGTGTCTCCAATGTCTGGGTTTGGAGTCAGGTCCCGGTTGCTCTTGCTTGCAGATTCAGTTGCAGATATCAGCCCGATGGAACTTGGATGAAGGAAGTGAATTTCAGTTCAATGGAGCTTCGATGAGTTTGGTGCTACTAGAGAGGGGTGCCCAGAGTCTGTCTCAAGTTATTGGTCTTGGTGGTTTAATAGGCTCCTTAATGTTCTTCGTCTAACAGAGGGATTCATTAATACAAATTTTTAAAATGTCTTGTCATTCTGAGCACACACACATTAATATGGGCAGCAGATGTGTTCATTAAGCCATTCTTTTTCCAGGTGGGAAATGTGTGCTGTGACCCCATCTGCTGAAACCACACACACACACACACACACCTCTTTCATTCTGTATGTTCCTCCAAAAATAATCAGGTATTTGGACTGATACTGCTTCCCTATATTCTGTAATCTCAAAGAAATATAGGTGACCCCCACTTAACGCTGATAATTCGTTCCCGAAAAACAGAGCGCTAAGCGAGCACTGTATTTCTGTAAAGTAACATAGGTATTTGTGAGTCACGGTCTATGCCATAGGATATTTCCTAATCAATAATAAACGGTAGCGAAAAGATGCACAATGTCAGTCAAAATATTTAATATTAAAAATTTGTACATATAAAATATTCTCCATTACATATGTATATAATTATGTGGTGAGTAACTACATTACGTATCAAAATTAAACTTAAAATGCCAATTAAAATCATGAATTTGTCAATCCGATGGCCCTGGGCTGCCGAGTTTTTGTAACTTTGGTTGTACTTTGGGCGTCTTCCTAGTAAACTAAAAGGGGTTTTACTTTAAAATCCCAGCAGCGTCACCACCCAAAAATAAAGTCAACTGATCCTTCCCGCTTTGAAGCCTGGCATGTTTTTTTCCTTCTTTCGATATGAAACTTCTTTTAAGTATTCGTTTCCAAAAACGTCTTGTTTCATCTATGTTAAAAACTTGTTGAGAAGTTTAACACCACTCTTCAATAATTTTTAGTTCTTCTTTGAAAGTTCTGGCGGCTCCTTGATCTTCACTTGCGGCTTCTCCCTGGATTTTAAATCTATCTTACCAGCCCTTACTAGCTTTAAATGGTTCCATATTTTTTTTTTTTAAAGGTGAGCTTTCTTCAGATCATCATATAGGCTTTTTCTTTAATAATATTTAACTTAAGGAATTTTGCGTTGGATATTATCTTCAATAAAATTATTTAGAAGTCTCTCTATTTCAATTATAATAGCCGGCTTAGTTGCTTGCAGTGGAACAGCTGTCTTTTGTGCTGCTAAAATTAATTCTTTATTTTTTATAACTGTTCTTACAATTGAACCTGCCAGTCCTAAATTATTGCACACATCCACTTGTCATTGAACGGAATCGATTCGCTTCAAAACGTATTTAATTTTCAAATTCAATATTTTTCTTACCTTAGTAGGTTTCATACCATGTCAAGACATTGTTCCTTTTTAATTGTTATCTGCCATTATTAATCTTCGAAAATGTAACTGCGTTACATTAATTATGTAACAATACATCAATTATGATACAATGTAAACTGTCCGGACGATGTCTGACACTGTACTGAGTGAAGACGAGACTTCGGATAAATGCATATAACGCAAATATTACAAGCAATATACTTGATCATTTTTTAAAACGTTGATCTCGGAACTACGTAACAAGTCACCATAGTGGAATTAAATTAGCTTGGGAAACTTTGCTATTCATTTTCAAGCTATTGACTACATCAGATGAAACATTTTTGTTAAACATGCCAAAAATTCAATCTGTATGTTGGTAAAAGAGCATTATAGTGAGTTGTGACAGCGTTAGAGTGAGGTATGGGTTATAATATAAGAACAGCATTATAGCAAATCAGCGTAAAGCGAACCGCATTATAACGAGGGCCTGCTGTATCCTTAAATTTATGGCACTGAACCCACACCAGACTTTTCAAAATGCAATGGCATCTCAACAAATTCTACAAGTTCAGCAAATCCCTGAAGAGTGTTTTGCTTGTTCATTAACCCACTGAGATGAATGTGGGTTAACAAACTCATCACTGAAAATCATGTCTTCCTATCCTTTATTCATTTCATTCAGGACTGGCCACCTTTCATTTGATCACAATTCACCATACTGTCTTAGCTGTTGTCACCATACATCCTGGAAACTTCTTTCTGAAGATATATCACAATAACTGATGGAGTTTTGATATGTTCCTCAACAATAAAAAAAAATTATTTTTTGCAGGTTTAACAGATATTTTGAACCAGCAAGGGAAAATTGGTATTTAATAAGAAATTGACATTTTGAACCTGAAATAAAAAATAAAAAAAAATTTTAATAAAAAATTATATAAAATAAAAAAAGACATTTTTCTGTAAAGGAATTTTCATTTTTTGGCTCATGCTGTACCACAGATTTCTCAAACAAATTAATTTCTACCTTCACAACGTTGCTTTTCTACTGTAATAGTTCAAATAAACTATAAAGTTGCATTAATTCTTGTTATTGAAGGATGCAAATTTGTACTAATGGTAAACAGTAAAAGCATAGTTTCCCTCCACCTTTTGGTCAATATTATACTAAATTACTTTGAGAAAACTATTTCTCATAAGTATAATGCCAGATATGTTCAGCTATCATTCTTTTTATACCTATTATTTCTCTTACATCACAGAAATTTTCAGATCTATTTACAACCATCTGGAATCTTTTAGGAAAAATACTAAACAATGTTTTCACAGATGAATTAAGGTGGATTTTCTGAAGCACATTATTTGTAGTATTAATTTTCTGATATCATATATGCTAAGAGAGCATATATAAATTTTGCCATTAATGATAAGATTTAAACACTTAGAAGACAATAACACATAAAACACAAGTGCATAAATATATGTTTTTGAAGATCTGTATTTGAAGTACATAACTGCAACTATTGAAACTTTGATTGCGAAATTTTTTACATCCATACTGGTATTTTTAATGCAATATTAATTCAGTGAGGCTTAATGTAATTTCATTGTTAATAGTATATCAAGAAAATGTTTGTGAATGGCATCAAGAGCACAATCTAAAATTATGGAATAATATTTTGGCATAGTTATGATATAATATTTTGTAATATTATGTAATATATTATTATATAGTATGAACCAGAGCTGTAATGCCCAATATGTTCTACGTTGATATCAATATTTGTAAAATAATAAAAGGAGAGAAATTAAAATGAAAAAAATCAAAAAACTTACATTAGAGTAACAAAATAATTAAAAATCAATTTAACGCAATTAAAAATAAGAAAATTAATTAAAAGAATTTAACAAAAATAATTTCTGGAGAGTATCATATAGAAGTGTTCTACGTACTATATTGAGGTAAACTCCTTTTATTATTTTACAAATATATTATTAGTAAAATAATAAGACTATTATTAGTAAAATAATTTAACGAGGCCAAAATACTTAACGTTCAACGTAATTATACGCGACTATTAATTGAAGAAACCAGTGAAATTAAATTACACGAGAATTCTGTTAATGTTCGGCGGCCATATTTGAACTCCGATGCGTGGACCTTTACACGCATGCGCGAAGACAAATAATCACTATTTAAGTTTCAGGTTTAACTGGATTCGGTAATTTTCATTCCTGTGATCACGACATACGGTCGAAAAGCGTTGTCAGCTTCAGGAAGGAAAATCGTTTTGAATATTTTCGTTAGATTCTTTTAATTGCGTTAATTTGATTTTTAATTGTTTTAAATTTATTTGAATTGTGTTAAATTGATTATTTGATTATTTATAATTTACTCTAATGTACCGGTAAGTTGTCGATTTTTTCGTTTTTTCCGTTTTAATTTCTGGAGGGTATCATACGGAAGTGTTCTACGTACTATATTGAGGTAAACTCCTCTTATTATTTTACTAATATTATTATCAACGTAGAACATATTGCAACTCTGATTCATACTATCTAACAAATATATTATTATATAATAATATTTTGCATGTTATTTTTAATTGTATGTTTCTCTATTTTTTACACCTTTAATGTGTTTTTTGATAATGTTACCAAGCAAACTAAACAATTCAATACCTTTTAAAAAATTACCACTGTTCTTTGTAGCATTACATCTTGTATAATAATGCATCCTATGAGAGTAGCAATTTCTTCATGAATTAAAAATTTTTGAATCTATCATTTTATTTAATTGTAAGCATATTCAAAATTCTATGCATTCTGTGTACTTGTAACATGATTGGTTATGCAAGTTTTCTAATCATTAATCAACAGCATCTTACTAAACTAATCACTATTCCCTTGCCTATAACACGTCTAGGCATCTGTGAGGTGATTTTATTCAGGTATTTAAGGTTTTGAATGGACTGAGCAAGCACAATGCTAATGGGATCCTTCCTCTTGCTCAGACCACACACGAGGGGGCACAAATTCAAACTGAAGGAGGACTGTTGCAGAACCGATGTGCAGAGGTTTGCCTTTAGCGAGCAGGTGGCTGACTGCTGTAACAAACTTCCATCTGTTGTTGTAGAAGTTGATAACTCAAATAAATTCAAGGAACTGCACAAACTATTAGAGGGAATGAATAGATGAAATGGGAGGTGTTTTTTTTTTTTTTTTTTTGGCTGACACTGTATAAGCTTATTTTCCTGTGTCGTTTTCCACTGCTAATACTAATGCTATACTCTCTAATTCTCCAAACCTTTCTATATATTCATCTGAAAAAGGCCACCTTAAGCAAAAAAAACTTGCAATAAAATGTCTATATATAAGGTATGATCATAAACTTCCAGGACTGCATCTTTATTTAAAAATATACATTTACAGATAATTACAAATCAATTTTTTTTTAAATAATAACCTTGGATAATTACGCACTTTTTTTTTTATTTTTGAAAGTTCCTTGGTTGCATTTGCAAAAGCTGCCATTAACTTCTGCTTCAACAGAAGATCCTCATACTGAGTCCTATAGTTCGAAGATCCTCAAGGTGATATCTTCAAGCAAATACATATGTACAGTAGACTGTCGAAGCCCGTGACTGCTGAATACGGTGCTGTTTCTTGTATTCTGTCTATCTTGTGAACTCCTCTGATCATTTGGTCGTCCCGGAGTATAAACAGAAAATTTATTATTTATTTATAATGGCACATTCGAGCTAACAGCACATTGAGATCGGATATTTATATACAGTGCAGATGTCTTGCAGTACCAAATAAAAGAAAATGGCATCACGCGATTACTTTTTTGTTTAAATTCACCATTTTGAAAGTGAATTCTGTACTGATATCATGGATTATTGCACTGTTTTACATTTATTTTAAATTAAAACCCCCTCACTATGGCTCCTAAAGTTAATAAACTTCATATAGAGAAGGAACTTCATACGAAAAACTTGATATAATAATAGAAAATAGAACGGGCATAAGTAGGAGTGTACTAATGGTAGAATATAATACACTGGATTGTCAACATGTTTATGTTTTTTATGTGCAGTTAATAAAATTGCATTCTTAATCTCTCTATTTCTTATTTAGCCTCATTATTTCTGCATTAAATATATTAAAAATAAAAAACTTTCTAAATAACAGAAAAAACAAAATAACGGCATCTTGAATCCCCGAAAGTGCCGTTATTCTGAAAGTCTACTGTATTGGTTTGCACATTAAGTAGATATTAAGCATTTTTGCTTCACAAAAACTGGAAGACAAAATGACTGATGCTGAGTAAAATGCCAGAAGTTGTTTCACCCTTTAGTGAATGGCTATCTTAGGTAACTGAGCAAAACAAACAACTAATTGACATGCTCAATGAAAATTATGGAAAAATGAGATACATAATGTCAATCAAGCTCTATTACTTATACGCTCACCTGGATTTTTTCAGACCAAATCTGGCTGATGTTAGGGAAGAGAATGGAGAGAGGGCCTACCAGGACATACAGTCACTGGAAAAGAGGTACCAAGGAAGGTGGGATGAAGATATGATGGGAACTATCTGGTTCATGGTGATCAGAGAGCACAAAAGACAGACATTCAAATGTATATTTATAAGGAAATTTTTTTGATTAATCCAAGTTTCTACTTTTTTAGGATTTCTATTTTGTGATTTTTTTTAGCTCATTGTGTACTTGTAAAGATTAATACTGTAGTCCATAGAGAAGTTAAACATCGTTAATAAATTTTATTGCATATTTACTTTTCTTTCGCTTCTGGGCAAACCATTTATGCTATACAAAAACTAAGTTATATTCAGAATAAGCATACCCAAATTCATAATAAACATCAAGAAATGCAGATAAACAGAACTTTTTGAAAATTTGTTATACAGTATAATTCAGCTTAACCGTTAGACCTGTTAAATCCAAATTTCTCTCCTTGGGAGACATAGGAGATGTCCATTCACAGAACTGATTTGTGTCTGTGGGTTGTAAAATATAACAGCAAATTTTATTCCCTGACACTATTTTTTTTAGAATTGGGTAACACCCTCCAGCATATGACAGCACAACAAAACAAATGGCCCTCAGTCCCCAGCGGCTTTCACTCTCCCTCTTACGGCAGCGAGAGGATCAGAGTGGAAGCAGAGGGTGCTAAGAATCTCTGGGTACAACCAGGCTGCCATGCACGAAAACTGAACTTGGCCTGTTACAACGTAAGATCACTCATTGGTGAAGACAGGATATTAGAGCTGGAAAAGGAATTAGAAAATGTGAATTGGAATATCATCAGTTTGGCTGAAACAAGAAGAAGAAATGAATCACTTATAAGTTTATCAAGTGGAAATCTGCTGTACACCAATGGAAACAGTGAAAGGAGTGAAGGTGGAGTTGGGTTTCTGGTCCATAAAGATTTAAAAACCAACATTTTGGAATTCAAAAGTACATCACCAAGGGTGTCAAGACTAATACTCAGGATTTCTAAGAGGTACAAACTAAAGGTTATAATGATTTATACACCAACATCGAGCCATGATGATGAAGAGGTTGAAGAAATGTACACTGAAATTGAGAGCCTTCTAGATGAGCAGAAAACCCACTACACTATTATTATGGGGGACTTCAATGCTAAGGTTGGAAAAAGACAAAACAGCGCAGAAAGGGGAACTATAGGAAATTTTGGAATTGGTGAAAGAAATGAAAGAGGCGAAAGACTTGTGGAATTTGCAGAATCTCAAGGATTGTCAGTAATGAACACTTTTTTCAAAAAAAGGGTGAACAGAAAGTGGACATGGAAGAGTCCAAATGGATTAACAACTAATGAAATCAACTTCGTCTTCACTAACAGAAGATATATTGTGAATGATATTACCATCCTGAATAAGGTAAATGTTGGAAGCGATCACAGAATGGTAAGATGTACACTTGATATAGATGTAGGAAAGGAAAGGATAAAACTGACTCGAGTAAATAATACAAAGGTCTTTGAGATAACAGAAGAGGAGAAAAAGCAGTATGTACTGGAACTTAAGAACAAGTTTGAGCTTCTGCAGACTGCTCAGGACCAAGATATTGACGAGGAATATTACAACTTTCTGAAAGTGATAAAGCCCAAGAAACCTATAGGGAAAAAGAAATCTAAAGAAGAAAAAATTAGTCAAGAAACACTTGTTATGATGAACCGAAGGCGAAAAATGAAGAGCAAGATAAACACTGACAAGGAGAAAATTGAGTATACTGAGTTATGCAAAACCATTAGAAAGAGACTCAGAGAGGACATAAGAAGATTTAACACAAGAAAAGTAGAACAAGCATTAAGGGAAAACAAAGGATTTAAATCAGCAGCCATGAGCAGTAATACAGAAAGACAAATGATACTGAAACTGAAGAATAGCGAGGGTTTACTTATAAACAACAGAGAGGACATAATTCAAATAGCAGAAGACTACTATAGAGAATTATACAAGGAGCGAGGGAATGATGCCAGCAGTGGGGAAGATGGATTGCAAAGTAGCAACACATACGACATACTCGATATTCTTCCTGATGAGGTAGAACATGCATTGAAGAAAATGAAGAATCAGAAAGCCCCGGGGGAAGATGAAGTTACTGTAGAGTTGTTAAAATTGGGAGGAAGAGACATAACACAAAAACTGGCAAGGCTCTTCACAAAGTGCATTAGAAAAGGTGTGACGTCTAAGCAGTGGAATAATGCAATCATAGTTTTGCTGCATAAGAAAGGAGATAAATCAGAAATTGGAAATTATAGACCAATTAGCTTGTTATCCCATATCTACAAGTTGTTCACAAGGGTCATTACTAACAGATTAGAAAGAATACTTGATGAGAATCAACCGAAAGAGCAAGCTGGCTTTAGGACAGGATTCTCAACTATGGATCACCTTCACATAATATCACAGCTAATGGAGAAAACAAATGAATATAAAACACCATTATGCCTGGCATTTGTGGATTATGAAAATGCATTTAACTCCATACAGCATAAGGCAATGTTTCAGGCACTGGAAAGACAAGGCATAGATACCCCACATATTATGATTTGGAAGAAAATATATGAGAATGCTACCTCATTTATTAGACTAGACAAAGACAGTAGCAAATTTAAAATCTAGAAAGGAGTTCGACAAGGAGAGACAATATCTCCGAAGCTGTTTATTGCTGCCCTTGAGGAAGCTTTCAGAAGATTAGACTGGTTGCAGAAAGGAGTCAATGTGAACGGAGATTACCTAAACCATTTACGATTTGCAGATGACATTGTGGTCATAAGCCACAATCCCAAAGAATTAGAGGAAAATCTTAATCAGTTATGCACAGTTAGTAAGGATTTTGGACTAAAGATGAATATGGCTAAAACAAAAGTAATGATGAACAAGTATGCCACAGAAAGGAAAATAATGATTGAAGGAGCAGTAATTGAAAAGGTGGAGTCACATACTTATCTGGGACAAGTTATTAGCTGTAATAATGATAAATGGCTGAAAGTCAAGAGAAGAATAAATTTTGGATGGATAGCATTCAGGAAATATAGTCACATACTGAAGAGCAATATCCCAGTTTGTCTGAAACGCAAAATAATGAACCAATGTATACTCCCCACCATGACTTATGGAAGTGAAACTTGGGCACTCACAAAAAGAATGGAAGAGAAGCTGAGAACTACACGGCGAAGAAGGGAACGAATTATATTGGGAATCAGACTGTTAGATAAGAAGAGAAACACATGGATTAGGCAGCAAACTCAAGTAAAGGACATTCTAATCAAAACTAAAGAACTAAAAAGGTCTTGGGCAGGACACATAGCTCGAAGACATGATGACAGATGGACTAAGAAAATAACAGAATGGTACCCAAGAGGAGCTAAGAGAAAACCTGGAAGACAAAGGCAGAGATGGATAGATGAAATTCATGAGTTTGTGGGTAGTAAATGGATGGGCAGTGCTCAAAACAGAAGGAACTGGAAAGTTGCTGGAGAGGCCTTCATCCTGCAGTGGATTGAAAATGGCTGATGATGATCACCCACAAATTTCAACCATTTATTTTGGAAGTTCAACCTCTCATGTCCATCTGATCTGTTGTTAAAATTTGAAAACAATGAATCTGCATAGTATTTTGATGTTTAAAATACCATTAAAATATCAGATATGATGGCTTGGCAACTACCATATGATATTCCTATTTGGACAACTATTGTCTTTGATGTGTATTTGGCAATTAGCCTGAACAATGCCCATAAACAGATTATGTTTTTTTTGGGGGGGAGAGATTCAAGAATAACAAGGATGAGGTTATTCACAAGAGATAATTCATCCTTTGTTGATGTGCAAGATCTTTCAGATCTTCAGTCCTTAATAATATCCCCAATGTGATGTGTGTATGATATTCTCAATGATATCACATCATCTGTGTAGCACATATGACATCTTTAAAGTGCCTCAAATATCCATTAACTGCCACAATGAAGAACAGGTCAATAATCTTTTTTGGGAAGACAGACATAAAAAATTCATGATATTGCTGAAACATTAAATTGGAAATATTAACATTTCCAATGGTACTTCAACATTTCAATGTTGAAGAAACTATTAAGAATTGGTTAAAGCTCAGTAAAGTGAGTGTATGGCAGGTTCCTCATCTTCTGTTTTCAGAACACAAAGAAAACATCAGCTGCTGGAATAATATGAGGGGGAAGTATACAATATTTTATAGAATATGATAACAGCTGACAAAACCTGAGAGCATTATTTCATTCCTTAGTCAGAACAAGTATGCAGGCAGTGGTACCACAGAACACTGCCACTACTGAAGACAGTGAAAAAAGATTTCTTCTCAAGAAAAGCTAATGTCTACTTTTTTTTTTTAAACTGGATTGTCCATGTAGATTTTTTAACAAAATGATACCCCATCAATGCAGTTTATTACTAGAAAGCTACAGTTTGTTTTCTGCAAGATAATGTCTGTCCACATACCACTATAATAATGAGGGACATGATTTGAAAACACTATGGAGGACATGCTGCCATGTCCTCCATATAGTCACTTATCTGTTTGGGCTATTAAGGAGCTTTGGGGAAGGGATTCAAAAACAATGATGAGGCTATTCAAGTGCCCAGCTGGATTAAGATATAACCACAAATCTTTTTTGAACATGGTGTCATGGTTTTATAGTTCAGATACAGCATGGGTTTGTTAAGGAAAAGTCTTGTCTAACCAATTTGATTGGATACTATGATGTGGTCACAAAGGAACCGGATGCAAAAAATAATTTTGATATTATATAATTGGATTTTAGGAAAGCTTTTGATACTGTTGCACATGGAAGACTACTGTAAAAATTGGAGCAGTATGGCATTAAGGGCAAGTTGCTGCTATGGATAAAGTGATGGTTGAGTGGAAGAAGACAGAGTGGTAATCAATGGACACTGCTCTTCGTGGACTAATGCTATTAGTGGAATCCCCCAGGGTTCGGCATTGAGCCCATTGTCGTTTCCTGTATTTATCAATGACACTTATGAAGGTATATCAGGCTTAATGTCCAAGTTTGCAGATGATATGAAGGTTGGTAGGGATGTTAATGACAGTAAGGATGGTATGCTACTGCTACAAGATCTAGAAAAGTTGAGCAGATGGGCTGAGAGGTGGCAAATGAAGTTTAACATTGACAAATGCAAAGTACTGCATATGGGTAGCAGTAACGCTACAGTAACGTACTAACCAACTGTGCAGTATACGCTCATGATAGTGGAAAATGAAAAAGACCTGGGGGTAATTGTGCAGTCAGATATGAAGTTTTCTGAGCAGTGCAAACAGGCTGCAAGAGTAGCTCATTGGGTCTTGTCAATGATATACAGGAATTTTGCTAGCAGAGATTATCCCCGTGTATAAGGCAGTGGTCAGGACACACCTTGAGTACTACAGGTCTGGAGGTCTCATTTTAGGAAAGATGTTGAGGTACTAGAACGAGTACACAGAAGAGCAACGAGATTAGTGAATGGAACAAAAGGTTGCTGTTACAAAGATAGGCTTAACTTCTGCAAATTGCAGCATCTGGAGACTAGGCACCTGCGAAGTAATCTGATTGAGGAGTCTAGGAAAGTTTATCGCCAGCAATTCGCTGCCGCGTCAGTTTATCGCATTTTACCGTCTAGAAGCAATGAGATGTGTTTGGTCAAATCATAAAAAGTTATTTTTTATTTAAGTTTCTGCCTTAAGCTATGATTAGCATATTTTTGGAATTCTATGAACTGTGAGGGAATAGTACGGAAATAAAAAAAACACATGTATGGAAATATGTAATTTAATAGGTAGATTATGTATTTTAATAGTTACATGTATCACAAAAATAGTAAAAAATCCATTATTTGAACAATATAACAATTGGTTAATTTTCAACTAAACTAATTATAACATTAGGTATGTCATAGTACACTGCAAAAAGTTCAAAATGAATGTTTATGCAATCTTCAGAATCAGTCACGTTGGGATAATTAATTACTAAGAAACTGTAATATTTACAACACAGTATGTAAATTATTAATAAAAAATATTATGCCCTATACCTCTTAGATAATCAACAATATCACCCCGTTCATCGTATGCACTAACAAGCCTTTTAATTCATTCATCACAATCGCAATACTTCTTTTTTTTGTTGCCCTGATCACTTCCACTTAAATATTGTTCAATGCGCATTTCGTTAATACTTTGTTCTTTTTTAATGCAATCGATAAATTTCCAAATGTTTGGATGATAAGCAGTGACTTATTCTCAAATCCTTTATGCCACCCTTTAACACAATTATTCATTCTTGGTAATCCTTCAAGAACAAGCTGGCGTACGTTCCACATTTCATGGAAATACTTTGGTGGTCAACGAAAATATCGTCTGGTTGGACGTCCAATCCATGTATCCTCAAAATAATCAACAACTTCTCGCGATTCTGGAGGAAAAACACCATTTTCACACAAATGTTCAAAAACAACCGTCACAATAGGAGTGGGCACAAACGCAATTTCTGCCAAAATTCGCATATTTAAAGCAAAATTAGCATCAGTTTCATAACGTTGTTTCAATCCATTATTCTGAATGGAACGAAAAATACATTGTGAAAAGTGGAAAAAACAACCCCGTTGTGAAGCGTCAGGAAAAACTCTTCTGCAAGCATTCATCATTGCCGTCTCAAAATCTATAGTTATTGATTGCAGGGACATAGCCGGTTCCAATACTTTCAGCTGCTGTAGTAGAGATACATACGTTTCTTCAGACTTGTTAGGCAATAATGCATAAACTAATGGAAGCAATATTTTGTCCTTGAATACATGTATTGTATACAGCTGATAAAAAAGTAGGGGAACAGTTTTGAAAGGCCCATTGACATACCAGTGTTCATTTCGCGCTAACAACTGAAAATTTCTTTTCGTACTGAAAATTAACATACGATTGTCCTCGGGTCCAGAATCAAATTGTAGAAACAATTCTCCATTGTATGATGTTTTATATTCTTCTGTAAAAACTATGTCTCTACGATACGTTGAAAGAACTGGGCCATCAAAATTTCTATTTCTTATATTTTGGATCGTTCGTTTCATTGTATCTACACTTGGAAGCTTAGGGGCTGCTGCTTGGCTACAGATTCTTGAAATAATACTATGAGGTATATTATTTGTGGTTTCTGCATAAGTTCGAATGGTATCAAGAAGTTGTGCCGCCTCAACTCCTGCTGCGTCTCCACAATGATTGTGCTCCTTCCATGTTTTAACGATGGTGTTATCTACCGTAGTAACTCGAGGGGCACATTTGGTTTTTCGGTAATTTTGACACTTCCAATGAATTTTTGTTTCATTTTGCCTGTCTTTATAAAACAAATGTCCACTAAAGCACAATTTCAGTTTTCCTTTTTCTGATTTCAAAAATTCCACCGACATGATGCGTTCACAAACTCGAAAGGATGAAAAATAAACTCAAAATAAGAAAATGTTGTGATTGTAAGAGATTATAAATATATAAGTACCTCCCTAATCAGCATGTCCTACCCCCACCCCCTAAAACATGCTACTTAAGTTAAAAATAAATTTATATAAATTATATGTATTGCCTGGCGATATTTGAAGGCTATATTGTTTATGCGATAAACTGACGTGGCGGTAAACTGCTAGCGATTAATTGCTGGCGGTGAATTGTGGGCGATTTCCTAGACTTAGTCTAGGAAAGTTTACCGCCGAAAGTTTAAGAAAATTTAAGTTTCTAAACAATTTATAGCCTACAAATGATCGCTAGCATATTTTATCGCCAGGCAATATATATAATTTATATAAATTTATTGGTCATTTTAAATTGAAAATAAGACTTTTCTATAGGTGTTATTTAAGAACTAAGTGCAGTTAAAAATGGAAGTTATATGCTAGGTATACATTTCCTAGAAATACATACCACTGCAGGTGCTTTAATTTAATTGCCTGTTATTTTCCAAAATTGGAATTAGGTAGGTACCTACTTAATTCCTTTAACTTAAGTAGCATGTTTTTAACTTAAGTAGCATGTTTTAGAGGGTGGGGGTAGGGCATGCCGATTAGGAAGGTACTTATATATTTATAATCTCTTACAATCACAACATTTTCTTATTTTGAGTTTATTTTTCATCCTTTCAAGTTTGTGAACGCATCATGTCGGTGGAATTTTTGAAATCAGAAAAAGGAAAACTGAAACTGTGCTTTAGTAGACATTTGTTTTATAAAGACAAGCAAAATGAAACAAAAATTCATTGGAAGTGTCAAAATTACCGAAAAACCAAATGTGCCGCTTGAGTTACTACGGTAGATAACACCGTTGTTGTTGTTGTTATTTGGTTTTTAGGAGCATTAGCAACTAAGGCCATATTGCTCCGGGAATATGCGGTGGTCATTCCCTGACCTTTCCGCATTCTCTGTATTTGGTGGTGATGGGCTCGAACCCCGGTCTAATCAAGAAGCGTGTGCTATGCACTGCTGCTCCTTCCCACCTGGCTACGGAGGCACCCGTAGATAACACCATCGTTAAAACATGGAAGGAGCACAATCATTGTGGAGACGCAGCAGGAGTTGAGGCAGCACAACTTCTTGATACCATTCGAACTTATGCAGAAACCACAAATAATATACCTCATAGTATTATTTCAAGAATCTGTAGCCAAGCAGTAGCCCCTAAGCTTCTAAGTGTAGATACAATGAAACGAACGATCCGAAATATAAGAAATTTTGATGGCCCAGTTCTTTCAACGTATTTTAGAGACATAGTTTTTACAGACGAATATAAAACATCATACAATGGAGAATTGTTTCTACAATTTGATTCTGGACCCGAGGACAATCGTATGTTAATTTTCAGTACGAAAAGAAATTTGCAGTTGTTAGCGCCAAATGAACACTGGTATGTCAATGGGACTTTCAAAACTGTTCCCTTACTTTTTTATCAGTTGTATACAATACATGTATTCAAGGACAAAATATCGCTTCCATTAGTTTATGCATTATTGCCTAACAAGTCTGAAGAAACGTATGTATCTCTACTACAGCAGCTGAAAGTATTGGAACCGGCTATGTCCCTGCAATCAATAACTATAGATTTTGAGACGGCAATGATGAATGCTTGCAGAAGAGTTTTTCCTGACGCTTCGCAACGGGGTTGTTTTTTCCACTTTTCACAATGTATTTTTCATTCCATTCAGAATAATGGATTGAAACAACGTTATGAAACTGATGCTAATTTTGCTTTAAATATGCGAATTTTGGCAGAAATTGCATTTGTGCCCACTCCTATTGTGACGGTCGTTTTTGAACATTTGTGTGAAAATGGTGTTTTTCCTCCAGAATCGCAAGAAGTTGTTGATTATTTTAAGGATACATGGATTGGACGCCCAACCAGACGATATCTTTGTCGACCACAAAAGTATTTCCATGAAATGTGGAACGTACGCCAGCTTGAAGAATTACCAAGAATGAATAATTCTGTTGAAGGGTGGCATAAAGGATTTGAGGAACAAGTCGCTGCTTATCATCCAAACATTTGGAAATTTATCGATTACATTAAAAAAGAACAAAGTATTAATGAAATGCGCATTGAACAATATTTAAGTGGAAGTGATCCGGGCAACAAAAAAAAGAAGTATCGCGATTGTGATGAATGAATTAAAAGGCTTGTTAGTGCATACGATGAACGGGGTGATATTGTTAATTATCTAAGAGGTATAGAGCATAATATTTTTTATTAATAATTTACATACTGTGTTGTAAATATTGCAGTTTCTTAGTAATTAATTATCCCAACGTAACTGATTCTGAAGATTGCATAAACATTCATTTTGAATTTTTGCAGTGTACTATGACATACCTAATGTTATAATTAGTTTAGTTTAAAATTAACCAATTGTTATATTGTTCAAATAATTGATTTTTTACTATTTTTGTGATATGTGTAACTATTAAAATACATAATCTACCTATTAAATTACATATTTCCATACATATGTTTTTTTTTATTTCTGTACTATTCCCTCACAGTTCCTCGAATTCCAAAAATATGCTAATCATAGCTTAAGGCAGAAACTTAAATAAAAAATAACTTTTTATGATTTGACCAAACACATCTCATTGCTTCTAGACGGTAAAATGCGATAAACTGACGCGGCGGCAAATAGCTGGCGGTAAATTGTTTATGCGATAAACTGACACGGCGGTAAAAATTTCCGGATCCCCTGATTGAGTTGCATAAGGCCTTGAATGGTTTGAGCAAGCTCAATGCTGTTGGGATTCTTGCTCATTTTTTTGCACCTGAGGCAGCATAAATTCAAATTGAGGAAAGAGAGTTGTAGAATAGATATAAAGAAATTTTCCTTCAGCCAGGGGGTGGTTGATTGCTGGTACAAACTTCCATCTGTCATTGTGGAACTTGACAGCTTAAATAAATTGAAGGCTGAACCAGACACACTTTTGAAGTGAATGGATGGGTGAAACGGAAAGGGTTTTTTTTTGTACCTGATGCTATATAAGCTTGCCTTGCCTCTATTAATGCTAACGATTCTTCTAAATCATTGACATAAGTGTACTGATATCGAGGGAGCTACACAGAAAAATAGTATAAGTTAGATTTGTATGTCATAATGGATAGAGTTTTACACACAAATTCCTGTTTATATTTCAATACTCCTAATATTATTTTTTTATTTATTTATAATGGGACAGGCCTCAAGACATTCTAGCATGGCTCTGTAATGAACAGAAATGTTTATTTTAGAGAAAAAGAAGTCATTTTATTTGATTTTTGGACAGCAGAGAGAAAAATTGTTTGCTTATATTGGTAGTAGTCACAGAATTAACACCATACAGCTGTTAATTGCATAAACGGAAACTTTTATAATTGAAAAGTATCTTTACCAAGGTTCCATTTGAGGCCTGTTGTAGTGACAGTACAAGGTTCTCCAACAGGAATAAGACCTACAGAAAGGTGTTGAGACTTTGAGTCAGGAATAGATTTAATCTTATGCTGTCCCTGAAATTAAAAGTGTGCGATGAAAGAATGTATAAGGTACAAAATTCCTCAAAAGATACAAACACAGAAAATTAAATTCACCCTCTAAATGAAGATATTTCTGCTGCAGTATTACAAGCATGCGAGTTTCACATATACTATTAGGCTGTTATCAGGGAATAGGTTCATCAAAACTGCATCAGAAAATTCATTACAATTTAAATCCATAAAGGAATAATAATTCCTTTTGTGCATATCAACAATGTAATTTTCTCACTTTCAAAAAAAATTAAATATGGGCAGCACAGAAAGTCACACTTAAGTTTTCCATAATAAATTATCCTTACTTCCAAACAAGCTCCAAAAGCACACCATTAAATTCTACACAACTATTAAAAAAATTATGCAAAAATTTTAAGGTTGCAGGGCAGTGTGATGTCAGTGAACTTACGTGAGTAAATGCTAATCAACTTTAAAATATTTCTGTAAAATCCAACAATAATAAATGAATTACCATTCATGCTGAAAACATCCATATCTATAACACAATTTATTAATTACATTCATAACTGACTTATAAGATCAATCTGAGGTCCACTGTGACAATTGTTTAGTTAGTAATCTTATGCTAAATTTGAATTTTCTACATGTTAATTTTTGCTAACTATCAATATATACTAAATGACCAATAAGTTTTTAGGCACCCTTCAAAGTATACTGTGAAATGTTCCCAGAATCCCCCCATATATGTATTGACTCAAAAGATATACTGGTATAAATCCTGTGGGTCTGCCTGTGCACAGTAGTACAATAAGTTCCAGTACAAGTTGTGGATCAAAACGAACAGTAATCTTTCTGTGTGCAACTGCAACTCATCCAAACCTACCAAAATCTACTGTGCCAGATGTTATTCAAAAATAAAAGGCCAAGGGGAAAAAAATTTTTGAAATCATGTATTCAGTTTAAGAGACATCAGAATTATATTTAGCTATGGCTCTGAGGATCAAGAGCAAATCAGATATCTATACTTGTGGCAAACTTAGCTCTATATTGGACAGTCTAAGGCAGTAGCTGTACCACAGAAACTGCATCATGCCAACAATGAAAGTATCAACCTGCCTTCACTCACAATGCAGTCAGTCACCAGAAGGCATGCTGGTTTCCCCAGCAATATTTGTTGGAAGCTTTATTTAAGTCAGAGATGTTCTAATTTAAGTGAAATGTAACATGTAATAAAAAGGCATGGTACATTAGGTTTAGCAACTGTTATTTCACTTTATATGCAATATTATTTTGCATAGAAAAATATCTTTTCCTTGTTTTTTTGGCTCCTAAAAGAACCATTTTTAAGGTTCATAAAGGTGTAATTCCACTTCTGAGTAATCAGAAGTGTCAGATGGTCCAACAGAAATTTCCAAATGTTCAACAGCACTCTCTGATAATCCATCTAATTCCCACATATTGTTTTCCTCTTTTATTACATGCTGGATATAGTTTTGCCAGGTGACTGATTAGAACATAGATCATGCCATATTGCTATAACTATCAAGAAAGCTGACAGCTGATTGGGTAATAAGTATGTGGGAAGGTTATGAATAAAACATTTACAAATGCATTCATGCCCAATATTTATAGCACATAATTAATTTTCAATTAAACTTGTATTAAAAATAGAATTTGCAATCAATATGTTAACTTTCAGTGGAAAGTTAATTAGAATAGAATTTGCAATAGGATAATGCAATAGAAAAATAGAATTTGCAATCAATATGTTAACTTTCAGTGGAAAGTATATTATTTGCAGATGTAAATTTTCTTCAATAGGCACTCCAATATAAAGTTAAATTTGTTGCAAGTATAGTAAGAGGAAGAAGAAGTAAACTTTGATCCAACATCGGAAGTGGTTCAGGATATTTTCAACAGACTTTTTATTACATGTTACTCACTTAAATTAGAACATCTCTGACTTAAATAAAGCTTCCAACAAATATTGCTGGGGAAACCAGCGTGCCTTCTGGTGACTGACTGCATTGTGAGTGAAGGCAGGATGATACTTTCATTGTTGGCATGATGCAGTTTCTGTGGTACAGCTACTGCCTTACAGCTACAGCTACTGTTGCATAGTGTTACACACCATGAAAAATAAATCAGAATTAGACATGAAATTGCATCTCTTATTTACTGACATTGAAAACATCTTTAGTGGGGTTAGTTCAATTTTTGCATTAAGAAAAAGCATTAAAAAAATGTATTGTTTAACTTTTTTTTTTTTTTTATGAAAACCCCAAACACAAAAGGTATCAAAACCTATAGTACTTAGTACCGTGTATGGGTTGAAGGAGAAGTATGGGGGGGGGGGATGCCGGAAACTTTGCTCTAGAGACTAAACATGGGTTTCACCACTTCAAGCCTCCAATAAGCAAAGTGGTGGTGAAACAATGTTAAACATATTGTTTAACCATAATACGTATTACAATAATGAAACCTTCCCAACAACATAGAACTGCCTTTCAACATGTATGTGCAATTATAATTGATGAAGTTAATATGATAAGTGAAGAATTGTTATCAATTATAGATATGCATCTAAAGCAGATAACAAGAATTCATGAACTCCCATTCGGAAGTATGGATATATATTTTATAGGAGATGAATGCTAATTACCTCCTGTGCATGCAACAGCTATATACAAGGGGTGATCATTTAATTCGTGGACTGATGTAAGATCTTATCTTAATTGTCATCATCTGTATCTTCTGCGGATTTCTCCTTCTCGAAATACTCTCCCTTGAACTTTACACAATTTCACCACTGTTGTACCCACACAATTAAATACTTTTTGCAAATCATTTTTCAAAAGACTTTGAAGTGCTTCCGTTGTGGCTCTGCAAGCATCATTGTTGGACACGAAACACTTGCCTTTCAGAGCTTTCTTCAGAAATAAAAACAGGAATAAATCACACGAGGCTAAGCCCAGTGAATAAGGGGGATATGGCAGAACCTCGGCACCTATGGCAGTGTTCACTGGCTGCACAATATTAGCCAAATGTAGTTTTTCCAGGTGACTGATTAGAATATAGAACATGCCATATTGCTATAACTATCAAGAAAGCTGACAGCTGATTGGTATTTCTCCATCAAGACAATGGCCTGGCATTGTCTTGATGGAGAAACCACTTCACACTGAAAAGCTCTTGACATTTCTCACGAATGCTGCAGCGAAGTTTGACTCTGAGAACCTCAGAGTATGCTTCCTGATTCATAGTTGTTCTGTGAGGCACAAAATGTGTAACAAGATAATAATGTGCCTTTTATGTCAAAAAACACAAGAACCATTCGTTTGTCAGCTGAACAGGAAGCTAAAAATATCTTAGGTCTTGGTGAATCAGAATTCTTCAATTCACTCAACTGTTGTTTTGTCTCTGGATCATACTGAAAAATCCAAGTTTCATCACGAGTCATTATTCAATTTAAGAAGTTTTGACCATGTGTTTAAAAATGATTAAGCATTTCTTTGCACAAGTCTACTCTTTGCTGTTTTTGTTCTGGAATCAAATTGTGTGGAATCCAGTGGGCACAGATTCACAACATTTTCAGGTGATCTTTCGCAATATTGTGAGCACTACCATATGAAATGGACATTCTAACAGCTAATTCACAAAGTGTAATTCAGCTGTCTTCACCTAGGATTTCCTGGGCTTTTACAATTTGCTCAGTTATTGAGGAGGAAGGCTGACCAGGTCTTGGGTCATCTGGAACAGACTCATGGCCTTCACTGAATCACTTGTGCCATTTAAATATGGCCATCCTACCAAGACACTCAATACCATATGCTTCATTCATCTCTAACTGTTTCCGATGCATTTTGGCCCAGTCTGACACAATAGCGAATCACATATCGCTCTTCAATCTGTATGTCCGAAATGATACTCGCTTCAAAACAATCGTCAGCAGCATGTGGCTAAAAAAACTCTTCACACACACTAGCTCGACAAGTACTGGCATGTACACACAGAATCTACTCAGCAGCGATCAGGGAGAGCATCTCTAGCGAAAGTTATGGAAAGTTCACTCGGTAAATATAAAATCTTGCACCAGTCTGCAAATTAAATGATTACCCCTTGTAAAACCTTCAGAGAATTCATTGGTCAGTCTGACATTATGGCACTCATTACAGTTTCATGAAATTGTACAAGTTGTAACACAGTCTTATAATACATTCTCTGCATTTTACTTATGAAAATAGGTAATGGAGAAGCATTAACTTCCAAAGAAGTTAAAATTATCAAATCAATATTTGTTTCTAAAGAATAACAACATTAATGACAATAATAATTACATTTTATCTCAGAAAGGAATGCACAAAGTTGTTGCCTAGGATGTTTACCAAGGATATAATTCCAAAGAACTGAGGAGTATAAAAAATAAAATTCATAAAATGGCAATGACCAAAACAGTGGATCTCCCATACATAGTTTCATTGTTAAAGGGAAAACTGTATAAGATTACCACAAATATAGACATTGCAGAGAGAGAATGGTAAATGGTGTGACTGATACTTTAGAGTACAGTGGGGGCCCGACATCTGATGGCAATTCATTCCACAAAACCCATTGTATGTTGAAAATATTGTAAGATGAAACCAATAATACACTGATTTCCTGTAATTCATCCTAAACTCTTGACAGGCAACCCAACAACATATAAAATAGGTTTTTCTTATATGTTATACTTGATTTGTACATTAAAAATGAGTGTTTTATAAAGATTATTTAATAAATAGTTATAAAACATCTTAAAATAAAAAACAAACAATAAATTAGCATTTACCATAGACTTGAAGTGCAGGGCTGATGAAATCAATAGTGAGTGAGGGTGATGGGATTAGATCAGACGTCAGCCTTTTGTCGCTACTGGCAAAGAAACTGTCAAAGGTGGACTGTTTTTGACGACTTTTTTTGTAGCTTTCTAAAGTAAGAAATTACTTTGTCTTCCATTTTGCACATCATGAGTTTAGTGTTTTCAATGTTGGGGTGCTTTTTTTTACCACTTCTCTTAAATGCTCCCAACAAGAAATGACAGTCTTCAGCTTACACGTTTTGGGTGCCCTCTTCCTCTCCAGTGTCACTCTTCATAATTTTCTCTAGCTCTTGTAGCTCCTCTGTCATTAGCTTATGATCATAAGTGTCAATAAGGTCCTCCACATCCTCTTCGTCAACCTCCAGATCCATTCATTTACCAAGAGTGACAATATCATTTGTCAAATTACCATCATCTTCAAATCAGTCAAAGTTAAGGATGTTTAAAGGCCACATGATTTTCCAGGCTGAATTTAAGCATCTGGTGGAAGCATCATTCCAAGAACTTACGATTAGCCTCACACAGTCCAGGATGTTGCACTTCGACCTCCAAAATCTTTAAGGGTGACAGCAATTTCAACAGAGGTCACTGCAAAGAAACTTGCGAACATTTTCTTGGTATAGATTTTCTTGAAGTTTGCAATGACTTCTGGTTCACTGGTTGAAGAAGAGGAGTGGTGTTGTATAGCAAAAATTTGACTTGCACAAAGTCAAATTGTGCCTCACGATATTGAATAAGGTCAGGATCATGGCCTGGCGCATTAGCCAGCAGGAGCAGTGCCTTCGCAAGAAGCTTATGTTTCTCAAGATAACTCTTCACTAAAGGAAAGAAAACTTCAGGTGCCCATTTATTGAAGACATCTTGTAATCCAGGTCTTCTTATTGCTGCGACAAAACATTCCCAGCATGCCTTTGTTGACATTTTGTTGTTTAAATACCCTAGGGATGTTAGAATGATACACCAGCAAAGGCTTCAGCTTAAAATCTCCAGAGGCACTGGCACTCAACAGGAGAGTGAGCCTATCTTCCATAGACTTATGTCCAGGTAAACTAGCCTCATCCTTAGTGATAAACATTCTCCTGAGCATTCGCTTCAAGAAGAGGCCGATTTCATATAATCGACAAAAATACACTCTGCTTAGCACACTAGACAAGCGCATCAAATAGAAGGTAAAGAAACTGTTCGATATACTATAACATGTGGGAATGTTGTGTTGAACAATAACAAAGACGCTAATTGGTTGAGAATAATCATACGAATGATGTTTTACGTACCACGCTTCTGAAAATTTCCACCAATGCATTGTTCCAGCTATATCGGAAAGCCATTGGTTCCTGCAAATATCATCGGTCCTTAAAATAAAAGATCGTATGGAAGGTTCCTGAGAATATCAGATGTCGATGTCATCGGAAGTTGAGGCCCCACCGTATATAAAGTAAAAAGATGAAATTTCATGAGAAAAAAAATAGGGCAAAATCTTTAATTGTGACATAAACACTATTAGCATTAGCATTAGTAGAGGCATACGATGCAAGAAAGCAAGCTTATGCAGCATCAGCCAAAAAAAAAAAAACTTCCATTTCACCCCTCCATTTGTTCAAAATACCTGTCCAGCTGAGCCTTAAATTTATTTAGGCTATCAACTTCCACAACAAGGGATGGAAGTCTGTTCCACCAACCAACTACCCGCTGGCTAAAGGCAAATTTCCACACATCTGTCCTACATCTGTCTTTTCTCAATCTGAATTTATGCCCTCTCAGGTGATTATTCTGAGTAAGAGGAAGAATCCCATCGGCATTGAGCAGGCTCAAACCATTCAAGGCTTTATACACCTCTATCAGATCACCTCGTCGGTGCCTAGTCACTGTAATTTGCAAAACTTCAGCCTTTCTTTGTAAGAGCAACCCTTTGTTCCATTCACTAATCTTGTTGCCCTTCTCTGTACTTGTTCCAGCAGCTCTACATCCTTCTTGAAAGAAGGATGTAGAGCTGCTGGAAAGATAAATCTATACCTGATGGATGTGTGCCTATTGTTAAATGGTCAACAACAGTTGTGTTTAAGAATAATAGACGATTGATGTGCAGCCAGAATCAATTTCCTGCATGTGCTTTAACTATACATAAATCTCAAGGAGGAACCTTCAATGAAGTGCTATACAATTACAAGAAAGATCACCAAAGTTTATATATAACCAATCCTTGTAATAACCTCACATTCTACCACAGAAAGGGAACAAGTAATGTTGAACTCTCTACAGAAATAGATCGTTTAAAAATGAATAACCTGTTTCTACAAAGTGAACTACAAGAGTTCCTTCATAACAGAGATTTCTCAATAACATTAATGTACAAAGTTTACATAGTCATGCACAAGACATGAAAACTGACCCCATCCTACAACAGAGCAAAATATTAGTTTTGAGTGAAACTTGGGTAGTAATGATGATTATGTACCATTATCATCATCTCATTGTGTGACTCGATACAAAAGACCCAATGCTGTTAGTAGTGGTGTAGCTATATACCAAGATGATGATTCAACTATTATCAGTACATCGCATATCTTCAAACAACACAAGAATAGCAGTGAATTGACAGCATGAGAGATAAAATCAGTGACATTTGTGGATCAGTGTTCAATTCAATAATGAACACATCTTCATGATTACAATCTACATTACTCCTAGAACTGCAGTAACTGGCATTTATAAATTCATATATAAAAATTTAATGCTTTATTCAATAAAAGGAGTGAAATTAATGGAAGAACAACTGGATCATTTACTTATTATGCTTGCAGGTGATTTCAATATACAATTTAATTCTGAGAATGGAAAGGAACTTTGTAAGTTTATGAAAAAATTTTCAATTTAGACTTTTTGTCAGGTATGTCAATAAATACTACATGCAATGGAACTACTACTGATGGTGTATTTGGTTATGAATTCAATTCTATTCAATTAAAAATAAATTATGTATCTTATTTTAGTTATCATAGACCAATAATTTCTGTAGCTACAATACAATCTAATAAATAAACAATTGTTTCAAAAAAAAAAAAATGTGTATTTTTATTTATTACAACAATCATGGTGTCACAATCTAAAGATATTTTTAATGCCTGCCAGATTATGTACCTGGTATATAATTTTATTTTTTTTACATCATGTCTGCTTCTCTTGCATCATCTTGTCGATTTTACATCATGTTTTGCTTTTGAGGCACAGCAGAATTTTGTTTAACGGCATTCTTCAATAGTGTTTCTTAAAGCACTGGATTGCATCAAGTGGATGAAGAATTGTTGTCATATTAAGTGGCAGGTACTCAACAGTGACTGCATATATAGATAACTGCACAAGGGTGTGCAGTCATCTATAAACAGCAAAACAGTTATCTGTTTCCCCTGATAATTTTGAATCATCCCACACATTTTTATTCTATGCTATTAAGCTCATCAGTTCATCTAACATCCCTTTTGGTCTAAACCTTGGATAACATCTCTTAGCTAGTATAAAAAGTTTAGTAACTTCTAAAACTACTTCCCTGAACACATTCCATTTAGTATTTGCAGTTGTTAAGCAAACCAGATGGTTTATTATCACTGCTACATAGTGACTCTTGTATGAAGAATGACTACTGATAATCAGATCAGGAATACTGCTTTCTCTTGTCTAACTGGTATAGAAACTGTCACCCAACAAATCCAGAAATGCTCTGCTAGAAATGCTGGCAAGGCTGTCATCATGTACTCCCTCCCATCATACCTGGGCAAAATTCCAGACATGTTCAAATTTATTCCTTATTCACAGCTTTTTCTCATCACTTCATTATACCTATAAAGTAATTTCTTCAATGACCCTATGCTGAATATCATTAGTGCCAATGTATACAATAATATCCCCTTTTGACAACTATGATATGCTGTCATTAAAAGATGCTAACTATTCTAAAACATTTGTCCTGGCATGTATTACCCTCATTCTATTCCACCTATCCTTCTTTGAACAGCACATTTCTCTGATAGAGGAATTGTAGAGTATTTGTTTCTTTGGGTAGCTTAGTGGTATCATCACCATCCTCCCCACCAGGTGAAAAAGACCTGGGTTCGAATCCTGTAGATGATGTGAGGAACTTTAATGGGCTTTTTCACTCCGTGTCTGAGTTAGTCAGTCTCAGGCATAGATAGCAAAGGTTTTTTCCCCAGAAACTGGGGGTTTTTTTGTCCAGAAAAACAGGCAAATGGACAAAGAACACGTGCAATTTACAGACACAAATAAGCATATATATAAGAAATAACCGGATGATCCTAATATAATAGTTTGGTTTTTTGTACAACCTACTGGTTCTTCTCCATTCTACCAGAAGCAAAATAAGTCCAGAAACATAAAAACTCATGCTGCATAATTTTTCAAGTGAGTTTCACTTTTAACATAGTTAATAACTGCTAGGCAACCCATTTTAATAAGTTCAAATACTTCTTTTTTTTACAGACTTTACTTTTTTTTGCATTGTCACTCAGTTCTAACCACTCAGACCATTCTGAATTGACATATGGGTTGATCCATGTGGGATTAAATTGAATTTGATGAGCAGCTATGTTCTCTGACATAAGAACTCCAATGATTTCTCACAGTTATCTGTAAGAAAAATATGAATTGTTAAAATCAATACAGAAGTCTCTCATAAGTCACAGAACGTTTTTAGAAAAACACAAGCCTTAGGGTTTCCACTTCTGTATCCACATGATGCAATTTTCTGAGGGAAATGGATTATTATGTAACAAAAAAAATCAATACTAACTCTTTCTAATAGTTGAGAAAAAACCAAAATGTCTTTTCCAGTATTCAGATAAAATAACCAAGAGCTCAGAAGGCCTCTTCCTATAGCTATTACAAGAGCAGTAACTACCAACAGATGCACAATTAAGATTTTTCCTGAGATTTTTTAATAATTTTCAAAATCCCTGAGTTTTCCAAGTTTTCTGGGTGAGTGGGAACCCTGGAAACAGTCTCTGGTTTTTTTAATTTGAAGAATTATGCTTAACTCTGAAAAAAAGCCTGGCTGTATGCCAGGCTTTTTTTCAGAGTTAAGCATAATTCTTCAAATGGCATCAGAAATAAAAAAATAAAAAAAATTGGCAATGAAGGTTAAAGTGTATTTTTTGACCATATTATTCTGAATACAATCTAAGGTAAATTATTTGAGGGTGTTCTCTGTAATGATCTCATAATGGTCCTTGAGGTTGTCACAGACATTCTCTCAGATATGCCAGACAAGCTGTACTTGCTACCTGGGAGTCTAAAACGCTGATGGAACTGATATTCGGGTGACACTCAAGTCAAGTGGACCCAATTTCGGTGAAGTCCGGACGGTCTGTGACAGCCAAATCCTCTGCTTGCACCTTCACGATGGTGGGACTGTTAGTAATCCTGGGTATAACCTCCATGCACAAGTACATGGTGGGTGTCCACCCAGGTGTGAACCAACGAAAGCAGGGGTCGAGGTGTGCCGCCCACACCACATAGAGGAATGCAGCCCCTCTATGCTTTCATCAACCGGTGCAATACCACCACTTTGATTATTGGAGGCTTGAAGTGATGAACCCATGTTTAGTCTCTAGAGCTAAGTTACGGTCAACTCTTCCCTATCTCTTCCATCATGCAGTATGAGTGATGACTTTTGAGGTTATGATGAACATCCTGGCGAGATTCAATATTCCTTACAATTCGAGAGTACAGCTCTAAAATGGTGTTCGCAGGCCAGCCGCTAGTTAGTACACCGGACCGAACCTATTGGTAACTCCCTAGGAGGCTTCGGGAGCATTGTTGAGGGCACATTATGTCAAGGATCTGGGTATATTCTTACAATGTGTATACCATATCCAAAAATTTCATTACTTCATACAGCATGTCCCACCCACTTTTTCTTACTATTGAATACACCATGAATTTTCAAACTAATAGAGCAAGCTTATCTGCAAAAAGATCTAAACCTCCCAAGCACTTCCTAATTCATTTCACAAATATACGTGGTCTCAATTCTAATCTCAACGATGTCCATTTCCACTTGCAGTCTGCCAAACCCCATGTACTTTTTCTGACAGAATCTCAGTTATCGGTTGATTCAACTACTGCTCATCATGGATGCCCAAATTATTCGCTGTATGATTCCTTTCGCCTCAAAGGTGGTACTTGTGCATATGTCCATTCTGATATTCCCTGTCAGAGACTTGGCAATTTGGAATCTCCTCTCTTTGATCTTCTCTGGCTTAAAATCCCTCTACCTCATTGTGTCAAATTCATCTGTTGTCTACCATTCTCCCAACTCCACTAATCACTTGGAGCTCTTTGAGTTCCTCTCTTTGTAACTTGACTTTCTCCAGTTCAACTTTCCTAACAGTGAGGTAATTTTCCTTGGTGATTTTAATGTTCACAACTCCAGCTGGCTTCCGTTTTGTAGTCACACCGACCCAGCTGGTCAAGATTCTGAGGCTTTTGCAATTACTAATGACCTTGCACAGATTGTTCATTTACCTACAAGAATACCAGACAATGCTAATCATACAGCCAATACACTTGATCTTTTTCTCACAAACAACCCTTCTAAGTACACGGTCAAAGTAAGAGGTCCTTTAGGCACTTCAGATCACAACTTGGTGATTGTCTCTTCTCCAATGGAACCTTTATCTCATGGCTATTCCCAACCTCGTGTTTGGCATTACAAGAATGCAAAATGGGATGACCTGCGAGACTTCTTTTCCTTGGTCGGATTACTGTTTCAAAACTTCTGATGTCAACGTTTGCTCAGATTGTGTCAGTGAAATTATTCTTGCAGGAATGGAATCCTTTATCCCACTCTCCACTTTAAAATCTCGTCCTTTATCTAAACCTTGGTTTTCCAATAAATATGCTATGTCTGTTCAAGAGAAGAATGTTGCATATCGTAATTGGCTTGTTTCTAATTCTTCAGTTTCATTTTCTGCCTACACCAAAGCTCGCAACAATTGTAAAGCAGTTATTAATCAGTCCAAACTAGAGTTTGAACAGGCTAAGAGTAGAAAACTTGCTTCTTGCCCGAATGGTAGCCGAGCATTCTGGTCTCTTGCCAAAGTTATTGGCCGTAAACTTTGGCCCATCTCTGCTCCCACCTCTGTCCAAACCAGATGGTTCTGTTGTCTCTTCAACCAAGGATAAAGCTGACCTGCTAGCATCCCATTTTTCTTCCAACTCATATATTAATGATCTTGGTAAAACACCTCCCACCATTCCCAACACGCTCCATTCAATGCCTCCTGTAGTCTTCCGTCAAAAGGATGTCAGAAGGATTTGGACGAATCTTGATGCTAAGAAAACTCCAGGTCCCGATGGTATTTCTCCACTTGTTTTCAAAACCTGTGCTCCTCAACTTACTCAACTTTGCCGCCTTTTTTCACTTTCTTATTCCAAAGGTGTTTTTCCTTCTGCTTGGAAATTTGCACATATCCAGCCTGTTCCTAAAAAGGGTGACAAATCCCTCCCATCCAATTATTGTCCCATTGCAATTACTTCTACTCTTTCTAAAGTAATGGAGAAATCAATTAACTGCCAACTCTTAAACTACCTAGAAACCTTCCGTCTGATCAACGATCACCAGTATTGATTCCGTCAGTGTCGATCCACTGGTGATATTCTGGCTTATGTTACCCATTTATGGACTAATTCAATGGAAAGGTTCGGTGAAACACAAGTAGTTGCTCTTGACATCTCAAAGGCTTTCGATCGTGTTTGGCAGAAAGGTCTTCTAAACAAGCTTCCATCTTATGGTTTGCCAACTGTTTTTAGTAATTGGTTATCCAGTTTTCTCTCTGATCGCTCACTGAGGGTGATGGTAGATGGCTCTCTGTCCTCTAACTTCTCCACTAATGCCGGTGTCCCCCAAGGTTCAGTTCTTTCTCCCACTCTTTTCCTCTTGTATATTAATGACCTTTTTCCTTTGACTGGAATTCCTATCCATAGTTTTGCAGATGATAGCACATTGCATTCCACTTTCCATTTTGAGAAACCTTGTCCTGCTCAATCAGCTTCAACTTCTTGAAAATCTGCTACCAATTCCTTAAATGCCAATCTTAAGGTAATTCTCCAGTGGGGCAAAGACAACTTAGTTGATTTCAACCCTTCTAAAACTCAGTCTTGTCTTATATCTCGCAAAAAGGATTCTTCTGCTCCTATGCCTATCTTTAGTAACACTCCGATTTCTAGGCAAAATGATATATCTCTTTTGGGGATTACCCTGACTTCTAATCTCTCTTGGCACAAGCACATTACAAATATTGCTTCCTCTGCATCTAAAAAACTTGGTTTTCTCTTTCGCTCTCGGCGTTACTTTTCTTCCAAACAGCTGCTCACTCTGTATAAATCGCAAATTCGCCCTGCCATGGAATATTGTTCCCACATCTGGGGTGGTGCCCCCAAAACCTCTCTCAGGCTTCTTGATTCCATTCAGAAGAGGGCAGTTAGGTTAATTAATGATTCATCTCTAACAGAGTTTCTCCACTCGCTGTCTCATAGACGTACTGTTTCTGCTGCATGCCTCTTCTACAGATACTTCCATGGGCACTGTTCTTCTGAATTGGCTTCTATAATTCCCGCTCTCTCTTTCAAAACAGTCCGAACACGTGCCACCACCAGCCAACATCCATTTACTGTCCAACTTCGAACTCACAGAACCAACTTTTCATCTTCCTTGTTTACAGTCTACAGAAGTTCAAGTCCAATGTCAACAAATATCCTCTTTATTCTTCTCAATCTCCAACCCAAGCACGGTACTAAGTACTATAGGTTCTAATACCTCTCGTGTTTGGGGTTTACATAAAAATAAATAAATAGATAAATAAACACAACATTAATACATAGTGCAATAATTTCAATTTCAAACAATACCTTTTCCAGCAACCATGTTAAAGAATTATTTGCTAGTAAAAATACAGGGACTGAACACATTTCTTTTGCCAAAAATAAGGTATGAATATTTCCCATTATGTGATCCAAACGACCTCCAGGTTGAACAACTGCAAGAATTGCAGCTACCTATGAAATATAAAACAGCTAAAATAAATGAATAACCAATCTAAGTGTACCCTACAGTTTAAAAAACTTTTCTTCTATATTACATTTTCTGATACCAATTATAGTCAAATTATCATAAGTTTTCTTTTCTTATTGATAATTACTAATAAATTAAATAATTCAAATTCAATTCATATTAATTACATAAATTTATTTCAGAAAATGTGCTCTTCTCTCCACACTTCTGAAACTTTGTAACATGCTACCAACCATCACTTTTATTTTTTATACCTTGCAATGATTTAATGACAAATCACTACAAGGTGTATGCATTAAAAAAGCAAAACAAATTAACTTAAGGTCAAAGGCTAATTGAGAGCTTATACAGTATTAGTATTATAATAGAAATTATGTATAATAAAAAGTCCTTTTTTTTAAATAAACCTAGTTAACAAGCAAAGGTCATCCCAATATATTCTTTGAAGACAGTGCAGACTGAAAACTGATTATGGCAGTTTAACACAAAAATACTACTAATTCTAAAAACTGTATCAAATACAGTTTTTAGAATTAGTAGTATTTCTAATCTGCATGATCTGCATTCCTTGTCGCCTTCGTGTGCTCCCCCAGATGATCCTTTAAATGCCATTTAGTTTCCTATACATAACATTCCCCACAATCCGGGCACTTATTAATGGTATTCATGGTACACCCAGCATTCATCATTTGTCAGCAAACGATCAAAAAAGTTCTCAACATCCGCATTACACAAATCCAACAGTTGGCAAGGACATTGCTTCTGCAAAGGAGACAGCAATCTTGGAACCCATCGTACGGATACCTTAGACATGTGCAGAAGGTCATGTAAAATGCTGTGGGCAGACCCATAACTAATTCTCACTGCATTTGCAATGAAATTAATTGTCACATATCTGTCACTCAGCACTGGCTGCTCAACCTTTGCAACCATCTTCTGTCTGTGGATGTTGATGGCCTTCCTTCTCTTGGCTCATCAAAGACAAATGCATGGGATACATATAAATTAGCATGTGACACAGAAGCCTATGATAGATATAAGCTGGTCTGTAACCAAGTCACAAAGGAGGTTAGGCAGGCAAAGGCAGATTATGAGAAATCTTTGGCAAAGGATGCAAAGAAAAATAGCAAAGAGTTCTTTACTTATGTAAACTCTAGAAGGAAGGGGATGAATCAGATTGGTCCACTTGATATCGATGGCTCAACTGTTGATGATCCTGCTCAGGTAGCTAACAAACTAAATGAATATTTTGCATCGACATTCACACTGAGGAGTTATTCAGGGAGGGGAATGCCAGAGGTGTATTCAACTCTGGCAGTAAGCTAGATAATCTTGTAATAACTGAGAGTAAAGTGGAGGAGAAATTGTTGAAGATAAACACAAGAAAGGCACCTGGGGTGGATGGGATCTATCCAGTTATATTAAAGGAGGCAGCAAAGGAAGTAAGCAAATCCTTAGCCATAATTATGAGAGCTTCCTTGGACTCGGGGGAGGTACCCATAGACTGGAGATGTGAAAATGTGACCCCAATTCACAAAGGAGGATCAAAGGCTGATACAGGTAATTATAGACCTGTGAGTTTAACTTCTGTTCCAGGAAAATTAATGGACGCACTGGTTAAAGAAGCACTGCAGGATCATCTAGACAAGACGTCAGTTATAGCTCGGACACAGCATGGTTTTGTTAAGGGGAAGTCTTGCCTGACCAATTTGATTGGATACTATGATGCAGTCACAAAAGAGCTGGATACAGGGAATAACTTTGATATTATATACTTGGATTTAGAAAGGCTTTTGATACTGTTGCACATGGAAGACTGCTGCACAAATTGGAGCAGTGTGGCATTGGAGACAAATTGCTGCTATGGATAAAGGGATGGTTGAGAGGGAGAAGACAGAGAGTGGTAATCAATGGACACTGCTCATCTTGGACTAATATCATTAGTGAAGTCCCTCAGGGTTCAGTGTTGGGTCCATTATTGTTTTCTGTATTTATAAATAATATTGATGATGGTATATCAAGCTTAATGTCCAAGTTTGCAGACGATACAAAGGTTGGCAGGGTTCTTAAGGACACTACTGACGCTATGCTGCTGCAACAGGATCTGGAAAGGTTGAGCAGATGGGCTGAGAGGTGGCAAATGAAGTTTAACATTGACAAATGTAAAGTACTACATATGGGAAACAGCAACCCCAGAGCAACGTATCAACTCTGTGGTACTACACTGACAGTGGTAGAGAATGAAAAGGACCTGGGGGTAATTGTGCAGGCAGATATGAAGTTCTCTGAGCAGTGCAGACAGGCTGCAAGAGTAGCTCATGGTGTCTTATCAATGATATACAGGAATTTTTCTAGCAGTGATAAGGAGGTGATTATTCCCTTGTATAAGGCAATGGTCAGGCCACACCTTGAGTACTGTATACAGGTCTGGAGGCCTCGTTTCAAGAAGGATGTAGAGCTGCTGGAACGAGTACAGAGAAGGGCAACAAGATTAGTGAATGGAACAAAGGGTTGCTCTTACAAAGAAAGGCTTAAGTTTTGCAAATTACAGTGTCTGGAGACTAGGCACCGGCGAGGTGATCTGATAGAGGTGTATAAAGCCTTGAATGGTTTGTGCATGCTCAATGCTGATGGGATTCTTCCCCCTGCTCAGAATAATCATCTGAGAGGGCATAAATTCAAATTGAAGAAAGACAGATGTAGGATAGATGTGCGGAAATTTGCCTTTAGGCAGTGGGTTGTTGGAACAGACTTTCATCCCTTGTTGTGGAGGTTGATAGCCTAAATAAATTTAAGGCTCAGCTGGACAGGTATTTCGAACGAACGGAGGGGCGAAGTGGAAGTTTTTTTTTTTTTTTTTTGGCTGATGCTGCATAAGCTTGCTTTCTTACATCATATGCCTCTACTAATGCTAAGACACTTGTACGACTGCACAGGAACTCCCGTTTCCACTTTTTTATAGTATCATAGGATGGACAGTTCTGTCCATATACAGCTTTTATTTCTTTGTAAATTTTCCGAGCTTTCTTGCCCTGCAAATGCGGGAACTTGATCACTGCTCGATACTCCACTTTGTCAGCCATAGTGTCCTTCCTCAGATTCTGGGCTCCACCTCTGGTGTACCTACAGGAATAAAATTTCACATGTTAGTTATTGAATATGTAAAGAACTTATATTAAAAACGGAATCTTCCTACTGATGTTTTACCTAGGTTAGGGTACGAACTTTTTGATACCCCTTCATATATACCTATCACTCATATGTCTGTCTTCACACAGTGATGTTTTCCTCAGTGGTGGATGTGGGTGGGGGGGTCATCCAGAACGATCTGCATCATCAAACGATTCCCTGCCACAACGAAATTCTCTGTACCATTTCACAACTGTGGAATATGCAGGAGCCTTATCTCCCAATGTCTGCACTATAACAGCATGAATCTCCTGTACAGTACCAGATACAGTACTTGTCTTTGAAAGGAATGTTTTCGTTCCTTTCAAAGTCAGGTACTGTATCACTGCTTGTAGTTCTTTTTGTTTTGTTTTTTTTCCATTTCAAAAATTTTCTCCTTCTTAATTCGCAAAATCACCTATAAAAAAAAAAAAAAAAAAAAAGGATTGGATCTATCAAACTATGATCTGGTACAGTGACATACAAGATGTACCACCTTCTCAAAAAATACTGTATAATCGTATTCACTAGAAGTAGGTTAGAATACAAACTTTCTGAACATCCCTCATATACTATATCTAGAGTGTACCAAGAATAGTCTGATAAGCAGAAAACATCTAGCCAATGGCAATCCAGTGGTCAAACAGCTAATCAATGTGAGAAGACAACAGAGGCAGAAAAGAATCATGTAATCTAACAATATCCTGAAAGAGGCCTCTGAGGTCGGGAAAACTCATATCTAGGAAATAAACTCATACACTGACCATTGAACAAAATTTACTGTAACTAAAATTTTTACAAATAGTATAAAAATATAATATAAAACAAATTATTTACAATAAACTAATGACTGTACATTACGGAATACTAAAAACTGTAATAAAAGATCGTTTACTATAAAATAAGCTAAAATATAAAATTAAAAGCGCTAAAAACCTGGAGCTTTCGAGAGCGTCAGCTCTCTTCTTCAACAAAATACCACGGAGAAATACCACGTGTGGAAGTACCGTGAACCTGCATTTAAGGAGATGTTGCAGAAAGTTATATTACTGTTGAAGAAGAGAGCTGACGCTCTCGAAAGCTCCAGGTTTTTAGCGCTTTTAATTTTATATTTTAGCTTATTTTATAGTAAACGATCTTTTATTACAGTTTTTAGTATTCCGTAATGTACAGTCATTAGTTTATTGTAAATAATTTGTTTTATATTATATTTTTATACTATTTGTAAAAATTTTAGTTACAGTAAATTTTGTTCAATGGTCCGTGTATGAGTTTATTTCCTAGATATGTAATCTAACAAACTGGCCACAATCAATCAAATGACAATGAATGGTGGTGGGCAAAGAGATATATCAAAATTCACAATACATCAAACCCTATAACAGGTGGGGTACAGCAGCAGATAAACTAATTGGGTTCCAATTAGTTTATAATATTTTAAAAAATATAATATAAATATAATATTTAAAATATAATATTTTGTATAGAAAGAATAAAAAAAAATTAAAATTTTAACGACAAATACTTCTTTCAATTTGAAGATCATGTTTTCTGTTACAAAAACAAACAGTTTTAAAATACAATCAGCAAATAAAAACGACTTCATTAATTTTACTTTATTATACTGCATTTAATTGGTAATATTTCAAGTCAAATTTTGGTATTTGTATAGGGCATTGGAGCAATAATTATAGGTATAGCATTGAAATGCTAAAGATAAAAAACTTGAAATAAGAATACTTTCGAAATATTAAAATTTAGAGTAATGTATTTTGGCAGCTGCGTAACATTTGTCATAAATATCATTAGCATAACTAAAACTGTAATTATACAGTTATTTATTTATTTATTTGTAATTAGCTGTACTTTCATGAATTTCTTAGACAAGTACATTAGGCATGACCATGGGCGTTGGCAGGATATTTTCAAGGAGTAACAGGAAAAACTTTATCCAAAAAAAAACATCCCACTTTCTTCTTATTATTATAATAATTAAGATTATTTCCCCCAATTAATATCCCCCAGAAAAAATATCCCATTTTCTTATTATAATACTTAAGATTATTTAAGTATTATCAAGATTATTGAAATATATTAAGATTATTATAATACTTAAATGTTTGATTATAATTTGTATGATTTTTTGCAAATTTTAATCTGTGATTTTGATATCATTAAACTGTGATTATTGTCAGTAATGTGATTTTTGTGAGCTGATTGTATACTGTTAGTGTGTATATATATATATAATATTGATAAAAATAATAGGATTTAATCACATTACTGAACGACTAAGCAAGCAAGAAAAAGTATTAAATTATTAAACTGGGTTATGGATCTGGGGCATTACTAGTTATAGTAGAAATACCCAGCAACCATAATGAAATATAGACAAATGTTTATATTCAGTGTATTGGGTAGGGGTACTGACAGTATACATCATAGCACCCGACAGAGACCAAAAGGAAGGAATACAATTCAAACATAAATAAAAATAAATATACACGTATAAAATAGAGTTAAAAAGTTAAAATAATGCCAATTAAATCTAGTTAAAGGAATAAAAAATGAAAGTTTGAATTCAAAACGACAAAATACAGCATGAAATTTAAACAAAGTAACTTTATATAATGGAATAAAGTCAGGTTAATGCCAACTTACTGTGTGCTTAGACTGGAATCGGTGAAGTTAGTTACGTGTGGTGATTTTTAAATATAATATTTGTCTGAACAATTTCAACATTAATCATTGCATTAATAAATCTACCGACCTACTTCCAGATGGCTGCCAAAACTTGAATTATTTCCAGATTCAGATATGCTAAACCTTTTGGGCTCAGGGTTTGTAATTACAAGCTGGATAAATTTAATCTTGAACCTGGATAAATTTAATCTTGAACCCATTTCCAATGGATGTATTTGCCATCAAGCCAATTTCCAACCGTTTATTGATACATACTTTGGCCATATCATAACAAGCAATTTAGATATTATACCTAACAAAGAACTCAGAAGCATCATGTCTTATGGCTTCAAATATAGGCCATACTTTAAAATCAGCTTTAAACCTTTCAAAAAACAGTTATACTATGATTTGCTTAACTTCTGTTTTAAGCTCTCTTACCATCATAACATCCCCATTGAAGCCTTCCAACTATGGATTAATTCAGTACTAACTATGATTCTACAACATTATAAGTCATCATTGCCACATGTAAAACCATCCACAGGATTAAAATTCCATTTTTCCACATTAAAACAACAATTGGAGGACCTGCATAAACATTTTATCATCGCCCCCTGTTGATAAAGCCTCCTACAATTATGCCATAATCTGTAAAGCCTTTTATTTCCAAACATTAAATGCAGAACTAAATTCCAGTGCCACCTAAAAGTCCATCACTAACAACAGCAGTATCATTACAAAGAAGTTAATTGCTTTCAGCAAGAAACTTAAAATTAGCTTTAATAACTACAATTTTCCTTATATTCATTTCATACTCAAATTCCACAAAAACCACACAGGCTTTAGGTTTATTACTTCCTGCAAATACAGTTACATACATAAACCTGGCAAAACTTTGGAAAGACTACTTAAACCTATCATGGACATCCTGATAGTAGAATAATTAATAACAATATACCAGTTATTAATGCTCTGAATACTGACAACATCTTTCATGTGCAAACTTTTGACTTCAATAGTCTAGTCACCAGCATAAACCTAACCAACTTAAAATCAGTCTTGAATGAAATTTACAATAACTACAAACATATTATTGGTTGTAATTCAGTTTATTGGAACAATCTCATTAATCTCTGCATCTCCAATAACTACATTTTTGATGGCAAATCTGTATACTTGCAAACCAAAGACGCCGGTGGGTAGCCCCGCTAGCTGTGTCTTAGCTAACCTATATCTATACTGGTCTGACACCTCTCTACCCTCGAACATAAAACTTTACAGATATGATGACTTGTTAGTATTCAACTACCCTACGTTTATACAGGACTTTGCTGATATTTACCCTTCAAAACTTACTCTGGAGAAAACAACTAATAAAGACTTTTTGGCCAATTACTTAGACCTAGGATATCAATATCAACAGCCCTCATACCATAATCAACATATATAATAAAGGAGATGCTTTTAGCTTTAATGTAGTCAGTTTTACCCATTGGCACTCTAACATTTCTAAAAAAGTACATGCTAACATCATACTCTCCCAATGCATCAGAATTGCAACAATATGTTGCAATGTTGATTTTATGTTGATTTTAAGCTGGCATTAACCTGACTTTATTCCATTATCTAAAGTTACTTTGTTTAAAGCAACAGTCTCTTTTATGACAACATCAAACTACTCCATAATAAATTGCTATGCAATAATTTCCCTACAGCTTTCCTCTACCATCATTTCAAAAAAGCAATAAATATTATAAAATTCAAAAAACTTATAAACTACAACTTGGATATAAACAACATATTTGCGGTTTGATTACATATTACTTTTAGGGCTGTACATAATGTATAGTTATATACCCCCTAGCCTCTCGTGTCTCACCATGTAGAAAGCTTGTGCCCACGAATTGGCTATGCACAGTGGTATTGTATTTTGTTATGTCCTGCTTGCTGTTTTGTTAAGTTTTGTTGACGTTATTATTTGTATTTCAATTTTTTCTTCTTTTTACATTCCCTCAATAACAATACCAATACTGACTTAAACACGAGGCATTTGTCCAGTCTTCCATCCAGGAACCGACTATGGTATGAGTTTAGCAACCCCGGACAACCCGAGCACAACTATATTCCCCTTCTTCCAATTGCTTTCTGCTGTCCTTAATTACTACAACTTATTTCTCATGCACGATTAGGCTGGCCAAAAGCAATATCGAGATGCTATTCCTCTGCTATCACTCCTTTTTTCTTCTTAAACAAATTTTAGTGTCTTTTCTACACTACCTTGTTAGTCATCTCCCTTTGCTGGCATTTTGCCTCGTTTGTTTAATTGCTTACTTCCCCGTCACACGAGTAAGGTTCACTTTGATGATTTCACACCTTCTTCTCCCCCCTCCTCACTCGGGGTTACTTCACAATTGATATAAATATACCGTACAGAGAACTATCGGCTTTCATCTTTGGGTCTCCGATGTTGCTCTGTAATCACCACACGTAGCTAACTTCATTGATTCTGGCCTAAGCACACAGTAAATTGACATTAACCTGACTTTATTCCATTATCTAAAGTTACTTTGTTTAAATTTCATACTGTATTTTGTCTTTTTGAATTCAAACTTTCATTTTTTTTTCCTTTAACTAGATTTAATTGGCATTATTTTAGCTTTTTAACTCTATTTTATACTTATATATTTATTTTTATTTATGTTTGAATTTTATTCCTTCCTTTTGGTCTCTGTCGGGTCGGCTATGATGTATACATTTTGCACATATACATCATTTTTTTTTTTTTTTTTGGTAGTTGTTGGCACATCGGCTTCTGTGGCCATAGTGCACCTCCCAAGGTTTTTGCAGTACTTTGATCCAAGCCCGAGGCGGGATTCAAACCCGCGACCTTTGGGTTGCCAGGCAGGAACTTTACCCACCTGGCTAGCCCGGTCAGCAACATACATATACATCATAAAAGAAACAGTGACCCTGCTTATTGCAGTGGCTCCTACGGTTTTGGCTGCCGACCCTCTGAAGAAGTAGTTAAAGCCCTAGGACCCACTACTTTAGGTACAATTATTATTATCATTATTATTTTTATGTTAATCTAATTTAATTTCAGGTTATCTGCTTTTACCTTGCTGGCATTCTCAATTTTTTTACATGGTAATTACAATTGACAGGTCAGAACCCCTACCCAATACACTGAATAAAAACATTTTTCTATATATATACACTGAGTGATCACTGAATTATGACCACCCCTATGAAAACTGAATGCGACCTGTTGGCCACGTGAGGTACGAGAGTGCGGAGTTAGTTGACCTACGTAGCATAGATAAGGTGTCAGTGGTTCAGTAGGTAGTAAAATTCTGAGCGTGATGGGTAAAAGGAAGGATTTATCGAATTTTGATAAAGCACAAATTGTGGGTGCCTCGATTTTCCAAACAGTTGAACTGGTGGGGTGTTTGAGAGCAGCCGTAGTTAAAGTGTACCAGGACTGGTGCCAAAATGGTCAAACAATGACCCGATGGCAAAACTGCAAATGTCAGCAAAAGGTTGAAGTTAGAGGTGAGTGCCGGGTCTGACGACTCGCACAGATGAACAGGCGCAGCACTGTTGAAGAGTTGACTACCCAATACAACATGGGCCAACCTGGAACAATATCTGGCATGACCATGCATCGTACACTCACACATATAGGCTATACCAGCAGATGACCTACCCAAGGTTCATCGGTGTAAAAGAGCATGCAAGTTGGACATTAGAAGACTGGAAGAAGGTGTGCTGGTTGGATGAGTCCCGTTATTTACTCCACACCGTGGATGGTCGTGTACGGATTTGGCGTCAACAACATGAGGCTCTTGATCCATCATTCATGGTATCAAAAGTGCAAACTGGTGGTGGCAGTTGTATGGTGTGGGGCACATTTCACTGGCAGGAACTTGGACTCCTGGTGCATGTAGAACAATGTATCAGTGGTCTCCGCTTTCTTCAACTGCTTGCTGACTGTGTACAACCCACTATGTTACACTTTTTCCTGAATGGCGATGGTGTCTTCCAAGATGACAATGCGCTGAGCCATCGGGCACTTGTTGTGCAGGAATGGTTTGAGGAACACAGTTCTGACTTTCAACATATCGATTGGCCTCCGAACTCCACCCGATATCAATCCCATAGAGCACTTGTGGGACACTATGGAAAGGCATATCAGGCATCTGGATATATCAATCACCTCCATACCTGCATTGATGACCGCATTACACACAGCTTGGTTGGCCATATCTTCCAAACGCTTCTGACATCTTGTTGCATCAATGCCATGTCAGATAGCTGCTGTACTAAGGGCAAAAGTAGAACCTACGAAGTATTAGGTAGGTGGTCATAATTCAGTGATCACTCAGTGTATATATATAAAATGTGTGTTGTTTATTCATTAATATAACATAAAACATTAACATTATCATATACTGTTTGCATAACAGCAATGTACATGTTCCATGTGTTCAAATAAATGTTTAATGTTTTCGGTGGCAATTCTGATTACATGAAAAACATTTTTTATTGGCAAAACAGTTTCTGAGATAGATTCTAACTTTGTTTTTTGAATACAATCAGTATGTCCGGATTTCAGCTGTTGGGATTTTGGCCTGTCAGGATTTTCGGCGACAACAGGAACAAAGTCATCTGATTTAACAAATGAAAGTGTAAGAGGTGAAATAAAATGAACAGGGGTGAAAATTTTTACTGTTATAAATTATTCTAGAACAAGGGGCCATAAATTCAAATTATAAAGGGGGTAGAGTGTATTGCAGGAAGTTTTCTTACAGCCAGCGAGTTATTAATTGTTAGAATAAGTTGTTTCATGAATGACAGCTCGGAAAAATTGAATGCTTAGAGGGATAGATACCTATGTCAGGAGGGAATCAAAGAGGTGGTTTATTAACATTTTTTTGCCAGTACAGCAAAATCTCAGAACTTCCTTGCACTATATGGCTAATGCATACTAAATCCAAGAAGCATTAGGACAATTTTACCATACTTCACTGTCCTACGGCAGTTTTAGGGGAGACGATAAAACTGTGCACTGACAATAAATACTATACACTATGCTTCACTGTTCTACTCAGTTATCAGACCTCAACCTAATTGAACATGTCAACAGAATGTAACCAGTTGAATATTTGTGGGATGAGATTAATTAGCTGTTCCAATGTTCAGTCTGAGGCAAATGCAGGATCTGATCAAGTCTGCATGGGGCAGCATTCCTGTGAAACATTTTTGTTACCTCGTGGAGGAAGCCCCCAGATGACTTAAGGCTGTTCTGATAGCTAAAAGGGTTACTGTTCAACCACACTGACCCTCAGTGTATAATATACAATAAAATTCCAGTATAACAAATTCATGCAGCAAACAAAATATATTCATTATACTGGAATTTTTGTTAAATGCAGTAAAAAAATGTCAGAAAAACAGGGTACACATTACAAAATAATTATAACAAAACTTACTTATTAAATGCAATTTTACATTTTTTAAATGAAAAATTAATTTTTTACTACTTTATTTAAAAATATTTTTGTAAAAAAAAATTGTTTTTTTTGCTTGTTATTTTCAACAAAACAAAACTTTTATTAATTCTGCCTGGGAAAGAAAAAGTAAAACATTATAAACACGAAACTAGAGTCCCCTCCATTTCAAATTTATAAAACCGCAAGTGCAACCATCATATGATACCATGTAAACAACTGTACTTCACACAAAACTCAAACATAATTTCAATGCTGTTGCCTCATCTATCGGTATGTTTCATAAAATACTAATTTTGCATAAACAACCTTAGTCACGTCCAAAAATACACAAGTAGGACTAGGAAAGTAGACAGATCAAAAGTCACCAATCTCAAACAGGAAATTAGTTGATCAGTTAGTAAATCCCTGCCAGACACTAAAGATCAAAAAGTGTACATTGTATAGTAAAGATTTTTTTTTTACAAGTTTCATTATATAATGAATATTTTTTTCCATAGCAGTATGAATTTTTATTGCACCGATTGATATTTTTGTTACAATGATATTTGTTAAAATGAAATATTTTTACATACAGATATATAAAAATTGGCAGGGAATGGGAAGTAATTTCATTATACTAAATATTTTGTTATGCTGACATTTTACTTTATTTTTAAATGAAGAATGTTTTGAAGGAAATCATGAGGGCCATACAAAAAATTTCAGCAACCACCCATAGATTGTGCATCACTGTTTTAAAATACAACTACATACATTATGAATGTAATATTTCATTTCTGCAGTCCTTATTGTTGACAAGAATGTTATATTATAAAATCCAGCATTATAATATAACACTATATTATTATATTGCATTATAATTTGTCAATTCCACTACAAATGAAATTTGATATTTTAAAAAAAATTTACAAGTACTACTATATTTAATAAGTTTCACTTATTAAACATAGTGTACTTACAAATATTCAGACATATATAACACATAAAAAGTTTATAATTTTCATTAATTAAACAATGATATCAAAATATATGTAACAAAAAAGATTTTTTAATTAACTTGCCTCAATGTAATCATCACTATGTGTTGTCACCATAAGTGGGCCATTGTTGTTGTTGAGTTTAACGACACATAGGCTGCTAGGGCCATGTCTGCATGGGACTATATTGTGTCTTTCTAATGGTGAATATTAAATAATAACTATATTTTATGATATATTCCTATCTGATTTAGGAAAGTAAATAGTTCTTTTTTATTAGGATTATCTCCCAGAATCTGCATTAAATTTATTGATGACTGCGTATTAGCAATTGATTTTAAGGTGTCTAAGCGGATGTTTTGAAAGTGGGGACAGTCCACTAGCAAATGGCGAATGGTCAGTTGTACTTGACATGATGTACATTGGGGAGCACTGTCATTAGTTAATAGATACAGGTGAGTGAGATGAGTATGCCCAATCCTAAGCCTTCCTAAAATTGTTTCTTCTCGTCTGCTTTTCCGGAAGCTGGAGAGCCACAGCTTTGGTTCTGGTTTTATTTGGTATAGTTTGTTTCCTGGATAACCTCTCCAGATTAGTGACCAGCTATTGTAACATTCTTTAAGGATAATGTGGGCCATAAGAAGTACATAAAGCTTGAACTGCACAGAATTTAGAAAAGCGAGAGCAAGAGTTTAATGTAAACCTACTTTATTTTCTGTGCATAATGGTAGCCAATTTATGTTGCAAGGGACAATACGAAAAAAAATAAATAAATAAAAAATTACAGTTTTGATACTTAAGTGTGATAATGTTTTTAATCATAATATTCTGAAAAAATGAAGACAACACATTTTATAGTTAACTATTTTATTACATTTTGAATGCTTTACATGTAATTCCAACTAATCTATACATTTATTCATTAACTCTAATAATTTGATTACTATAGTTGAACAGAAATTATTTTACTTTAAAATTTCTCTTTTTTCAATGTTTGAAGTTTATATTTATGTATTTCTATTACATCATATTTCTTTTTACAATAATTGTTGAGCAAAATATTGATAATGGTATTAATTAGCAAATTTAAAATTATTTGTCAAAAATTACCATTTTTGCAAACATCATTCAAAGAAAATTCAATAGTTTCAAAGAAAGTTGACATAAGTAATGATAAGAAATCTCTCTGATTGATCATAGATAAGAGTCTGTTTTTTTCAGCATTAGCAAATAAAGCCATATTGCTCCGTGAATATGCGGTGGTCATTCCCTGACCTTTCCACATCCTCCGTATTTAGTGGTGACGGGCTCGAACCCCAGTGTAATCCAGAAGCGTGTGCAATGCACTGCTGCTCCTTCCCACCTGGCTACGAAGGTGCCATCTCTGATTGATCATGTAACTTCATGAATTCCTTCTCTAGGGCTTGTGACCATAGAATTTTTTGAAATAATACATAACAATATACAGCAACAGCAATTACATTTGATTCAGAGTATAACAGTCCACATATATTATTGTTTTGAATTAGCTGATACTGGCAACTGGTAGGTAGTGGTTCATTCACTGTTAAAATAAATTTGCATTCCTCACAGCAATATCTTTTGATAATAACATATGCAGCATGTCCAGCAAGATAAACTAAGAGTGGCATGTAATCTTTTTCTTTTATTAAATCACTTTGTGTGACAGTGGCATTAGTAGAGGCATATGATGCAAGAAAGCAAGCTTATACAGCATCAGCCAAAAAAAAAAAAAAAAAAAGCCCCTTCCCATTTCATTGATCCATTCATTCCAAATGTTTTTCTAGTTCTGCCTTGAATTTATTTAAGCTATCAATTTCCACAACAACAGATGGAACTTTGTTCCAGCAATCAACTACCTGCTGGCTAAAGGCAAATTTCCAAACATCTATTCTACAACTGTCTTTCTTCAGTTTGAATCTATGCCCCCTCAGCCTTAAGTCATCTGGGGCTTTCTCCACAAGGTAGCAAAAATGTTTCACATGAATTCTGGCCCATGCAGACTTGATCACATCCTGCATTTGCCTCAGACTGGACATCGAAACAGCTAGTTAATCTCATCACATAAATATTCAACTGGTTAGATCCTGTTGAAATGTTCAATTAGATTGAGATCTGATAACTCAGTAGGACAGTGAAGTATAGTGTATAGTGTTTATTGTAATGTGAGAAAACAATGTGGATGTATTAATCTCCATTCCTGTTTCAACACGACTTTCCTGAAATGCAGTTGTATTAAAATCATTAATTGCAAAGTTGCCAAAAGTGTTTGATTTTAAAGTTAAATGTAATACAGAATGCAGTTGTAATTTCATTTCATTCTCATAAACTTGCTGTAAAGACACATGATATACTGACCAGTGGTTCGCGAACCCCTGGAGGTTCGCACTAAAAATTCTGTAATGACGTCTGCTTAGATTTATATAGGTATTATTGTAATTAATTAATAGGTATTATTTACATATTATTGTTAACTACAAAATATAACTAATAATAAACAATAAAGTAAACTAAAATTAAATAAAAAGTAAAGAATTGCCAAAGAAATAAACCACATCTCCCACAATTCCTTATAATTACTTTACTATCTTACAGTATATCATGTTAAATAAATATCTAAAATTATTTCTTGACTAAACATCCAAAAGTATGAAAAAGGTTGTTTATGCATGGGTAGTGCGAGATATAATCAGATGCATGCGTTATTTGTTATTTTTTTTTAGGAGCATTAGCAACTAAGGCCATATTGCTCCAAGATATGCGGTGGTCATTCCCTGACCTTTCCGCATCCTCAGTATTTAGTGGTGACGGGCTCGAACCCCGGTCTAATCAAGAAGCGTGTGCTACGCACTTCTGCTCCTTCCCACCTGGCTACGGAGGCGCCTAGAGATGCTTAGGGTTTAGGTTTAAAATTTTTATGGTGCATTAGCAGCAGTGGCTATTATGCGCCAAGAAAAGCCTAGAGATGCTTAGGGTTTAGGTTTAAAATTTTTATGGCGCATTAGCAGCAGTGGCTATTATGTGCCAAGAAAAGCCTAGAGATGCATGCGTACTACCTGGGTAGTAGAAATGATGAAAGTGCATTACCCATGCATAAACAACCTTTTTCATACTCTTGGACGTTTATTCAAGAAATAGTTTAAGATTAAACCATGCACACCATCAAGCTTCACTCATATTGTGGCGCTATACTTCATAACCGGTTGTTGCTATTGCAACAATAGGGTACCTGCCCACCCACCGATGAGTAAACCTTTTTTTTTTTTTTTCATTCTCAAGGATCATTGTTATGTACAGGTACTTTTTTATTATTTTTTTTCCCCCATTCTCAAGGATCATTATGTACAGGTACTTTTTTTTTTCTTTTTTTTTTTTTTTTTTTAGAATTTAAAGTACATAGTACCATGCATGGGTTGAAGGTAGAAAAGCTGAAAGAAGATACTTATTGACATTAGACTTGAACTTATGTAGATTGTAATTTTCAGGAAATACGTATGAAGGAAGGTTGTTCTAGAAAACAGAAGTGAATGACTAAATGAGGAACAAGAAAAGTTGGTTCTGTGAGTTTGAAGCTGGACAGTAAAAGGATGTTGACTGGTTGCATATGTTCAGACTACTTTAAAAGAGAGTGGGAATTATAGAAGCCAATTCAGAAAAACAGTGCCCATGGAAGTAGCCATCGATAAAAAAAGACATACGGCAGAAACAAAACATGCATGAGACAGAGAGTGGACAGACTCTGTTAGAGATGAGTCATTAATTAACCTAACTGCCCTCTTCTGAATGGAATCTAGAAGCCTGAGAGAGGTTTTGGGGGCACTGCCCCAGATGTGAGAACAATATTCCATGGTAGGGCGGATTTGCAATTTGTACAGAGTGAACAGCTGTTTGGAAGAAAAGTAACGCTGAGAGCGAAAGAGAAAACCAAGTTTTTTTAGGTGCAGAGGAAGCTATATTTGTAATGTGCTTGTGGCAAGAGAGATTAAAGGTCAGGGTAACCCCTAAAATAGATATGTCATCTTGCCTAGAAATCAGAGTGTCACCAAAGATAAGCATAGGAACAGAAGAATCCTTTTTGTGAGATATAAGACAGGACTGAGCTTTAGAAGGATTGAAATTAAGTTTTCTTTGCCCCACTGAAGAATTGCCTGGAGATCAGCATTTAAGGATTTGGCAAAGGATACTCGAGAAGTTAAAGCTGTTTGAGCAGGGCAGGGTTTCTCAAACTGGAAGGTGGAAAGTAATGTGCTATCACCAGCAAAACTATGGATAGGATTTCCAGTCAATGGAAAAAGGCCATTAATATACAAAGGAAAGAGTGGGAGAAAGAATTGCACCTTGGGGAAAACCAGCATTAGTGGAGAAGTTAGAAGACATAGAGCCCTCTACCATCACCTGCAGTGAGCGGTCAGAGAAAACTGGATACCCAATCACAAAGAACAACTGGCAAACCATAGGATGGAAGCTTATTTAGGAGACCTTTATGCCAAACATGATCAAAAGCCTTTGAACTGTCAACAGCAATGGCTTGGGTTTCACCAAAAACTTTTCCATTGAATTTGTCCATAGATGCACATCTTTTTTAAGAGGAGTGTTTCCATTTACAATGAGTTTCCTCAGCCTACAAGTTATTTTTTGGTAGGAATTTTTTCCCGACATAAACTGCAGTTCAAGGTGTTTTGGTCAGTTAAACCTGAAGCTGTCATGCATTCCCTTACTCCATCCATCCATCCATCCATCCATCCATCCATATCCTCCTAGGTCTTCCTCTTCCCCTTCTTCCAGGAGGTATCTATTCCAGGATAGCCTTTGAATATCTGGTTCTTGCATCCGTTTTACATGTCCCTACCACGTTAAACGCTTTTCTTTGATAGTGTCAATAATATTCTTTTTCACTTCCATTTTCTCTCTTATATCTTCATTCCATTTTCTGTCTCTTCTATAAGTTCTTGCATAGATGTACATAAGCCAGAATATCACCAGTGGAACGACACTGACGGAATCCATACCAGCGATTGTTGACCAGATGAAAGATTTCCAGATAGTTTGAATTGGCAGTTAATTGATTTCTCCATTACTTTGGAAAGAGTAGAAGTAATCACAATGGGACGATAATTGGATGGAAGGAATTTGTCACCGTTTTAGGAACTGCCTGGATATGAGAAAATTTCCAAGCAGAAGGAAAAACATCTTTGGAATAAGAAAGTGAAACAAGACGACACAAAACAGGAGTAAGTTCATGGGCACAGGTTTTGAGAACAAGAAAAGAAATACCATCAGGACCTGGAGCTTTCATAGCATCAGATTCATCAAAATCTTTCTGACATTCTTTTGACAGAAAACTACAGATTTCATTGAATGGAGTGTACTGGGAACGGTTTGAGGTGATTTACCAAGATCATCAATACATGAGTAAAAAAAAAAAAAAATAGGTTGCTAACAGGTCAGCTTTATCTTTGGCTGATGTGGCAACAGAACCATCTGGTTTTGACAGAGGCGGGAACAGAGATGGGCAAAAATTGCAGCCAAGCTTTGAAAAGGCCAGAATGCTTGGCTACCATTACAGCAAGAAGCAAGTTTTCTACTCTTCGCCTGTTCAAAATCTAGTTTGGACTAATCAATAACTGCTTTACAAAGTATAAATAATACTTAATAATAATTTTTATTACGCAATATTGCTTATAAAAACATAGTACTGGAAATATTTTATAATGAAAATTCGGTACTTTTATATGATTTCAAAGAATATAAGCTCAGGGGTTCACGATAAAAATATTATGTTGAAAGGGGTTCACAAGTCAAAAAAGATTGGGAACCGCTGCTCTAAGGTATCAGTTTTAAATTTTCTTGTAAGAAAATGACTCATGTTTAATTCTGAAAAACGGTAATTTGCCATTTCAAGTAATACGTAAGTTGTATGCTTCAAAGCAGTGTATGTCTCTCTTGTTAAAAAACCTGTACTAATATTAGACTGTAGCAGTTCCCATCTACCTAACCAATCAATAAATTTATTTAGAAAAACAACATTTTCATGATTTTCAATTAAAGATTCTTGGTGACTGTTTTTTAATCTTTGACCCTTTTGGGACATTTTCATATTCACTATATACCACCATGTTAAAACTATTCTAATGGAATTGGCAGTATCTTTATGAAATGGTAAATTTCTTTTTGGACCTAAAAGAATAAGACATGTTCCTTGACATGTCTCCCCAAACTTGAGGGATTCAAAGCCTTCAATGTTAATTTGCAACCATATTTCACAGATTTTTCAGTTTCCATGGAATGTAATGCTTTAATGCAAGATAGTGAAACTATATGAAGATGTTCAGCATCTTCAAAAGATGGATAATAAAAATTTTATCAGAGTTACATTGGTTTAACCAGTTATTGCTAATACATTTCAAAATATGAACTACATCTATAACAAAAAAAAAGCATGAAGGATTAACCGGATTAGGATAAACAATACTCAGCTATGGAGGATTTGTAAATAGTGAAATACTTTTTCTATTAATGAATTATTAGCATTTACAATTGCTGCAACATTATAACCAATTTTCACCAAACCCACAATAATTTTTTTCAAAACTGATTGTAATTTTTCTGCAGTAATTTTTTTCACAGATAAAATATAAATGACATCTTTGTAATTTGACAATAAGCTTTGAATCATAAATACATAAGCAACTGTAGCTGCATCAGAATAATTTCCCAGTATGCTTCCACCTTTGTAATCAATATAAGGTTTCAGATGTATTTCATCGATCATTAAACTAATTTTGCATTCTGAAAAATTTAAAAAGCTCAATTTCAGTTTGACATACATCAGAAAATGATTCTCTTGCTGGTCATCTGGATTTTTTGCATTTAGAGAGGAGCAGAGCCTATGAATAGTACTTGGATGAGGGAGAAGTAGGAATGCAGAATGCTGTAGAAATCTGTAGGCATTTGGAGATATCGAAAACACCAAAGATGAAAATATTAACACTTCAGTGGAATATCTGTATGCATTCTTTTCACATTGTAACAAATGTAATTTTTCGCATATGAATTTAAACACTGATGCTCTCTTGTCTATTAATGTCTCCCGCAATTGAATTCAGTAAACTACAAGCAGCATTTAAAACAAAAGATATATTATTAACATCACTGCTGTTGGCAATTACTGGTATCTGTTCTAAGATGTCAGTAATCTGATTGAAACTATTCACCTTCATAGGAAGTTCCAGTAGCTTTGACTTGCCTAAATTATTAATTTCAGCACTGTGCAAATACTGACAACATCAAATCTTCATTAATCACAACTGAATAGGCAATGGAAGGTGCTGGCTGAAATATTAAATATAAAAACATAATACAGTTATTTTTTGAAATAACATGCCAGCATTCAGGTACTATATGTCTATTCAGGTACTCTGCTGGTTGTGTAAACGTATGAAATTCTAAAGCTTTTTCATAATCATATTTACTTTTAATACTATTTTCCAGGGCCTCCTCAAAATTTTTTTTCTTCTAATCTTCACCTCTTTTTTGGGACTGTATCTTGTAAATGCCTGTAATGACAAATAGCTTGGACAGTGTGGAAATTGCGATAGAACAGCTCCATTAATTAATTTTGGATGTTTGAAATCTACGGTGATTCTCTTGTTTTTCCCATCAAATTTAGATATCCGTCTAATTATCTGGGATGGCTCGAAATGAATCTCACATACCTGTAACAATATGAAATATATAAATAAACTGTTATGCTCTCTTCCAAATTTCGCTTTACTTATTATTAGCATCTCATAGATGATTGCTATTAGCTTTTACAACTAAGGATACCTCAGTCTGCGTACACAGGCCTATAGTTTATCAAATGTTGAATATAATTACACTTCATGTATTTATCTACACTAAAAGTTTCAATAAATAAAATTAACATTACGTACTGTACAAATATTGAGGTTTTTTGATTCTTAAACAAGCATGCACTTTTCTTCAGTGTATCCAATACATGAAATAAATATTTCATATATAAATGAAATCACAGAATCCAAAATTCTGATGAAATTTACTTCTATATTCTGACAAGAAAGTATCTGTTTCATTCCCTTATGATAGCTTTGTGATAAAATAAATGTATTATACTACTGTTTCATTACTGTTAAAATACCACTATTTAAGATAACTATTATTAATGTAACACAAACTTATTTGGCAAACTTATTTTTGAATGTTCAGATGGCACAAAGTCTTTCCTTGGTATAACTTTCAACCAGTTGTTAGTTAAAACAGTATCCTTCAAAGGAAAGTCAAAGATGTGTACTTTCAAACCACATTTACAATTTCCACGGCATCCAGAAACACAACATTTTCCAGGCATTATTAAAAATTTCAAAGCACTTTTATGAGATGAAATATCACAAGGAAAATACACATACAAACACAACAGCACTAATAACAAAAACAAAAGCACTACTACTAATGAACAAAGGCTTAAGCTCTACTGGAATTAGTTCTTGATCTTTACCCCTTTGTCCACTTAGCAGAATGGATTAGCCCACCGATGGCATGGTAAATTGGCTTTGTTTTTAAGGTGGTGGTGGTGATGTAATACAGTAAGTAGAGGCCTATGGGGATATTAACCTTAAATATATACTTAAATCATGTGCACCTGTCCACTAACAATACAGAACCATGGGTTCTATACACACACACACAACTGGTTAGTTACTTCGTTAGAACTGTGCTGCAATTATGAAGTTTCTTCTGCAATTATGAAGTTTCTTCTGCAATTATGAGGTTTCTTTCAGGAGTGATTGTTTTTCCTTTGAAAATAAAAAAAGAATTCATATCCAGGCTATAAAAATTCAGCCCCAGCAGGCATCAGCAGACCCCCCAGGAAAGATGGGAATCAATTGCAAAAAAGAAAGAAATAAGATACAGAATATGCCACAGAAACAGTTATTTAAATAAAGCTCCACTATTACTGCTTACTTTTGCTTTCTTTTTGCTTAACTCATTCAATGTTTCTTCTATACCTTTTGTAAAATCGGTTTTATCCTGATCAGGTGTTGGAATGATACAGCTACCCTACAAATATACATAAATAATATTGCATTTTTAAGTAGCGAAAACAAAATTACTGCTTTTCACTACTTGAAAAAGAAAAGTTCTGAAAATATTGTTATAAAATGTGTCTAGTTAATAAATATAAATAATGTATTTATTGGCTTAAAAAAAAAAGATGAATCTTTCAAAGTTGCACTGTTGGAAATGCTTGGAATGATACTGTTCATATTCAGTGATCAAATCTGCCCTAGAGCTTACTGTAATTGGATAGGGCATCCTTCAATATTCCATATGAGGTTAATCAATTTTCAACAATACAAACTTGAAATCTCAGACTTGCAAAAGGTATAATACATGCTCAAATTTAATATTTATTTTTATCAACTGATGCAGTTAATATAGATTAAAATAAAGACTTAGTTATTCCAGTAATATATTCAAATAGGGAAATAATACAAGAAAAATTAGCATTAGTAGAGGCATACGATGCAAGAAAGCAAGCATATGCAGCATCAGCCAAAAAAAAAAAAAAAAAACCTCCCATTTCACCCCTCCATTCATTCCAAATGCCTGTCCAGCTCAGAGCCTGCTCCACCAATCAACTACCTGCTGGTTAAAGGTAAATTTCCGCACATCTATTCTACAACTATCTTTCCTCAATTTCAAACTATGCCCACTCGGGTTCTTAGTCTGAGCAAGAGGAAGAATCTCATCAGCATTCAGCTTGCTCAACCCATTCAAGACCTTATATACCTCAATCAGATCACCTCACAGGTGCCTACTCTCCAGGCACTGCAATTTGCAAAACTTAAGCCTTTCTTGGTAAGAGCACCCCTTTGTTCCCCCTCACCAATCTTGTTGCCCTTCTTTGTACTCATTCTAGCATCCTTCCTTCCTAAAATGAGGCCTCCAGACCTGTACACAGTACTCTAGGTGTGACCTGATCACTGCCTTGTATAACGGGATAATCAACTCCCTGTCCCTACTAGCAAAATTCCTATATATCATTGACAAGACTCCACGATCTGCCCTGGCAGCCCCTCTGCACTGCTCAGCAAACTTCATATTTGACTGCACAATTACAAATTTTCTAGATTTCTGGACAATTTGTGTAAATGGACACATTTTCTGAAGTGACCTTGAAATGTAATTTACTTATATATATGCTGTATTTGAAGATTAAATGCACAAGGCATAATATGATATGGGTTATATAATTAACTGTATAATAACGGTGTAGATACACCATAGTTTACCCATAAATTAAACTACATACATAGTGTGAAAGGCGTCATTTTTAATTGTATCTCATATTGTGGCTACCTTCACAACAAGATACCAGGTATTGCACTACTTCAAATAAGTAACGCTTCTCTAATAGAGAAGACTACTGTTATTTATTCTCTGTGGATACCACCACCCAGTTCGCACCATTTCAAAGCTGTTGGCCTATCATCGGTGGGTAATGCACCCAGATAAGGCAAACATGCCTCAAAGTTGAGAAGTGGTTTCACAATATGAGAGATGCCAAATGGTGTACAAAATGATACAATATTTGAAGATTAAATGCACAAGGCATAATATGATATGGGTTTAAATTAACTATATAATATCAGTGTGGATACACCATAGTTTACCCATAAATTAAACTACGTACGTAGTGTGTTAGTTGTCTGACGGCACCAGGGGTTCCCCATCTCTCTCACTACGTACGTAGTGTGAAAGGCATCATTTTTAATTGTGTCTCATATTGTGGCTACCTTCACGAGATACCAGGTATTGCACTACTTCGAATAAGTAATGCTTCTCTAGTAGAGAACACTACTGTTATTTATTCTCTGTGGATATGACCAGCACCCAGACGGCACCGTTTCAAAGCTGTTGGCCTATCATCGGTGAGTAGGCAGGTACCAAGATAATGCAAAATACACCATTTGGCATCTCTCATATTGTGGAACCACTTCTCAACTGTGATGGCATGTTTGCATTATCTGGGTACCTGCCCACCCACCGATAATAGGCCAATAGCTCTGAAATGGTACCGTCTGGGTGGTGATATCCACAGAGAATAAAAAACAGTAGTCTTCTCTACTAGAGAAGCGTTACTTATTTGAAGTAGTGCAATACCTGGTATCTCGTTGTGAAGGTAGTCACAATATGAGATACAATTAAAAACTATGCCTTTCACACTACATACGTAGTTTAATTTATGGGTAAACTATGGTGTATCTACACCAATATTATATAGTTAATTATATAACCCATATCATATTATGCCTTGTGCATTTAATCTTCAAATACAGTATATATATATATATATATACAGTGGTACCTTGGTTTGCAAGCATAATTCGTTCCGGAAACGTGCTCGTATATCAAAGCAAATTTCCCCATAAGAAATAATGGAAACCCAGATGATTTGTTCCAAAACTCACAAATATTCATATACTGTAAAAATGATTAATACAAAATACATACATACCTTTTTATATTTTTAAAAGCAATCGAATTTATTAATTATTGGGTAGGACGACTTTCACTGTCACTAACGGAATCACTACTATCTGTTGACTTTTTCTTTTTTGTGCGACTTTAACAAGGAACCTCTCCAATGACACTTGCTTTTGCCTCCTTTTGAGGATTTCACGGAAATATGACATTGCATTGTCGTTAAACAGATTCATCGCTCGCACTGCTACAGCCTTACTCGGGTGGTGCTTTTCTACAAAATTTTGCACTGTTTCCCACATTTTACACACCTCCCTAATCTCATTTGAAGAGAGGGATGTCTCCATTTTTTTCTCCTCCTCCTCAGACGAGATCTCCTCCATAACCTCTTGCTCGCGATGCAGATCCATCAGTTCGTCGGTGGTAAACTCCTGGCCATGTTCCTCCACCAGCTCTTGAATGTCATTCTTATTCACCTCCAGTCCCATGGTCGTCCCCAAGGACACAATTTCATCGACAACTGGCAGCTCCTGTTCATGAGCAAACCCCTCAATGCAATCAGACCACAGTTTTCTCCAAGCAGAATTGAGGGTTCTCTTGGTGACCCCATCCCAGGCTTTATCGATGATTTTGAGGCAGTTTACGATGTGGAAATAATTTTTCCAAAACTCTCGGAGGGTAAGGTTAGTTCCTTCGGTCACCTCGAAGCATCGCTGAAATAGCGCCTTGATGTAAAGCTTTTTAAAGTTCGAAATGACCTGCTGATCCATGGGCTGGAGTAATGGAGTAGTGTTGGGAGGAAGGAACTGGACCTTAATGAATTCGAATTCTTCCAGTAAGTCGTTCTCAAGGTCTGGAGGATGAGCAGGAGCATTATCCATAACCAGCAAGACTTTGAGTGGCAGTTTTTTTTCTAAAAGGTATTTCTTCACTGCAGGACCAAAGACCTCGTTGATCCACTCAACGAACAAGATACGAGTGACCCAAGCCTTGCTGTTGGACCTCCACATAACGGTTAACTGGCTCTTCTGCACCTTGCATTTCTTGAGGGCTCGTGGATTCTCAGAATGATACACGAGCAGGGGCTTGACTTTGAAATCACCGCTTGCATTAGCACACAGCAAGAGGGTGTGAGACGGTCTTTCATGGGCTTGTGACCGAGCATTGCATTCTCTTCTGCTGTAATGTAGGTCCTCTTTGGCATCTTTTTCCAAAAAAGCCCCGTCTCATCGCAATTAAAAACTTGCTGCGGCAGGTAACACTCGGAAACCATGAGCTTCTGGAACTCGGCAACGAACGCCTCAGCTGCCTTAGCGTCCGAACTCACAGCCTCTCCGTGCCTCACAACACTATGGATGCCACTTCTCCTCTTAAAGTTATCAAACCATCCCCTGCTCGCCTTGAAGCCTTCTTCGTTTTCTGTAGACGTACCTGGCTGTTTACTTACGAAGTCGGCGTACAAGGCCTTTCCCTTCTCACAGATCAAGTTCTCGGTCACAGTATCACCCGCTAGTTGCTTCTCGTTTATCCACACCAAAAGCAACTTTTCTACATCTTCCAGAATACGTGGCCGTTGCTTTGATATTCTCGTGACTCCTTTTGCTACATCTAGTCCCCTTAGTTCTTCTTTCTTCTTTAATATTGTGCAAATTGTTGACGTAGACTTCTTATAAAATCTTGCGATGGCGGCCACTTTCATACCTTGTTCGTGCTTCTCGATGATTTCCTTCTTAACTTCTACCGTAATCATCTCCTTCTTCTTACTGCCTTCCTTTTCAACCCTTTTCTTCATTGGGGCCATTTTCGTAGTGCACAGTTAATAAATAACAGTCACTAAATTTGAACACAAAAAAAAAATGCTTTACGCACATACACGTGGTCACAACGCTAGCACGAATGTTCACTACAATGTTGACTGTATACGAATGAGGTATGCCGACTGAGACCGAGCATGTGAGACGATTAACCACAATCCCGAGCAGCACGTGATCACGTGACGCTCGGCAGACAATTTTTAGGAAATAAAGCACAATTACAAAATGAGGAGGCACCCTTGATACACATAAACAAAGCTGCGCGCGTGTAGCAACTGAATAAACAACACCATAAATGCAGAGATACACTATTAACACCTCACATTTTCCTAAAGCACATTTCTAGGGGTTACTACCATAAAACAATAAAAACAATTTCCAGTTGCCTTTCTGCTAGTGGAATCTGTTATAAACTGGTAGTAAACTCGATCTAATTGCATTTGCGATTATACCGATAGCTGGAATTGTGTTGGTTTTTACGTTATTATGGTGAAATGTGTTTCCCCTTCACTGATATAAAAAACATAAATACATTTTCAGAATCTTCTCTTCATTCCTATCGTGTTGCGTTCAGTTGGGGTGATTCTGCGTTCGACTGCCATTTCTTGTAAACACAAAGGCAAATCGTGCATAAGCGAATTCGGTTCGTGTTATATAAGATATCGTTCCCCTATTTATAAATCGTGTATGATCGAATTCGTGTAGTGTAAACACGTGTTATACGAGGACTGACTGTACTCATATTGCAAGACCTCGCTCGTTTATCAAGTTAAAATTTATTAAAAATTTTTGCTCGTCTTGCAAAACACTCGCAGACCAAGTTACTCGCAATCCAAGGTATCACTGTATATATAAGTAAATTACATTTCAGGGTCACTTCAGAAAATGTGTCCATTTACACAAATTGTCTAGAAATCTTCAAAGTGGTGCTGCCATATATGTGTTTCCAGTTGTAAACAAGTTATAATAGATGGTAATAGGAAAATAACTTTGAAAATCAGAATAAAAACATACTGAATGAGTCAGTTTTCCAGTTTGGCCATACAAAAGCTGAAATAGAATAAATTTTCAGGAACCCTGATCTATAAGTTGATGAAACTGAATCATGTGGTACATGGTGCCTCCGTAGCCAGGTGGGAAGGAGCAGCAGTGCGTAGCACACGCTTCTTGATTAGACCAGGGTTCGAGCTCGTCACCACCAAATACGGATGATGCGGAAAGGTCAAGGGAATTCCTTTCTTTTTTAAATTCAACTTTCTCCAATCTAACTTTCCTAACAGGAGGTAATTTTCCTTGGTGATTTCACAACTCCATTTTATAGTTGCACAAACCCAGCTGGTTGAGAAGCTGAGGCATTTGCAATTACTAATGACCTTACTCAACTTCTTCATTTACCTACCAGAATAACATACAATCTAACCACACACCTAACGCTCTTGATTTTTATTCACAAACAATCCTTCAAAATAATCTGTCAGTGTTAGGGCCCTCTAGGCACCTCAGGACAATCTGGTGGTGGTCTCTTCTCCAATAGAGCCTCTCTCGTGGGCATTCTCAGCCTCATGTTGTTTGGCATAACAAGAATGAAAAATGGAATTATCTGCAGGACTTCTATTCTTCTTATCCTTGGTTGAATTACTGTTTTAAATCTTCAAGTCCCAATGTTTTCTCAGATCGTGTCAGTGAAATTATTCTTGTACAGATGAAATCCTTTAAATATATAAATCCTTAAACATAATAAACCCTTATGCTTTCCAATAAATGCACTAAGACTGTTTGAGAAAAGAAGTTGCATATCAGGCACCTCCGTAGCCAGGTGGGAAGGAGCAGCAGTGCGTAGCACACGCTTCTTGATTAGACTGGGGTTCGAGCCTGTCACCACCAAATACGGAGGATGCGGGAAGGTCATGAAATGACCACCGCATATCCCGGAGCAATATGGCCTTAGTTGCTAATGCTCCTAAAAACCAAATAACAAACAAACAACAACAAGTTGCATATCACAAACGGTTTGCATCCAAATTTCCAGTTTCATCTTCTGCTACACTAAAACTTGCAACAGTTATAAAAGTTATTAATCAATTCAAACTTCAATTTGAACAAGCTAAGGTAGAAAACCTGCTTCTTGTCCAAATAGTAGTCTAGTATTCTAGTCTGTTGCCAATTTCTCCACTCATTCTCAAAACCTGTACCTACACTTTCTTACACTTTTACATTTTCTTATTCCACTGCTGCTTTTCCTACTGGCCCTGACTTCTGTCCATCTATATTCCCCCATCTCAAAACCTGATAGTTCTATTGCATCCACGGCTAAAGATACTAGCATCCCACATTTCTTCTAATTCTGAATTGATGATCTTGATAAACCTCCTCCTACCATACCCAGACCACTTCACTCGATACCTGCTGTGGTCTTTTCACAGAAGGATGTTAGAATTCTGAACAATCTTGATGCTAAGAAAGCTCCAGGTCCTGATGGTATTTCTCCACTTGTTCTCAAAACCTGTGCTCTTGAACTTACTCCTGTTCTTTGCTGCCTTTTTTCACTTTCTTATTCCACTGGTTCTTTTCCTTCTGCTTGAAATTTGCTCATATCCAGCCAGTACCTAAAAAAGAGTAACAAATCTCTTCCATCCTCTACTCTTTCCAAAGTAATGGAGAACTCCCCTGAAACCTTCCATCTGATCAATGATTGCTAATATGAAATCCATCAGTGCCAATCTACTAGTGATATATTGGTTTATGCTATTTCAAGTTCAGTTCTTTCTCACACTCTTTTCCTCTTGTATATTAATGTTTCTCTTCCATTGACTGGAAATCCTATCCATAGTTTTGCTCATGGTTGCACACTACATTCTCTCTTCTAAATTGAGAAACTTTATCCTGCACAAACAGATTCAACTTCTCAAATATCCCCACTAAGTCCTTAAATGCTAATCTCCAGGCTACTATCCAATAGGGCAAAGAAAACTTAACTTTAATCCCTCTAAAATTCAGTCCTGTATTATTTCTCACAAAAAAAGAGTATATTACTCCCTTGCTCAACTCTGATGACACTCAGATTTCTAGACCAGTGTTCCGCAACCTTTTTCTCTTTGCGGCAGACCTTAAGTTATGCATGACACAATACGGCACATCAAAATGTTAATCCCCCAAAATGCATAGTTTGCGGCAATTTTAATATAAATATGCTATAAGTTACAATATAATCAATTATTGTTCCAACAATCCAACAGAAACTGGCTCATGCATATATTAACATTTTATGAACCCTAAATCACTGTACAAAAGCAAAGCAAAGCAAAGCAAAGCCAAAAAAAAAAAAAAAAAAAAAAAATTCTATTAGTATTAAACCAAATAACTATGCATACCTTCAATGTGATACTTGTGTCAGCTTTGCTGAACACCAATGGCTGAAAAGCCCAGTTCACACAAATATGTAGTAGAAAATGGTAATAATTGCCATCTCGGAGATAGCCAGGTATTCTTTCCTTATTGACAACCAAATTGTGTCCAGCTGCTAATCACAATGTTCTGTCCGCCTTCAGATCTGTTAGTTCCTCTTGTACATTCATCAGAAGAGATTTTGCATCTGCAACAAATGGATCACGAACCGAGTCGAAATCTTCAACGCTCTCACCAAACTAATCCTTGAAATTCTGCTGAAAGTTATCTAAATGTTCTTTAATGAAGGTCCCTCACCACTTTATTACCAGCAGCAAGCAGCCATACAGTTGGGAACATCTCAAACGATCCATTTGCAATGCATTGTATCCACAAATCCAGCTTATTCTGAAAGCCTTAATCTTATCCATACTCATAAAAAGAATTTAGTTCTTGCCTTTCATTTTTTGGTTCAGCTCATTCAAGTGAACGAAAATATCGGAAAGATATGCCAACTTAGTCACCCATGCATCATCTGCAAATAATTCTGCATACTCATGCCCCTCAACTGTTAAAAATGTCTGTACCTCCTCAAGTTCAAAAAGGCATGTTAACTCTTTACCATGTGACAACCACCGTATGTAGAAGGAGTGTGGTGTGTTCAATCCCATTTCCTGACACAAAACGGAAAAGGCTGCAAATTGAGGACTCATGATTTGATGAAGTTAATGATGTTTACTACTTTGTCCAGCACAGATTTAGAGTGCATTTCAGAGCAGATGACTAAAATGCACAAAGTGAATCCTGACATATGTCAGGATTCACTTTGCGTGCTTTAGCTACAAAGCCTTTAAATGGACCTGTCATGGAAGCAGCTCCATCTGTGCGAACACTAACACAATCCTTCCAATTTAATTCATTTTGGAGCATATATTCATTAGTAACACAAAATATTTCTTCACCACTGTTGCAATTACATCTCCATCAATGAACAAAATGTTGGCAAGAAGTTGAGCATGACCACTAGCACCTGTGAACTCAATCTGAAGTGAGAACTTCTGACTGCTGTTGATTTTCTCCTTCATTTTAAAGTCTTCAATATCACTGGACATATCACTGACTGGGCGACTGATTGTGTTAGCTGAGAGTGGAATTTTTGAAATTTCATTAGCAGCTTCTGGGCCCAGGACTATTTTCGCCATCTCTTTACAATCTGGCATTAACAAAGTTTCAGCTATTATGTGTGGTTTTTTGGCCTTTACGATAAGTTCGGCTACTTTATAGCTAGCTTCCTGTACTTTTTCCGAAACACGTACCAACGAAGTCATGAACATTGCCAGTTTTTTGTTTTGCTGCAACAACCGTCAAAAATAATTGATGTTTTTGCATGCCAGAGAAGAATGTTTTGCTGAGAAATTCCGTTTCAGTTTACTGGGAACCATAACAGCATTGCTGAGTTTTTCTCCACACACAAAACACTCAGAGATTGGACATGTTTTATCACCACACCACACCACAAAAAACCAAAAGACAATTATCACTATGCTGTCTGCACTCTAATTTTTGTTTCTTTTTTTTGGGCTAAGTACTTTCAGTACTTGCACTTGTGGACAGAATACTCCTTATGAGGAACTTGTCCGGTGTTAAAAAAAAATATTGGAAGGGCAAACACACAAATAAATTTAGAAAACAAGTGTTGGATACTCATGCAAAAAATAATTTGCTTTCCCACATGTACAACATTGTGTTTCAGTAAAAATGGTGTATTGTGCAATATAACAATGAGTAGCATTACAAACATATATAAAAACTATAATTTTGAGTAAAGAACAATAAATAATGTGCAGTTTTCTTACAATACGTAAAAGTTCTCAGTTGTCAATTTTTAATCATAATACATATAGTATTATTTATAGGTATACAGCTACCGGCACACATGTCATCTTGTGGCGGCACACCGATTGTGGAACACTGTTCTAGACAACATTACTTATCTCTGTTAGGAATTACTCTAACTTGAAATCTCTTTTGGCATAAGCACATCATAAATACTGCCTCCTCTACATCCAAAAAACTGGATTTCCTTTTTCACTCTTGTTACTTTTCTCCTAAACAACTACCTCTTCCTCAAGCTTCTAGACTCCATTCAAAAGAGGGCAGACTGGTTAATTAACAATCTTTCATTTGCAAAGTCTCTCCACTCTTTTTTCTCATAGGCATTTGGTTTCTGCTACATGCATTTTCTTAAAATACTTCCATGAGCACTGTTCTTTCCCCACTCTCTTTGAAACCAGTCAGCATTCATTTACTATTCTGTTGGTTCTGTGGTTCTCCAAACCAGAAAACCAACTTTACCTCTTCCTCATTTATCCCTTCTACTTTTGTTTTCTGGAACAACCTTCCTTCACATGTATTTCCCAAAAATTACAACTTGCAGAAGTTCAACTAAGACCAACAAGTGTCTTCTGTCTTCCCAAAGTACAACCCATATACAGTTTTAAGTACTATAGTTTCTAATACTTTTTTATTCCATAATGAAATTCTTTCTATAGCAAAATTTTCTGGTGAATCTTGGATTCTGAAGAAGTTTATTGTTTTGCCTGCATATAAAAAAATGATACTCCGATTTGTGGTCTTTTACACGCATGTGTGAAGACAAAAAATCCCTATTCAAGTTCCATGCTCATCCCTATTCGGTAATTTTCATTCCTGTGATCACAACATACGGTCGAAAAGCATTGTCAGCTTCAGGAAAGAAAATCGTTTTGCAATTTTTCATTAAATTAATTTTTTATTTAATTTTTAATTGCATTAAATTGATTTTTAATTATTTCTTACTGTAATGTAAGATTTTCGATTTTTTAATTGTGTTCATTTTAATTTCTGGAGAGTATCATATGGAAGTGTTCTACGTATCATATTGAGATAAACTTCTGTTATTCTTTAACAAAAAAAATTATACATATCTATAATGAAGTTTTTGGTAGGAGCTTCATTAATGTTTAATTACTGCAGCATGTTACACTTTTTCAGTCATACTTCAGTATGATTGAAAGAAGGCAGCACCGCTCCGCTGTTTACTATGGCTGGGACTAATGGTTTTTCAAATGGTGCATTCTGAATGTTGCGATTTGTCGATATGAAATAGCAATAAAATTATGAGTTAAATTGAAATTTCATTTCAATTTAAGTGAACATATTTTATATACTTATCGGTTCTAAAGAATTGAAAAGTGGAATAAAAAGAAAACATGTTACTTTAACTATCATTAACAAGCTTAAAGTGATAGAACAACTTGAAAATGGCGTTCCTGGAAAAAAGAATTGCTGAAGAATTTGGTATTGGCCAACAGACTATGTTGGATATTAAAAAACAAAAAGTACCTATAAAAGCATTTGCTTTAAAATTCGATGTGGGGAGTGATAAAAGCAGTGTATCAAACAGACAACCATTAAAAAAGCTAAAAGAAGTTTTGTTGGAAGAAGCTGTATTTAAGTGGTATTCACAAGAACAATCAAGTGGCATTGGCATGCGATGCCAATACCACCTGATAAATGTATAAAAAGACAATACATTTATCCAGCGATAGATGGATAAATGTATTGTCTTTTTATAGTTTTTAAATAAAGGCTCTACAGTGATATATTTTTATTTATTTTCATCACCACTACCTATATCATGAAATTTTATATTTATTTTTGTTCTAAGTTTTTTTGTGTTTTAGGGCTAGCTTTTGCTTCACTAATCTAGATTATCGCTTAATCCGAATGACTTTTCCTCCCAATTAAGCTGGACCAGTGAAGGTTTACTGTAATATGGCAATAATATAGCAACGTTTATAAATTCAGCTTTTGAATGTCATCAAATCTGAAATAAACTCTGAGTACAACACTTGGTAAATTACTAATAACTTTAGAAACACCATAAAATTTCAATAAAAAATATTTTCATACAGAAAAAAAACAGTACAAAAACTTTCATACAAAAATAAATTAAGTCACTATCTATAATAATAACAGAACATTTAAATATTGAAAATAGGGACTTCATTGTGGATCACCCTGTAGAAAAACAACAAAAAAGAGAAGTTTCAAACCAAGTGATTGAAGAGATAATAAAAAGCTAATAGAAAATAGATATAAAAATAAACAAGTTGGAATAAGACACTAAATACTGCACATAAAAAAATGAATTTTATATAACATTCATAAAAAAATTATGAATGCTATATAAAAGAAATTTATCCACAACACACTTAATTTTCTACCAAATTCAAAATGAAGATAGTAGCATACTGTAAATAAATAAAGTTATGACACCTCGCTTACCCTTTCCTCATAATATTTTAACAATTCTGCATCTAGAGAATCAAAATCACCAGTTACTAGATCAGGAATTAAATTTTTACATCTCCGGTGCAATTCTGCACTTCCTCCATCAACTGTGATCCGTAGAGCTGCTACAAACAAAATAATTCAAATATAAGTTAATTACCATTACATAAAAATAAAAAATATACAAAAACTGGGCAATTTTAACATGATGCAAAACATGTTTTCTGAACAGCACTGAATAACTGGTTCTCTAAATTCAATTATATTGAAGGAAACGTAAACAAAATTTAACTTAATGGTTTCAAAAACTCCATTAGTAACTTTGTATCAATACATTTATTTTTGCCAATCAGCACTTTCAAGTACCATAAATAAATACATTGTTGTTTGTGTTGTTTGTTATTTGGTTTTTAGGAGCATTAGCAACTAAGGCCATATTGCGCCGGGGATATGCGGTGGTCATTCCCTGATCTTCCCGCATCCTCTGTATTTGGTGGTCATGGGCTCGAACCCCAGTCTAATCGAGAATCGTGTGCTACGCACTGCTGCTCCTGCCCACCAGGCTACGGAGGCGCCAAATACATTGTGGTCTTACTCACAAAAGAAAGTCTCTGGCCACCAAACAATGTCCACAACTTGCCAAACTTATTTATTTTTATTTTGAAAGCACATAATCATGGCCATACTTTTACTGTATGCAAAACAAAGTCACTTTGGGTGAAATGTTGTACTATGACACTTCACTTACTGATCTTAGTAAATTGTTAACAAGGGAGTGTGATTCATATTTTTGAACTTTGACTGTTAGCAATGCAGTTAGAGTCGTCATTTGTACATTTATTCACTATGAAAATCAATATTTATTGATATTAATTTTTATTAATCTTTATATCAGTTAAATCTTTAGTGCTTTCAAAAGTGAAGGTGAGTACCATCTCTGGACCATACTGCTTGTGTTGCATGGAAATTAAAAAACTTGCAGAACAAAATTTGCTTGGCAGCTCACAGAAAGCTTTTCCCAGGTGTTTATTACTACCATATTCATTCCTCTAGCTTTTCTGATTGCATACTGTATAGCTGTTTAATATTTTAATAAGTCCAATAGACATATATGTACTATATTAATGATATCTGAGAGTTTTGTTCACAATTTACACTTTCATCTGATGTTCAAGAGTACGATCAGCCACAGAAGTTGAACAGGTATCATTCAGAAAACCGAAAAACTCTGAAAACTGTCTTGTCTCCTATTGCAAGAATGCCAAATAGATTGACACCTGCATCACAAGGTGAAAGATTATTATCCAGACTCCACATTTCTTCTCTGATGTGGGTTTTTTTTTTTTTTTTTTTTTCAAAGCAATTGAAGATATTCTGATAGTTGCTGAAAAGTTTCCTGCAGCCTTCAGAGCAATGAGAAAGTGTTTGGTGCTAATCACATGAAGGGGTGGGGATCTAAATGCTTTTACTTTGATTCCAAAAAAAAGTATAAAGTATCATCTTGTCCATTTAAAAATTTCCTATGCATCAGTTTTATTTATGTTTATTTTTGCTCCTCATTATTTTTTTTGAAACAGAATATTACCAGAACAATTTTGAAGGTGATCACTTCAGTAACCACATGGTGCCACATTTCTCATTTTCAAATTTTGATCAGCAGCTTAAGCAATAAAAGAACAAATAAGAATAAAATAATGTAGTTGATAAAAATAAATTAATCATGTAGAATGTTATCAAAAAACAAATGTTCATACCATCAATTACATTCTCCCTTTATCTGTGCTTGAATTTTGACAATTCATATTTGGCTAGATTTATTCAAAAACTGGAAAAAATCCAAAAACCAGCAATCTCCAAGTCCAGGGGTTGCCAGATTTCAGACATTAAATATGGCCATACTTCTAAAATTCTAATAGAATTCCATAGTTTTATCAGATCATAAGTCTTCTCTCACTGTTGGCATACACTATGCACAAGGCAACTGGCTAGGCAGTTGCCTTGTGCATAGTGTAGAGAAGGCAGAGAAGTTTTATTATTCTATATTTTATAAATTCACTTTATTCTTATATTGCAGGATCATCAACTTTAGTCATGTTGCTATTTATTTAAGATCATACTATAAAAATAAATAAACTGTTTCACAGCAAAACATTCAAAGGATGAAGACTTAAGAATTATTTCCAAATTATCAGAGAAAACAAAATCCGAACAATATTAATAACAAAAATGACCAATGAAGGAATGGAAACTTTTACTGAGCAGTAATCTTACATAATAGAAAAAAAATTAATTTCATTTGTCCTCCCAGTCATAATATGAGGATAAGTTAAATGAAAAATATGAATTTTATTACCAACAACTGTTACTTGAACTTTCAAAAAAAAAAAAAAATCACCACAGCTGGAATAGGTACTTATCCAATCCTTAATTGAGCTTCTTATTCATAGTCTGTATGTAATCAATGTTCTGCCAGATCATTTTTCCGTGTTCCAAAAATATGAAAATCATAACATTAAGTCCAAAATATATGGATGATGAAGTATATGGATGAATAAAGACATATGATGCAAGAAAGCAAGTTTATACAGCATCATCCAAAAAAAAAAAAAAAACCTTCCTGTTCCACACCCCATAAGTAGGACTAGTTATATTCAGCCTTAAATTTATTTAAACTGTCAACTTCCACAATGACAGATGGAACTTTGTTCCAGCAATCAACCGCCCACTTGATAAAGGCAGATTTCCACACATCTTTCTACAATTGTCTTTGCTCAATTTGAATTTATGACCCCTCAAATGTGGAATCTGAGCAAGAGGAAGAATCCCATCAACATTGAGCATGCTCAAACCATTCAAAGCCTTATATGCAGTACTCAAGGTGTGTCTGACCACTGCCTTATACAAGGAAATAATCACCTCCTTATCCCTGCTAGCAAAATTCCTATATACCACTGACAAGACCTCATGAGCTACTTTTGCAGCCTGTCTGCACTGTCAGAAAACTTCATATCTGATCACACAATTACCCCAGGTCTTTTTCATTCTGCACTACCCTGAGTGTAGTACCACACAGCTGGTATGTTACCAACCTGGGGTTACTGCTACCCATATGCAGTACTTTGCATTTGTCAATGTTAAACTTCAGTTGCAACTTCTCAGCCCATCTGCTCAACTTTTCTATATCCTGTTGCAGTAACGTACCATCCTTACTGTCATTAACAACCTTACCAACCTTCGTATATTCTGCAAACTTGGACATTAAGTCTGATATACCATCATCAATATCATTTATAAATACTGAAAACAACAATGGACCCAACACTGAACCCTGAGGGACTCCACTAATAACATTAGTCCACAAAGAGCAGTGTCCATTGATTACCAATCTCTGTCTCTGTTTTTCCCACTCAACCATCCCTTTATGCTATACTGCTCCAACTTGTACGGTAGTCTTCCATATGCAACAGTATCAAAATCTTTCCTAAAATTCAAGTATTTGATAGCAAAATAATTTTTGCATCTAGTTCCTTTGTGACCACATCATAGTGTCCAATCAAATTCGTCACACAAGACTTCCTCTTAACAAACCCATGCTTTGTCTGAAATATAACTGCAGTCTTGTCTAGATGACCCTGCAGTGCTTCTTTAACCAGACGCCATTATTTTCCCCCAAACAAAAGTTAAACTAACAGGTCTGTAATTACTCGTGTTATATTTCGATCCTCCTTTGTGAATTGGGGATACATTTGCACATCTCCAGTCTGTCGGGACCTCATCTGAGTCCAAGGATGCCCTCATAATCATGGCTAAGGGTCTGTTTACTTTCATTGTTGCCTCCTTTAATATAACTGGATAGATACCAACCATCCCAGGTGCTTTTCTTATGTTTAACTTCAATTTCTCCTCCACTTTGCTCTCGGTTATTACAAAATTATCCAACTCCCCATTAGAGTTTGATAAGCTTCTGGTCTCCACTTCCCTACAGAATTCCTCATGTGCGAATGTAGAGGCAAAATATTCATTCAATTTGTTAGCTACCTGAGTAGAATCATCAACAATTGAACCATCAATATCAAGTGGACCAATCTGATTCATCCCCTTCCTTTTAGAGTTTACATAAGTAAAGAAGTTTTTACTGTTTTTCTTTGCATCCCTTGCCAAATATATCTCGTAGTCTGCCTAATCTCCTTTGTGACTTGATTAAAGACTATCTCTATTTACCATAGGCATCTGTGTCTCCTGATAATTTATATGCATCCCATGCATTTTTCTTCTCTGCCACAAGTCTCATTAGTTAATCTCACATCCATTTAGGACTAAACTTTGAACAGTATTTCTTAGTTGGCATGAAAAGCCTAGTAGCTTCCAAGATTAATTCCTTGAATGATTCCCATTTAGAATTAGTTGTTGATAACATCATCAGTTGGTCCCACTGTATAAAATTTAAAAACTGCCTAAGAAAGTCACCTTTGCAAAAGCAAAAACCCTTCCCTTTACCCCTGATGGTGATTACATCTTTGAGTGAATCCCACATTAGTACACTGTGATCACTGCCACCTAGTGGTGGTTCCTTTATCTGCAGATTCTTAATGCATGAATAATCACTGCTGATAATCAGATCAAGAGTATTACTCCCTCTGGTCGCCTCTCGAACATGCTGCTGTAGAAAACAATCATCCAATAAATCCACAAAAATCTTGCTAATGTGCGAGTGACCAACCCAGGAGTTCCAGTCAATATCTGGGAAGTTAAAATCCCCCATTATAAGACAATCTGATTTACTGGCCTACTCTATTTCTCTGTACAGCTGTTCATTGTACTCATCAAAGTCATTAGGCCTATAACACACTCCTCTCAATTTTGCTTTCCCATCACTTATATCGCACCAAACTGACTCAATGCTGCACTGTCCACCTATGTCAATTGGATGCTCTTCCTTAGATTTTATGTGTTTCTTAACAGAATGACCCCTCCTCCTCAAATAATATCCCAACAATATCCACCTTTGATGTCTTCACCAGCACCTCAAATTCATCAAATGTATTTACTATACTCCTAGCATTGGTGTACATGCAAGTATACATGTACTAAGAGTAACTAAGAGTAAGAATAGGTACCCAAACACAGCCCATATATTTACTTGTTCCATGATGACTCCCAGCAGCCCTTGAAATCCCCAGCACCTCACTTTCCACGCTGCTGCTCATTCCAATAGAAGCAGTGCAAGAGTCACTTTCACCTCCACCTACTGTTAATCTATTAGTCCGTGAATCCCCCCAAGCTAGCAGTTTTCCAACCTAAATAACACTGCCTCCATAAATATTCTCGCACCCTTTCTATTTAAGTGTATCTCATCCCTGTAGAAACAATCTTTCCTGTTAACAAGCACAGACCATGCTGAGAAAAATTCTACCCCCATGAGCCTTGCACAATCTCCCCAGGGCCAAATTGATTGACAAGGCTCTCATCATATATTCCCTCCTATTGTGTTTGGGCAAAATTGCAGACACTTTCAAATTTAACCGTAACTCACAACTTTTTTTTCAAAATTGACCTGTACTTGTTAAGTAAGTCTACAGATCTCCTACTCTTAATGTAATTAGAGCCAATGTGTACAACAATACCCTTTGTGCCTTTGAAAAATGATATCTGCTCTATAACATCATCAAATTTTTCCCCTGGCAAACATACTCTGGTCCTATTCCACCTATCCTTTTTGCACAATATATTTCCGGTTTCCCTGACAATTCGGTCATTGACAATAACTATCCCCTGTAGGACCAGTGCATTTTGCCCTGAAGATTGCTGCAGTGTTGCCTAATGCACAAGAGTGAGCTCTGGCATAGAGTTGTGCAGCTGAGATCTTTATGGGCCCCCCATTTTAATTCCTTCAAGGGCCTCTACCCTACTCTTCAAACTCTCATAGATAACCATCAGGATGCTGGGTTGGCATCTAATTTCTTGACGCTCTGCTTCTAGCACACAGACATCCTCCTTGGCTAGATCATATCTTGTTCCAGAAAGGTCCGCAAACAAAGAGAGAAAGAAAGGTCTGTTCACAAGTTGCACTTTTTTTTTTGGCTGTGATGCATTGGAGAATCACCCCTTCAGTTCTCCCTCGAGCAACAGCATCCCCGCTACTTTGCGCACGTTGCTTTGCTACTCTAGTCTGGGGTAAATATGTTAAATATGTTGTTCATAACTTCTTAGGTAGCAAGAATAATGCTAATAAAGGATCATTAAATATATCAATATATTTCAAAAATTCAGATGACAGATGAACTTAAGGGTTCTTCTTGCAGTCCCATACAGATATTTTTCTGGATTATCTTGGTTCCATCAATGAAGAAAAGGGTGAGCAATTCCATCAAGGTGGAAAAGAAGAAAAGGAGATACAGGAAAGGTAGCATGTAAACATAATGGCAGATTACTGCTGGTCCTTGAAAAGAAAATGTCTGAAATAATTCATAAAAGAAAAAAAAAACAAAAAAAAAACAGAAAATGTTTATATGAGACCAAAAGATCTAGAATTTATTCCAAGAAATTGGGTGAATGTGCTTAAACATTCACTTTGGTAATTTGTGTAATAATAAAAAAATTACATAAATCATCATTTGTATAAATTAAATAAAATCTTTGAAATAAAGAAAAACATGTTTTCCTTTTTACAGAATTTGGGGAGAAAAGGAAATCGAGTGATATAAAAAATGGATATCAATTTTGAAACCAGCATATTAGGAAAAATACATATTAGAATGTAAACTCCATCCTACAAAAGTTTCAATTTGTAGGCCTATGTAATTATATATTTTTCCTAAAATGCTTCCTTTTTTTTCTCATTTTTGTTGTTGCTGCTGCACCATTGACCTTTATTTTTAGACTCAATATGTAATTTTTTGAGGTAGGAGTTAAGTAAATGATCTTTTTAACACCATGGAAAACCCTTATCTCCCGTGAAATTTACACAACACCTGTTCGGTTAACTGAAATCCAACTATATGACATCTATCCCTTTTAGTTCTCATTGGTTTCTAGAACTCAAGATTGAAAGTTGACATGTCACAACATATTAACAATATATGCATATAGATAGTTGTCACTGTAAATCTTAGCAGCAGACTTCTGACATTACCTCAGCAACTTTATGAGTTCTCCTCAAGCAAAACTCCCCAAAACAATTTACTGTCAGCAGCAAAGGGATTTGGAATTTTTAATCAAGTTGAAGGACAAGTTTTATTTTTTAAAAATATAGTGGTAGTGCTCCTAGTAGTAACAAAAATGGTAGCAAACAACTGACAGGTCTAAACTTTTTTTTTAATTTCTGGGAAAAGATTAAGGGTGTTTTGAATTCTGCTTGGATTAAACCAATATTTCATATTTTCTTAATAGATTGTCACACTTATTATATGCCGACCGGGCTAGCCGGGTGGGTAAAGTGCCTGCCTGGCAACCTAAAGGTCGCAGGTTCGAATCTCGCCTCGGGCTTGGATCAAAGTACTGCAAAAACCTTGGGAGATGCATTATGGCCACAGAAGCCGATGCACCAACAACTACAAAAAAAAAAAAAAAAAACTTATTATATGCAATTTTTTTGTTTTTAATAAAAAAAATTAAATATTTAGAAAATGCTGTGCTTTTCAACACCTTTTATTTTCAAAAAAATAAAATAAAATAAATAAATATATATATTAATTTCCTGAAAATTAAAAAAAAATGTTATAGGCATAAAATATAAACTGTCACTCTTATCCATTTTCCAGTTTAAAAACTATTAAACACATGAAATTTCAAATGTGTGCATGCACACATACCTAACCTTATTAAATTTTTTAAAATTTTTTTAAAACAATATATATATTAGATACTATTATTTACTTCCACTTTCAAAGTTTTTCAAAATTTATTTCTAATTTAGTGTGCTATGAAGCACGTGAAATCTGAGTGTTGCTAACTCTCCATCCAAAGTGAACCACCTTCTGTATTTTTTTGTAGAGCGTGAAAAAAAAATTACTGTACCCAAACTGAACATTATGAAGTACACCAATGAGCCAAAACATTATGACCACCTACATAATATGATGTCGGTCCTCCATGTGCAGCAAAAACAGCTTGTGCCTGGCAAGGCGTGGATGCTACAAGATTTCTAAATGTGTCTTGTGATATCTGATACCAACACGTAACCAGCAGATCCTTTAACTCCTGTAAGGTCCGTGGTTGAGATGTCACAGATCAGAGTTGCTGTTCCAACACAAACCACAAATGCTCAATGGGATTGATGTCTGGGGAATTTGGAGGCCAGGGCAATACCTGGAAGACTTCCTCATGTTCCGCGAACCAGTCTTGAACAATCCGGGCAATGTGGCTTGCCACATTATCCTGCTGAAAGATGGCACCGCCAGAGGGGAGGACCATTACCATGAAAGATACCTGGCCAGCAATGATGTTTAGGTAGATGCTAGACATCCGATTGCCCGGCACATGGATGACTGGACCCAGGGTATCCCAGCAGAACATCGCCCAAAACATGACACTGCTGCCACTGGCTTGTTTTCATCCCACAGTGCATCCAGGCACCATCACTTCCCCAGGTAAACAATGCACACATACTGGGCTGTCCACGTGGTGCAACAGGAAATGCGATTCATCCGACCAGACGACCTTCTTCCAATCACTCAAGGTCCAATTTCAATGCTCACATGCCCATTGTAGGCACTGTCATCAGTGAACTGTGGTTAGCATATGCACTCAGAGCGGCCTGCAGCTACGCAGCCCCATTTTCAGCAAGGTTCGATGTACTTTATGTTGTGACACATTACTCCCATCACCAACATTCCAATTACCGGCGGGTTGCACCACAGTCGCTCTTCTGTTGCCACGTACCATCCAGGAGAGTCTTCGCTCACCTCGACCATCGATAAGCTGTGGTCATCCAACACCTCACCAGCAATTCATGGGTTCCCCCTCCTCGGACCACTTTCAGTAGGTACTAACCACGGCTGACCGTAAGCACCCCACGAGTCGTGCCGTTTCGGATATGCTCTGACCCAGTCATCTGGCCATTAAAATTTGACCTTTGTCAAACTTGCTTAAGTCCGCTGCCTTTCCCATCTGAAGAACAAGAGTAACACTGATTATCAGAGCTCAGTATCAGGTGTTTTTTATACCGTGTACCAACCCGCACTGTAGTTCACCTGCAGTTGCTTTGTTTTGCATAACAACTCGCTGGTCATAATGTTTTGGCTTATCGGTGTATATTTTTTGTCATTGTTTATTAATATATGTGTGTGTGTGCATGTATTATAAAGCTTTTGGCCAAACAAGCCCCTTGAGAGCAAATCATATTTTCATATTATTTTGCAAAAATTTATGCAACTTATGCAAAACTTATGCAACCTAATATATCATTTCAAAACTAAATATTTCTTACTTTAGACAAAAAGCAACAGAAATAGCTAGTAAGCTAACCTTAATATAACAACACTTGTGTATAGTTAGTTTATGGAAATTGACTAAAGAATGAATTAATTAGTAAACAACAGACTGGCTTAATTAGCAAACAACAGAGTATTCTCCTGCGAGCATAATGTTCCACATAAAAATCAAGTGCCCCTTGCCCTCACTACTTTTTTTGGCATTCATTTCTCAGTTGCAGGCTTCTTCTTTTGTAAATTTACATAACCCAACCTTAATATAATAACACTATTGGATGCAGTTACATCAAGGAAATTGACCAGAGTACTAAACAATAACAAAATAAAAGTTTTGTTTTATTTTATTTCAAAATAACATGCTCTGCTTTCTTGGAAGTGCTCAGATATCTTTTCAGGTATCATCAACTGAATAGTCCTTTAGAATTACAGAACTTTTCCATGTCGTACATACAACAGGTCAACTACTTAGCAGTCACACTCCATCAGACCTTTTGGGTAACCTAACCTAATTAAAAATGGATAATGCCCAAAAAAGTTGTCTAAGCACTCCCAAAAAAGCAGAGCATGATATTTTGTTATTGTTTAGTACTAGTTAATTTCCATAGTATAACTGCACCCAACAGTACTATTGTATTAAAGCTGGGCTACATAAATTTGCAAAAGAAGCCTGTAATTGAGAATTGCAGCTTCTTTTGAAAATAGACAATGAAGAAAGTTGCAAAAGTGACCAAAACACTAACAACTTCTAAATATTCAATAATTTTATCATAAGCAAACATGGGTAGCTGACAAATACTAAAAAATGCAGAAGCCTGACACGCATCACATCACCCCAGGCACACAATCATTAGTGGAAACCAATAAAAGCTAAAGTTGTCAGCTAACTAACCAATCACATGAATTTCCTAAGAAAGTTTTCCATGGCATTAAAAGGATGTTTAGTTAACTCTTGCCTTTTTTTGTTTTGGGAAAATTTTAACTTTACTACTATGTATATGCTTCAATCTCAATGTTATGTTACCAACATTATGTTCAGAGTAAGTTGTCATTGTATAAATACTGATGCAGCTAATATACTAATATTTAGCTATTTATAAAGACATAATTCAGGCATTCATAATATTAGTGTAATTCTGACACTCATCATTACACTTCAATAAAGCAATGTAAATCTTCATTACCCTAATGTTTAAACCAGATTCTGACACTGTCAATTTAACATGTACTTCTTGAAATGTAAGTGCAATAAAAATTTTACTCAGCTTACCTAAAAAGTAAAGACACATATCATTTTCCCCACTTGTAATTTGAATAAAAATCAGTATGGTCATATGGCTGTCACAAAATATATTGAATGAAATGAAATATAAAAATAGCAAATGCTTATAAATAGATAATTACCCAAATTCCACACTTTCTTGATAAAAGTCTCTAAAACATCACATAATGGCTGATTAAGTATCATCAGTGCAATCTTCTTACCTAAAAAAAATTCAAAATCTATTGAAATATATTAATCTTTGAATAAAAAGTGTACAATACTACATAAAATTAAATTTAATAGTTTAACTGAAATTGACTGAAAACTACCACTGATCAGTTAAGACAGCCAGTTACACTAAAACAGAACCGCTAATAATTAATTAGCAAATTCTTTTTTTTTCTTTTCTTTTTTTGTAAAATATTTCTCTGAATTCCATTTGATCTAAGGAATTTGGAACATTAAATCAAAATGAAAAAGGAATTAGAATATTAAAATTAAACTGTTAATACCTTTTGGGAGGGTGTACAATTTTCACATGTTTGTCAAAGTGAATAAAATTAGTAAAGCATTTAAATGCTTTTCTAATTTTAAAACCAACAGGCTGAATGGTGAGTTTCCACTCAACTGATTTAAAATCTGAATAGAAAGTGAGCTGATATTTGATGGAAAACCCATGATACGGTGATATGCGTAATGTGCACATAGTTTTGAAAAAAACTTATGCAACCTAATTCCCAAATTTCTCACTCAGAAGAAAAACATTAAGAACCTACAGAAGGAAAATGTTGTCAAAACCATACAATAATCAAATCTGTAATTTATTATTTGAATTTAATTTTAAAACTTACACAGTTCTCATGATAGGAATGCAAAATAGTATAGACATGCTATGTAAGTTCTGTTCTTGAAGAATTACTATAGAAGCTTACCTAATGATAATAAAATGTAATGCCCAACATCAAAGAGAAGCAAAATAACATGCTTCCAATACAACAAACTGGAAGTTTACAGAATAAAATAAAGGCTTAACAAAATAACAGCTTAACTAAACAACGCCATGCTAGCATTGAATTAAATAAAGCATATTATTGATATCTCATATAGGGACTGAAACCAATCTGAATGGTTATTAAAAAATTAATCAAGTCTATTAAAAGATGGAAATAAAAGGATATCTGTCCTGAAAAAAAAAAAATGTTTTAGATGTATGCTAACTGGGAGCAATAGCATTTTTCTATGTACAGCAGAATTCTATAATCTATATTTTAGTTCTGAAATAATCACAGAACATTAATCACACTAAGTATTAATCAGTGGATATTTACAGTGATCGCTGCCACTTAAATAACTATGAGTGGCAAAATGTTTAGTGCAGAACTTACCACTGAATACTTTGAAGGAAAAAAAATCTTCTGTGAATTGCTGATAGCCATTTCTCTTGTAAATTTTGGTTATTAGAAAATTTAAAAACATGCACCTTATTACTTTTGGCTTGCACCTTATTAATTTTGTAATTAACTCGGCACTTAGGAACACAATACTTCCTAACCATTATTGATGAAAAACACTTATACTTACATGAATCTAAAAATCTGCATGTGTACGATCAGCATGAAGGTCACTAAAGAAAAACAATGATCACCTCTTTGTGATGACATCAGCAACAAAGCTTAATCCAGTTGTTAGGGTTTATTATTCAGAGGATGGTGGTTGAGTGGAAGAAGGTGGAGTGATTATTAATGGATGCTACTCTCCATGGACTAAAGTTATTAGGGGAGTCCCCAGTTCGGTGCTGAGCTCTATATTAATTTTGTTTTCTATATTAATTATATTGATGAAGATATATCAGGCTTAGTGACTAAGTCTGCAGGTGATACAAAGGTTGGCTGGGTTGTTAATGACAGTAATCAGGGTAAGCTACTGCAACAAGATCTAGAAAAATTAAGCAAATGAGCTGAGAAATGGTTAGAAATGGTTAGCATTCAGGTTAGTGGAAAATGAAAAAGACCCTGAGGTAATTGTGCAGTCAGATATGAAGTTCTCTGAGACTTCACACAGGTTCAGCTCATGGAGTTTTTGTCAGTGATATACAGAAACTTTGCTAGCAGGGATAAGAAGGTGATTATCTTATTGTATAAAGCAATGGTTAGGTCAGCATTTTGGGACTAGGCACCTGTGAGGTGAGTTGAATGAGGTGTTTCAGACTTTGAATGGATTGATCAAGCTCGATGCTGATAGCATGCTTCCTCTTCCTCAAACTACACACTACAAATTGAGGAAGAATCATTGCAAGACAGATGTGCAACAGTCTGCCTTCAGCTAGAGGGTGGTAGATTATTGGAACAAACTCCCATCTGTTGTTTTGAAGGTGGATAATTTGAATAAATTCAAGGAAAAACAAAATAAATTATTGAAGGGGATGGACACATGATGGGGAAAGTTTTTTTTTTTTTTTTGCTGATGCTTTATGAACTTATTTTCTTGTATCATTTGCCATTACTAATACTAAATCATTCTAACAGAATGAAATATAAAATTTCATAAAAATTCACTAGGAGTTGAGTTATTATGTGTGAATGGACAGATAGACAAAGAAATAACAGCTGCCATATCTAATGAAATTTGATGGCACAGACAAATGTTTGTTGTTTGTTTGTTATTTGGTTTTTAGGAGCATTAGCAACTAAGGCCATATTGCTCGGGATATGCTGTGGTCATTCCCTGACCTTTCCGCATCCTCTGTATTTGGTGGTCACGGGCTTGAACCAGAGTCTAATCAAGAAGTGTGTGTTAAGCACTGCTGCTCCTGCCCACCTGGCTACGGAGGCGCCCACAGACAAATCTTTCTAAAATTTCATGAAAATCATCCACTGAGTCAAGTTATTACATGAGGATTTTTAAAAAAGGGAAAGAATAATAATTTCTATCATTCCAATTTTAATGAAATCTAGATTGGCTCAATAAATATTTTTTAAAGGCAAAAATATAAAATAGGAAAATTTTTCCACTGGGAGTCAGATGGATGTACAAACATAGTGAAGACAATAGGTGCATTATGCACATATGTTAAAAAGTGATTTGGATGTTTTCCTTTATAAAAAAAATTATAAAAAGTGATCTGGTCTTTTATTTTCTAAAACAGTACTGCCAGTTATTTTATTTGTAGTAGTTCAATATTTGGGTAGCTTGCTATGAAGATAATAGTGCCATCTTATAGCCTTCATAAAGAACCATCAGAGCACCTAATTAAGAACTTGAGAACAAACTGTAAGAGACATCTAACTGTATATTTTTTGTGGTTTTAGTTAGTAACATAAAACTGAGAAGGGGACATCAAATTTCCTATAAAGGGATATAAACTGTTGCTTTTTTTATTGTAAAACAACAAAAAAAAAAACTGGATACACTAAGTTTGACTACATCAATACTGAGATTGGTTAATAATATACATTTACAATAGAACCTCAATAATCCAGCAATGTTAGGATTTGGCCCTTGCCACATTTTTGAAATATAATACTGCTGAGAACCACAGACAGTGAAGTGCCCAATTTTCAAAAATTATATAATGTCCTAACAGAACAGTGAAGCAACATTGCCACTACAACAATTATAGTGTATTGCTTGCTGTGGTAAAGTTTCATGACTGATAAATAAACATGTTAAAAATATCAATAAAGAAAACCTTGACTATATTTCACAGTATCCGTCAAGGACTTAGGCCCTTACATCTAGTGCCCTGCCAGTTCACCAATGTTGGCTGTAAAGCTCCACTAATTTAAAGATTTCATTTTAAGGTTTATATTTAAGATGTACATTTTCCAGGATACTCAGAATTTGCCAAAAAAGACTGTTATAATTATAATAGCAACTGTAAATTACAATACAATCATGGGGAACTTTGCTGTAGCTTTTGAAAGCAAAGTATCTGTTAGATACACTGCTTTCGAAATATGAAAGCATTGTACCTAATAGATTCGATAACACTGTTACTGGGCACAATCTTGAATTGTAAATGAATCTTAAAATTGCTGCATTAAGAATCATTTGTGAATACACTTGTGTACTGTCAACAGGATAGTGCACCACTACATTTTCATTCTGATGTCCATGTTTTCCTGAATGATAGATAGATCTGGGGAAGAGGTAAGTGATTTTTTGTATGCTTTCCAAGAGTCCCCAAACCTCATTCCCCTACATTTTTTTTGCATGAAGATAAAAACATAAAGTGTATACTCACAAAATACAAATATGCAGGAGTTGTGAGTGAAGGTATAACAAGAAGTGGGCAAAATTACTGCTGACATGTACACCACATTATCATATGTCGAGCTGTTGAGAAACAATGTCAATTATGCATGCTGGTAGCAGACATTTTGAATATCAGATGGAATTCTGTAATGGGTCCCATTTCTAATACCTATGTAATACATATATGTGTATTGCCCATTGCCTGTGCTAGTCTATTTTATACAGTTAAAGTGTAATCATGTTGGTTCTGCATTCCAATTGCACCACTAATGAACAATGTGCTGTGGTCAGATTTTTTTGGTTACAAGTAGGGTGACCAGATGCTTTTGGTGATAAATGGGACAAAAGTTTAGAAATGAAAAAACAGGGATATTTTCTAAAAAAAATAGGAAAGTGGGTATTTTGTTTTTTAATATTCTACAATTCAAATTAATATGTTTACAGAAGAATATATAAACAATAATTAATTGAAAAAACAAACAAATTACATATTTCCTCAAGGAGCAAATAGTGCTTTCAGTCATATTTTAAATGACTTCTGCCTTCCTGGATCAACTTTTCATCATTTTTAATCATGTTGTAGAAACTTTTGCATGTTAAATTGAAGTTGAATTTACACATCATTATGGAACTGATTGTTTTAATATCCAAGCGATTTTGTTCAATGAACCATTGAATTTAACAGGAAAGACTGCTTCTACAGGGATGGGATAAACTTAAATAGAAGGGGTGCAAGAATGTTTGCTGATGCTATCGAGACAGTGTTAGGTGGGGTTGGAAAACAGCTAGCTTGGGGGATTCACAGACTAAAAGGTTAAGAGTAGCCGCAGGCAGAGGTGAATGTGATTCTTGCACTGTCTCTATTAGAATGAGCAGTGGCCTGGAGGGTGGGGTGCTGGGGGTTTCAGGGACTGGTGGAAGTCATCATGAAACAAATAAATACATGGGCTATGTTAGGGTAACTAAGAATAAGAATAGGTGCATGTACACTTGCATATACACCAATGCTAGAAGTATAGTAAATAAATTTGATAAATTTGAAGTGCTGGTCAAGACATCAAAGGCAGATATTATTGGGATATCAGAGATGTGGTGTCACACAGATATTAGGAATGCAGAATTGGAATTTGAGGAGTACAATGTGTACAAAAAGGATAGACAGGATAGGAAGGGAGGAGGGGTTATGCTATTAATTAAGAAAAACATAAAATCTAAGGAAGTGCATCCAGTTGACATAGATGATAAGTGCAATGTTGGGTCAGTCAATGGTGTGACATAAGCACTGGGAAAGCAAAAATGAGAGTAGGAGTGTGTTATAGGCCTAATAACTCTAATGAGAAAGGTTTAGAAGTGGCAGAACAAGTGTGATTGATGATAGATAGATCTGTAGGCTGTCGAACAGTTTGAACAGCACATGTGCTCTTACTTCTGAACCTTCCCACTTCTTAGTATGCCTTTCTTTGCCTATATGCTTCTCCCATGTTGTGCTAACATTCTGTATATCTAAAAGAGTTTGACTCTTAACTAGAGTGACCAGGCATCCCAGTTCCCCTGGATTTGTCCCATATTTTAGAGGTTTGTCCCATTTTTTATAGTAATAGAGGTGGTTTATGTAATAGCTTTTTCCCTGTTGATATGTAATTATTTTGGAAACTAAACTAATTTACTTATCTTAAATAGAATGTTGCATTAAAGTATCTGCTTCCATGCTTGCTGTCTGAACCTCATCAGTAGTACTAAGAATTCATTGCTAACATTCTTTCTAATACACCAGTCACTATCCCTTCTAATTCTTCGAAATATTCAAGATAATTTCCGCCTGTCTTCTTGAACTCTTGTTAAGTTTAGTCAGTCACAGCTCTGTATAAACATTACACTCTGATACCTGATGAAAGCAACATCATGATCTGTTCTCTGTGATATTTCAAAAGGAGAAGAAAGAATATAAAATATTCTTTTCTGATGATAGCTGGAGTGGACATCGAAATCCACAATGCATCTACAGAGGTGTGTTGTGAATTTGGCAAAGTTTTTGAAGCACCCTTAAGCAGAAATGCCAAAGAGAAAATGTACCTTTAATGATGAGTTTCAAAACAGTGGAGTTTCATTAAGAGGGAAAGATCTGATAATGAAGTATGAAGTGGAGTGTGAACTGTGCAAAAGCTGCATAAACATTAGTCGTGGTGGGAAATCTGAAGTAACTGAATTTTAATACAAAAAAAAAATCATAAAATGAAATAAACTTGCCCTGGAAATGCTGGTTTTTTGCTAAATATTAAGCAGTACTTTCGAGTGAAAAATACAGTTGAGGACCATCTTGCTGTAGCAAGTGAGTTGACAGTGGCCTATCATATCATTAAACATTATCATTCCTTTAGATTAGTTGACTTCAGCAATGAACTATTTAAAGAAATAAATATTCAGGCTCAAACTAAAACTGTAGCTCTTATTAAAAACAGTATTGGGGTATTTTGTAGACAAGATTTATTGGCAAATTTAAAAATTCACTGTTTCGAAATATCTGTAGATGCAAGCAGCATAAAACAGAAAAGATTTTCCCTTTATTTGTTTACTATTTTTGCAAAACAAAAGGAATTCAAATAAAAATATTAAAAATTGAATCACTATCAAATGAAACTTCTGATTCCATAATTTCATAATTAACATGCTTTTGAGTATAATGTTGCTTATGGAGCAGATAATGCTAATGCAAATTTTGGGAGACTGTTAAAAGGCACAAACAATGTCTTTTATAAATTTTATGAGAAAATTAATCTCGATTCACTAGACGTTGGATGTTCTGCATATACTTTGCATAATGCAATGCAGTCAGAAGCTGAGAGATTATCCTGTGATGTAAAAATGTCCATGGTAAAAGTACTGTCATACTTTAACTAATGTGATACTTACTGAGCGACTGAAAAATGTTTGTTCTCTATTAGATATTCAGTATGAAAAGTTATTGGTTATTGACCCATTCAAAAATTTGCTTACTGAGTTTATGCAATGCTGTAGAAAGAATATTAAAAATGTTTGAAGCACTGAAAGAATATTTTTTTTCAGAGGAAAAGTCCTCAAAATTTATTGCAAAATTTTTTGAATCACCAGTAACAAAGCATATTTCCATGCAATCCTTAGCATTCTTGGTTTATTTAATAAACAAATTATAAAAATTCTGAAGTTGCACAAAATAGAGTAATCAAGGTAAAGAATTATGTCCAAGAAACCACTGACATGCTTGTAATACGGAAAATTTACTCCTTTGGATGCCCTCAGAGTTTTAGTGAATAATAATAATAATAAAAAGGATGAAATAGAAACATTTAAAGAGGAAATTTTTGAGATGTACATTTCAATCTGTAACTATCTAAAAAAATAGATTGAACCATTACTGAAATTGAAGTATATGGAGTGAATGCTCTTAAAAAGTTCCCTGGTATGGGAAGATGTGCAATATATGTTATTTACATGGGCTTTCAAGTTGACGAAAATTTGTTATTTAACAAGTTTTAATTCTTAAAAATTTGATTACAGAAAAATCAAATGAAAAGAATGATGAGTGGCTTAACAGATCTTGCTACTGCTGGTGGTCATATTTTATTTTCAAAAACAAACCTCAGAATTTGAGAAATTGTGCAGCTTTCTGCTTGCATTGCAGCACCCAGTAGAAATGTGGAAAGAAATTTTATTTTTGCAAATAGAAATAGTAGTAGTAGTAGTAATAGAAGCAAGAAAGCAAGCATATCAGCTTATGTAGCATCAGCCAAAAAAAAAACACAATTTCACACATCCATTCCCTCTAAAAGTTTGTCCAGTTCCTCCTTGAATTTATTTAAGCTATCAATTTCCACAACGACAGATGGAAGTTTGTTCCAGCAATTAACCACACGCTGGCTAAATGCAAATTTCTGCACATCTATTCTACAATTATCTTTCTCAATTTGAATTTATGCACCCTCAGGTTCATAATCTGAACAAGTGAAAGAATCCCATCAGAAATCAGTGTGCTCAACCCATTTAAGGCCTTACATGTCTCAATCAGATCACCTTGCAGGTCTCCAGCCTCTGCAATTTGCATAACTTAAGCCTTTCTTGTTAAGAGGACCCACTTTGATTCCCTCACAAATCTTATTGCCCATCTCTGTACACGCTCAAGCAACTCTACATCCTTCCTAAAGTGAGGCATCCAGAACTATAGGCAATACTCAAGGCTTGGCCTTGAGTATTGACCATTGGCCTTGACCATTGCCTTATACAAAGGGATAATCACCTCCTTTTCAATGCTAGAAAAATTCCTGTATATCATTGACAATAAACTATGATCTGCTCTGGCAGCCTGTCTGCATTGCTTAGAAACCTTTGTATGTGACTGCACAATCAACTCCCAGGTCTTTTTCATTTTCTACCACCCTAAGTGTAGTACCACACAGTTGGTACGTTCCTCAGGGGTTACTTCTACCCATAAGCAGTACTTTGCATTTGTCAATGTTAAACTTTACTTACCACTTAGCATTAGCAAGGGTACATGATGCAAGAAAGCAAGCTTATATAGCATCAGCCAAAAAAAAAAAAAAAAAACCCTTATTTCACCCATCCCCTTGCTCCAAATGTTTGGCAAGTTCTGCCTTGAATCTATTCAAGCTATCAACTTCTACAACAACAACAGATGGAAGTTAGTTCCAGCAATCAACACTCGTTCCAACAGCTCTACATCCTTCTTAAAATGAGGCCTCCAGACCTGTATACAGTACTCAAGGTGTGGCCTGACCATTGCCTTATACAAGGGGATAATCACCTCCTTATCCCAGCTAAAAAAATTCCTGTATATCATTGTAAAGACACCATGAGCTACTCTTGCAGACCATCTGCACTGCTCAGAAAACTTCATACTTGCCTGCACAATTACCCCCAGATCCTTTTCATTCTCTACCACTGTCAGTGTGGTACCACAGAGTTGATATGTTACTCTGGGATTACTGCTTTCCATATGTAGAACTTTACATTTGTCAATATTAAACTTCATTTGCCACCTCTCAGACCATCTGCTCAACTTTTCTAGATCCTGTTGCAGCAGTGTACTGTCATTAGTGTCATTAACAACCCTGCCAATCTTCATATTGTCTGCAAACTTGGACATTAAGCCTGATATACCATCATCAATATCATTTATAAATACAGAAAACAATAATGGACCCAACACTGAACCCTGAGGGACTCCACTAATAACATTAGTCCACGAAGAGCAGTGTCCATTGATTACCATTCTCTGTCTTCTCCCACTCAACCATCCCTTTATCCATAGCAGCAATTTGCCTCCAATGCCACACTTCTCCAATTTGTGCAGCAGTCTTCCATGTGCAACAGTATCAAAGGCCTTTCTAAGATCCAAATATATGATATCAAAGTTATTCTTTGCATCTAGTTCCTTTGTGGCTACATCATATTATCCAATCAAATTAGCCAGACAAGACTTCCCCTTAACAAACACATGCTGTGTCCAAGCTATAACTGAAGTCTTGTCTAGATGATCCTGCAATTATTCTTTAACCAGTGCCTCCATTAATTTTCATGGAAAAGAAGTTAAATAGGTCTGTAATTACCTGTCTCCCTTTGACCCCCCTTTGTGGATTGAGGTTATATTTGCACATCTACAGTCCATGTGTAACTCCCCTGGGAAGCTCTCATAATTATGGCTAAGGGTTTGCTTACTTCCTTTGCTGCTTCCTTTAATATAACTGGATAGATCCCATCCACCCCAGGTGCCTTTCTTGTATTTATCTTCAACAATTTCTCCTCCACTTTACTCTCAGTTATTACAAGATTCTCTAGCTTACTGCCAGAGTTGAATACACCTCTGGCATTCCCCTCCCTGAATAACTCCTCATGTGTGAATGTCAATGCAAAATATTCATTTAGCTTGTTAGCTACCTGAGCAGGATCATCAACATTTGAACCATCGATATCAAGTGGACCAATCTGATTCATCCCCTTCCTTCTAGAGTTTACATAAGTAAAGAACTCTTTGCTGTTTTTCTTTGCATCCTTTGCCAAAGGTTCCTTATCATCTGCCTTCGCCTGCCTAACCTTCTTTGTAACTTGGTTACAGACTAGCTTATATCTATCATAGGCTTCTGTGTCACATGTTAATTTATATGTATCCCATGCATTTTTCTTCTCTGTCACATGTCTAATTAGTTCATCTGACATCTATTTAGGCCTAAATCTTGAACAATATTTCTTTGTTGGTATGAAAAGCCCAGTAGCTTCCAAGATTAATTCTTTGAATGCTTCCCATTTTGAATTTGCTGTTAAATTCTATATGGTCCCACCATATAGAATTTAAACACTATCTCAGACCACCATAATCACCTTTACGAAAGCAAAAACCCTTCCCTTTACCCCTGATGGTAGTTACCTCTTTGAGTAAATCCCACTTCAGCACACTGTGATCACTGCCACCTAGTGGTTCCTTTATCTGCAAATTCTTAATGCATGAAGAATCACTGATGATAATCAGATCAAGAGTATTACTCCCTCTAGTTGCGTCCCGAACATGCTGTTGTAGAAAACAATCATCCAATAAATTCACAAAAGCCTTGCTAGTGTGTGAGTGACCAACCCACAAATTCCAGTCAATATCTGGGAAATTAAAATCCCCCATTATAAGACACTCTGATTTACTGGCACACTCTATTTCTCTGCACAATTGTTCATTATACTCATCAGATTCATTCGGCCTATAACGCACACCTACACTCATTTTTCCTTTCCCAGTGCTTATGTCACACCAAACAGACTCAACATTGCATTGTCCACCAACATCAATTGGATGCACTTCCTTTGTTTTTATGTGTTTCTTAACTAACAGCATAACCCCTCCTCTGTTTCTGTCCTTTCTATCCTTTCTGTACACATCGTACTCCCAAAAATTCCAGTTCTGCACTGCTTATGTCTGTGTGACACCATGTCTCTGATATCCAAACAATATCTGCCTTTGATGTCTTGACTAGCACTCCAAGCTCATCGAATTGATTAACTATACTCCTAGCATTGGTGTACGCAAGTATACATGCACCTGTTTCTACTCTTAGTTACCCTAACACAGCCCATGTATTTACTTATTCCACTATGACTCCCAGCAGTCCTGGAAATCCCCATTGCCTTGCTTTCCAGGCTGCTGCTCAATTGCATTTCAATAGAAGTTGTGCAAGAATCACTTTTACCTCTGCCAGCGGCTACTGTTAATCTATTAGTCTGTGTATTTCCCCAAGCTAGCAGTTTTCCGATGCACCAAACTCTGCCTCAATAGCATCAGCAAATATTCTTGCACCATTTCTATTTAAGTGTATCCCATCCCTGTAGAAGCACTCTCCTGTTAACAAGCACAGACTAGGCTGAGAAAAATTCTACCCCTTGAGCTGTGCATGATCTCTCCGAATCTTGCCGAATTGATCGACAAGGCTCTCATCATATACTCCCTCCTATCGTGTCTGGGCAGAACTGCAGACCCTTACAAATTCAACCCTAACTCACAGCTTTTTTTCAGCATTGACTTGTACTTGTTAAGTAATTCCGCCAGTCTCCTACTATTAATATCATTAGTGTCAACGTGTACAACAATATCACCCTTTGTGCCCTTAAAAGATGATATCTGCTCTACGTCATCAACCTTTGCCCCTGGCAGACATACCCTGGTCCTGTTCCATCTATCCTTTTTGCACAATATGTTCACCATTTCCCTGACAATAGAGTCACCTACAACAATTAGTTCCTTTGGGACCAGCGCATTCTGCCTTGGGGTTTGCCACTGTGTTGATGGGCTAATGCTTATCAGCCCATCTGCCCAAATTTTCTAGATCCTGTTGCAGTAGCACATTGCCATTACTGTCATTAACAACCCTGCCAACCTTTGCATCATCTGCAAACTTTGACATTAAGCCTGATATACCTTCATCAATATCACTGATAAATATACAACTTATATACAAAACAACAGTGAGCCCAACACTGAAACCTGTGTGACTGCACTAATAACATTAGTCCACGAAGCACATCGTACACTGATTACCACTCTCTGTCTTTTCCCACTCAACCACCCTTTTATCAATTGTAGCAACTTACCCTTAATACCATACTGCTCCAATTTGAACAGTAATTTTCCATACACAACAGTGTCAAAAGCTTTCCTGAAATCCAAGTATATGATATCAAAATTATTTTTTTCATCCAGTTCCTTTGTAACCGCATTATAGTATCCAATCGAATTTGTCAGATAAGACTTTCCCTTAACACATCCATGCTGTGTCTGAATTATTGCTGCAGTCTTGTCTAGATGATCCTGCAATGCATCTTTAACCAGTGACTCCATTATTTTACCCGGAATACAAGTTAAACTAACTGGTCTATAATTACTTGTGTCACCTTTAGGTCACCAGTTGTGAATTGGGGATACATTTGCGCATCTCCATTCCATGGGAACTTCCCCTGAGTCCAAGGATGCTCTCATAATTATCACTAGGGGTTTGCTTATGTCCTTTGCCACCTCCTTTAATATAACTGGATAGATCCCATCTACCCTATTTGCCTTTCTTAATGTTTATTTTCAACAATTTCTCCACAACTTTGCTCTCAGTTATTACAAAATCAAAAGCACTCTGTTACAGTTTGATAAACTTCTGACATTTTCTTCCCTTAATAACCCCTCATGTGTGAATGTTGATGTAAAATACTCATTCAGATTATCAGCTATCTGAGCAGGATCATCAACATTTGAACCATCGATATCAAGTGGACCAATCTGATTCATCCCCTTCCTTCTGGAGTTTATATAAGTAAATAAGTCCTTGATGTTTTTCTTAGCATCCTTTACCAAAGATTTCTCGTAAACTGCCTTCGCTTGCCTAATTTCCTTTGTGACTTCATTACAGACTAGCTTATATCTGCCATAGGAATCTGTGTCACCTGATACTTTATATGCATCCCATGCATTTTTCTTCTCTGCCACGAGTCTTATTGTTTCATCTGACATCCATTTAGGCCTAAACCGTGAACAATATTTCTTATCGGTATGAAAAGCTTAGTAGCTTCCACAATTAATTCCTTGAATGCTTCCCACTTAGAATTTTTTATCGGTAACATCATCAGTTGGTCCAACTGTACAGAATTGAAAAACTGTCTGAGACCACTGTAATCACCTTTATGGAAGCAAAAACCCTTCCCTTTACCCCTGATGGTAATTATATCTTTAAGTAAATCCCACATCAGTACACTGTGATCACTGCCATCTAGTGGTTCCCTTATCTGCAAATTCTTAATGCACGAATAATCACTGCTGATAACCAGATCAAGAGTATTAATCCCTCTAGTTGCCTCTCCAACATGTTGCTGTAGAAAACAATCATCCAATAAATCCACAAAAGCCTTACTAGTGTGTGTGACAAGTCCACAAGTTCCAGTCAATATTTGGGAAGTTAAAATCACCCATTGTAGCACAATCTGATTTACTAGTCTATTCTATTTCTCTGTACAATTTTTCGCTGTGCTCAGGAAGGTTTAGAAGTGGGAAAGTTCAGAAATAAGAGCACATGTGCTGTTCAAACTGTTGGACAGCCTACATAGTCTTCATCAAGCACACTCGTTCTGCCACTTCTGAACCTTTCTGGTTTAATTAATACATCTTTATTTGGCTAATAAACTAATATACTTTTCTCCATAGCATGATATACATTCATTAATACTTCTGTGCTATCACACTTCCCTCTATAATATTTTTTTATCAATGCGGCATAAAATGTACTAATTTGTCAGTATTCTAACAAACACAATGTAACACACAATCTATGTATGTCACATTAAAAATTTCCTGACAGAAAGCTGTTTAAGTATGCCAGTAATTTTTTTAAATCATACTTACTTCCACGAAGTAAAGGCTCTGGATCCCACTCTTTACAGGTGGAGACATTAAAGTTTTCCATTGAACCCTGCTGTATCTATAAAAAACTGATACCATAAAAAGAGAAGAGACAATAAACAGTATAACAGTAAACAGAAAGTACTGAAATGCACTTCAGTTGCAAGAACGAAAAACTGTAACAATTTAATCTTTTTCCTAATCTAAATTAATGATTCCTCACTTATAAACTCATTCCACTGGCCATTCCATAAACCAATAAAAATAATATTAAAGTTTTTATCATATTTTTTTAGATACCCCCAAGTGAAACTCTGGCACTTTCGTGGCATCTGGCAGACACAACATGAATATCTGTATTTTTGTCAGCTACCTGCATTTAGCTAGCAAGATCAAAGCATTATGGCAAGATAAGACGCCTGTTGCTGATATCTCGAGGACACTCCATGGGGGAATGGAGTTGCCTAGCAGAAAAGAAGATGCTTTTGCTCACTTGACATCTGTTAAATGCCAAACAAAAATTTAATGTCTCATAATTCACCATATATCAAAATGAAAACAGAAAATACTATATAACCAGTTAGAGAACATTGGTGGAAGAAGGTATTAGGGGAGGATTTCATTTTATTTCCAAATTTAAATAAAATAAAAAAAAAAATTTAAAGTGGCATCTGTCGGATACCATGCTAAGGAGGAATATTAAAGAGTAATATTTATAGAGTTCTGTTTCCACAGTGCCCTAGTACTGGAAATACTATTTCTACTTGTTTATTTTCACAGAAAATCTTGTGAATAAATATTTTTATTAAATAAATTAATCATTTTTATTATCTCAAAATATTTTTTAAATATCAAATTCAATGTACACCATACTACATTACCTCCTACAAGCTTCACATTAGCACCACACAGTAGGCTAAATACCTGCAATTCTGACCCACTGTTGAGAAAGTGTGCAACCAACCAGCAAGGACTAATATGACCGCAGCTGTATAATTTTTCCTTGACAGCAGCTCAATCTTTATTATAACGTTGTGTCCATGCACTTACAACTTCTTCGGAAAGGCTAGGTTCAATTTAAACTAATAGGTTTTAAAGATTAATTAAAAGTAATGATTCTTTCAACAAGGATCAATTCATCTAGTCTGAAGCAGAGATAGTATTAGAATGGCTAAATGATGCAAGTAGATATTTTTCCTAAATGGAAAAACCAAAACAATCAACCACAGTTTCTCTGGTGCCACAAAATGACCATCCAATTCCATAATGAAATAGTATTGTACTAACCAGCAAACTGTTCAAAAATGAATAACTTGAATATGAGTATTTCAGCTAATATATAAAATATAAAATGAAAATAGAAAACTGAAAATTGTTTAGATAAAAGCTAAATTGTTTAGATAAATTGTCAACTAATGTTGACAGTGTAGCAAAATGACAACCCCAAAGACCCATTTTCAGTTTAGGGAATGGCCAGTAGTTTTAGACAATGCAAGGTTGGGGGGGGGGAGTAGGGAGGCTGCTGCAATGTTTTTTTCCTGTGATTTTTTCACAGCCAAGAACTGCTGAACTGTCATCACTGTGTGACACATCGTCATGGTACAGAATCCAGCCATCCTTCCATTTTTGAGGTAGTCGTTGCTTCATATTCTCATGCAAACATGTGAAAACCCTCATCAGCAGTAACACTTCATCCGCTAGTCACCAATTCGTGGATGCACTATGCCCTTATCGTCGAAAAAAATATCAGCATGACATTGGATTTTGTTACACAAGACTTCTTGGGCTGTGAGGACACTTTTAGTGCCATTCGGATGATTCCACCTTGGTCTCAGGGTATTAAATGAACACTCAACTCTCATCCCCAGTCACTACTTTTCTTGGGAAGCCCAAATCTTGTGTAGATTTTTCAAACAAGTCACCTGCAATGGCTTTCCTGCAGTTCATTTGATCATCCAACAACAAGTGTGGAACAAACTTTGCACACAAGCAACACATCTCTAAATCTTGCATCAGGATTGTGTGTACTGAACCTATAGATAGTCTAACATCGTGAGTAATCTCAACAAGCATCCGTTTATCATTTTGCACAAGTTCCTTCACTTTCCTGACATTTTTATCATTTTGTGAAGGGCGTACGCTGTGAAGTTTGTTTTTCAGTGTTTCCTGTTCTGAAACTGATTAAACCAATTGTAAATTGCTGTTTTCTTCAAAAGCATCATCTCTAAAAAACTCTGTAATGCTTGTAGTGTCTCTGTAGCACTTTTCCCAAGTTTAAAGAACTTGATGTTTGCACACTATTCAAATTGTGACATTCAGCAATCAATCAGCTGTGACATACGAGTGAAGTGGTCAAGCCAGTTTCTACTTGGCAAACTGGCTCCATGTAAGGTTTCGTGGGGCACTGACTTACCTTGGAATGCATGCACAAACCATTTCAATACCAGTATGCAAGTCTAGGAACTTTATGAATGTACTACATGATATTCCAAATGTGGTCTCACTATCTTCTTGTACAGTGAAACAATGACATCCTTCTCCCTACTTGAAATGGACACCACGTGCCTTCTATGTTGTCTGTTTATGCTGCTAGGTAAATTTCACATTTGATTGAACACCAAGTTCTTCTTTGTGCATAACCACTTTATTAATGCCTATATTTTGGTCCCCTAGGTGCAAAACCTTACATTTAGAAGCATTACATTATCAGTTGCCATTTTTCAGACAATATCTGCAACTGATGTACATATGGTCATTATGAAGCAATAAGCTTAATCTCATTCATTAACCACCCTTCCTACCTTTAGCAAACAGCAAAATAATATGACTGCTTCTCCTGTAGTGGGAGCCCCCCAGCACTGATCCCAGAGGAATTACACTTGTTACAGATTTCAGCACGAAGAATGTCCATTTAATAGCTTCTTGTCCCCTACCTTTTAGCCAACTACAGATCCAATTTATTTGATAGCCAATAATAGGAGAAAGAGATTGGTTATTAATGGCCACTACTCTTCATGACTAATGTTATTAGTGGAGTCCTTTAGGGTACCTTAAGTTGGGACCTTACTGCTTTCAATATTTATTAACAATACTGATGGAGGCATATCAAGGTTAATGTCTAAATTTGCTAATAATACAAAAATGAGCACGGCAGTCCAGCAAGAACTGGATAAATTAGGCAGACAGGCTGAAAAGTGTAAATTGGGATTTAACATGAATATATGAAAGGCAGTAGAATTTGGGTAGGAATAATCCCAGATTTACATAACCAATTAGATGGTACCACACTCAAGGTAGTGGGAGAATGAAAAAAGACTTAGGGGTAATTGTACGGTCCGCCATGAAGTTCTCTGAGCAGTGCTGAGTAGAGCAGGAGCTGGAAATAGGTATTTTCATACCCAGGAGAAACAACAGAAATATGCTCCTGAAAAACATCATAAATAAGTTATACATTGCATATAGATACTATTAATATTTATTTAAAATGTAACAATAGCAAAATAAATCAGGTACATTTAAAAATGCTATTAGAAAAAAGAAAATAAAGCATGTTAACCAGTTGAATCTGCAATTCACCTTTTGTTTGTTCTTTGTTATCTGGTTTTTAGGAGCATTAGCAACTAAGGCCATATTGCTCCGGGATATGCGGTGGTCATTCCCTGACCTTTCCGCATCCTGCGTATTTGGTGGTGACGGGCTCGAACCCCGGTCAATCAAGAAGCGTGTGCTCCGCACTGCTGCTCCTTCCCACCTGGCTACGGAGGCGCCTTCACCTTTTGTTGCCTTTCCATGTCGTGCCTGATTATTCAATATTAGATGTTAGCAACAATAATTTCACTTAATAAATTTTTAAAAAAAAATAAAGATTTTCTTTTAACAAATTGTGATTTTGGTGCCTTTGCCCTTGAGCTGAGCATTTGGTATAAAGGTCCTAATTCCAACTCTGTATTATTATTACTCTTATATTATTTCATCCTGATTGGGGGTTCTACCTCGTGACAGGTATTGCTACCAAGTACACAGGTTATTTGTTGTTATGTCTGGTGTTGCTTTTGGTCGAGGAACTCTCTAACTATCCTACAGGCATTCAGGATTGCAACTTTCTGGAGTTCCTTGAAGGTGTCCGCTGGGAGACCTATTGCTGCTAGGCAGTTACGTAGGATCTTTGGCATCATGTCAACCTGTGGTTGACATGATGATCGGGATGGTCATTACTTGCATATGCCACATCTCTTTGATCTCCTGTCTTAGGTTCATGTACTTCCTGATTTTTTTCCCCATGAGTTTTCTGCAGACTGCCAGTGTTAGGTACCGCTATGTCAATCAGAAGCCTCCGTAGCCGAGTGGTCAGGGGCGGGAGTGCAGTAGCACACACTCTTTGAGTAGACCAGGGTTCAAGCCCCTGACTGCTAAATACAGTCGATCTGCCAACCCGCACTGGGCCAGCGTGGCAGATTATGGTCCATTTCCCTCAGCATTATTTGCTGAGGAGGCTTCTATCCTGCAGTGGGTTGATAATGGCTGCAGTTTACCTTTTTTTTTTTTTTATGTCAATCAGATAGGTAGCCTTTTCCTTCTTATCCACAAGGGTTATGTTCGGTCTGTTGTGCGGGATTATCCTATCCGTTATTATGGCATGGCCCCAGTACAGCTTGTGGATTGGGGTCTCTAGTACTGCCTGGGGTTCGTACTTGTAGTACGCTACACTTCCTTCGATCAACTGGTATTTCCTTGCTAGCTTCTGATGTATTATCCTGGCTACTTGGTCGTGTCTATGAGTGTACTCAGTCTGGGTGATCACTTTGCATCCCACGGTGATGTTTTGGATCTTTTCTGAGGCCAGGTGGCATCGTCGACATATGTCACCGGACACTCCGGGATCCTTGGTGATGTATTTTCTATAGTTCCTGGTGTTGATTACCTGGCCTTGGATGGCGAGCATGAATCCTTCAGTCTCAAGGAAGAGCATCCCACTCGTGAGCCATGCATTGGAAGCAATTTTATCTATGTGATCTTGATGGAGATCATTGTAGTGTCTGCCACGGAGTGTCCTCTCTGCCCATCTTTCTAGCTTTGTTTGTGCCTCCTGGTTGGGAGGGGACTCCTCACGTAGGATGAGTGGGTATATCGCTTGTCTATCTTCCTTATGGCCTGGTGGAGTGCTGCTGTGTTTCTGGAAGTAATCCTTCAGGTTAGCAATCACTGTCTTCTGTTGCTCAATGAGGTCTATCAGTCCCCTTCCTCCTCCTTTCAGGGCAATTATCAGTCTCTCCACAGCTGATTTTGGGTGGTGTTGGCGGATCTTGGTCATCATTGTCCTTGTCTTTCTCATGATATCCTCCAGCTCGGTGTTAGTCCAATCTATGACCCCGAAGGAGTATGTTAGCACTGGAACTGCATAGGTTTTTATGGCTTTAACTATGTTTCCTCCGTTCAGCTTTGCTTTCAGCAGGCTTCTGAGTCTCTGATGGTATTTTTTGGTCAGGCAGGCATTAATTTCCTTGTGCTGTAACTGCTGGGCCTGCATCATCCCCAAGTATTTGTAGGCCTCTCACTCTGCCATGGCTTCGATCTCTTCACCAGTGTGCAGCTGGTAGTTTCAGTTGACTAATTTTCCCTGGTGCAATCCGCGTGTCTTGCATTTGTCTAGACCAAATTTCATCCTAATATCAATGTTGAATTCTTCGGTGATCTGGAGTAGTTGTTGGAGGTGCTTCTCAGTTCCCACGTAGAGCTTGATGTCATCCATGTAGATCAGGTGGGTAGTAGTAGTAGCGGCATGTGATGCAAGAAAGCAAGTGTATGAGCTTATGCAGCATCAGCCAAAAAAAAAAAAAAAAATCACACAATCCCCTCCAAATGCCTGTCCAGTTCCTCCTTAAATTTATTTAACCTATCAACTTCCACAACAACAGATGGAAGTTTGTTCCAGCAATTAACCACACACTGGCTAAAGGCAAATTTCCGCACATCTATTCTACATCTGTCTTTCCTTAATTTGAATTTATGCCCCCTTAGGTTCGTAATCTGAACAAGTGGAAGGATTCCATCAGAATTCAGTGTGCTCAATCCATTCAAGGCCTTATACACCTCAATCAGATCACCGTGCAGGTGCCTAGTCTCCAGCCACTGCAATTTGCAGAACTTAAGCCTCTCTTGGTAAGAGGATCCCTTCATTCCCCTCACCAATCTTGTTGCCCTTCTCTGTACACGCTCAAGCAAATCTACATCCTTCCTAAAATGAGGCCTCCAGACCTGTACGCAGTACTCAAGGCTGACCATTGCCTTATACAGAGGGACAATCACCTCCTTTTCCCTGCTAGCAAAATTCCTATATATCATTGACAATACCCCATGAACTGCCCTGGCAGCCTGTCTGCATTGCTCAGAAAACTTCATATCTGATTGCACAATTACTCCCAGGTCATTTTCATTTTCTACCACCTTAAGTGTAGTACCACACAGTTGGTACGTTTCTCTGGGGTTACTTCTACCCATATGCAGTACTTTGAATTTGTCAAGGTTAAACTTCAGTTGCCACTTCTTAGCCCATCTGCCCAAATATCTAGATCCTGTTACAGTAGCACACTGCCATTACTGTCATTAACAACCCTGCCAACCTTTGTATCATCTGCAAACTTCGACACTAATCCTGATATACCTTCATCAATATCATTGATAAATATACAAAACAACAGAGGACCCAACACCGAACCCTGTGAGACTCCACTAATAACATTAGTCCACGAAGAGCAGCACCCATTAATTACCACCCTCTGTCTTCTCCCACTCAACCATCCTTTTATCCATTGTAGCAACTTACCCTTAATACCATTCTGCTCCAATTTGTACAATAGTCTTCCATGCGCAACAATGTCAAAAGCTTTCCTGAAATCCAAATATATGATATCAAAATTATTTTTTGCATCCAGTTCCTTTGTAACCACATCATAATATCCTATCAAATTTGTCAGACAAGACTTTCCCTTAACAAACCCATGCTGTGTCTGAATTATTGCTGCAGTCTTGTCTAGATGATCCTGTAATGCATCTTTAACAAGTGACTCCATTATTTTACCCTGAACAGAAGTTAAACTAACTGGTCTGTAATTACTCGTGTCACCCTTCGATCTCCCTTTGTGAATTGGGGATACATTTGCACATCTCCAGTCTGTGGAGACCTCCCCTGAGTCCAAGGATGCTCTCATAATTATGGCTAAGGGTTTGCTTAGTTGCTTTGCCGCCTCCTTTAATATAACTGGATAGATTCCATCCACTCCAGGTGCCTTTCTTATGTTTAACTTCAACAATTTCTCCTCCACTTTGCTCTCAGTTATTACAAAATCATTAAGCACCCTGCTACAATTTTATAACCTTCTGCCATCTTCAAACCTTAATAACTCCTCATGTGTGAATGTAGATGCAAAATACTCATTCAGTTTGTTTGCTATCTGAGCAGGATCATCAACAGTCGAACCATCAATATCAAGTGGACCAATCCTTCCTTCTTTGAGGTTATATCTGTACTTGCTACTGTTGAGAATGGTGGATAGCAGGTTGAGTGCTAGACAGAACCACAATGGGCTCAGGGCATCTCTCTAAAAGATTCCTCTCCTGATGGGAATTGGCCTGGTTGTGATGTTTTTGACATTAATGGTACTCCATTTTGCCATCGTTTCTCCTAAGAAGTTTGTCACTATCGGATTGACCTTGTAGATCTTCAGGGTCTCTATTAGCCAGCTATGAGGTACAGAGTCGAAGGCCTTGTGGTAATCAACGTAGACTGTGTACACGTTGCAGCGCTTCTTGTAGGCTTGCTCCATAACCGCGGCATCTATGGTTAATTGCTCCTTGCATCCTTTCTGCTGTTCGGCCATTATGTTCTGGCTCTCCAAGTGGTCTGATATCTTCCTGGTTATGCAGCTGGTCAGGATCTTATACATTGTTGGGAGGCAGGTGATTGGCCTATATTTTGCCGGGTTTCTTGTATCTTCGTCTTTAGGCTTCAGATACGTGATTCCTTGAGTGAGAAACTTCGGGATTGTGTCTAGGTGCCTTATCATTCAGGTGAACTGCTCTGCCAAGGAGCTTGTGTGTGGAAGTGAGCTTCTTGTACCAGTAGTTGTAGATATCATCTATTCCTGGAGTTCGCCAGTTGTGAGAGTTCTTGATCGTCTGTTTTCCTTCTTCTTCCCAAATCTCCCACTCTCTCATTTCTTGTACGTCCTTGGTTTTCTTGAGTTCTAGTTCTATCCAGGTGGCTCGGCTGTTATGTCTTACTTCCCTGCTGTTTCCCCAGAACTCCTCAATCGTCTTCTTCTCGGTTTCCCTTCCATTCCCTTCTTTCCCGTCTTCTCTGAGACTCCTGTAGAAGCCTCTTTGGTCCTCATTGAAGATTCGGTTGTTTATTTTCCTCTGGAAGCTCTCTTTGTATCAGCATAGTCTCTTGCTGAGTGCAAGGAGGTTCTGCTTCAATGTGTTCAAGTACTTGTGTTCAAAATATTCTCTGATTTTTTGTCTCATGTTTGCTGTGGATGCTGTCTCTCTTGAGGATGCTCTTCACTTTTCCAATTAATTTCTTACTCCTATTGCCCCGTTGGTACAGGGTCAATTGGCCTATCTTGACTCTTAATTTTTCTATCTTCTGCTGAAGTCTTCTTTCCCAAACTGGCGGTTCCTTCTGTTTTCAGTTCTTCTGCTGCTGGTCTCTTGTTTCTCTTCCATTAATCCTAAAGGCTGCTATGGCAGCACAATACACAGCTGTGTGGATGGCCTCCAGTGTTGCATCATTGTTGTTGAGGTAATGCAGTATTATTTGCCGACTGAGGTGATCCGTGACTCTCCACAAGGATTGTTGGCCTCTGCTTCGGTATCACGTGAGTCTTTGTGGGGTTCATTCCTTTGAATCCTGTTAGGGCCTTCTACTCATCATCTATTCTGGATATCATGACTTCGTCTCTTTCCACTTCAGGTGCTATGGGTTGTATTTCGCCTTGCTCTTCCTGGTCTTGTAAAGTGGTGATATGTTCTTCCTCCTCTGCTTCCGTATTGACCATATTCTTTATCCTTTGTAGTTGATCACTCACGTCCTGCTTGATTTTTTTCAAGATTGCAGGAGCTATCAGGTTCTTCGTGATGATAGTCTTCTCCAGTCCGCTATTCGCTGTTCAGTGACCTGAGTATCGGGGAATCATTCCAGCCACTTGGTATGTAGTCTCGCACTGTATGTTGTCATATCGGTCTCCAGCTTCATTATTTCGTAGTATGCTTGCATGATGTACATATTCATTTCGATGCTCCACTTCGTGTGTTGGTGTTTTCTTCCTTCCTGGGTGGTCACTAGCGCAGTTGCGCAGGAAGCACTTCCAGTTGGTGGAGATGGTCTTGCCCTTCTCTTGTGGTAGCAATATGGGAGACAGTGCCACTTCCTCCACTGTCTTCCTCAGAGACTGTCTCTGATTTTTCGAACCAACCCCTCTGTCTAAGGCCTGAACGCCTCGCGTTTATCCTGCGTCACACTCGATGCAGTATGATTAATATTTCTCTGCGACATCATCCATCTATGGAGGTGGACCTGTTCAGCTTCGGCTTATGTCCAGTAGTAGTTCTTGAGGGTGACACCAGATGGCGCCACAATCTGCCTTAGCTGCCACTCCAACCTTAGAGTAGATCGGTCCCTTGGAGCAACTTTCACAATGTTTATTTATTTACTAACTTTATTACTATTAATTTATTTATTATTATTCTAATTTATTACTATTATTATACAGGTCTCCCAGTGTGATGGAGCTGCATTCACATCCACTAAGGCAAGACTCAAACCCGGGTCCATCAGGCTGGTAGTCCAGTGTCGCAATCACTGGGCCATTGCACCCCCTTTCTGCTATTCATCCTTATTATTATTATTGCTCATATTATTTCTCCCTGATTGGGGGTTCCACCTCGTGATGGGTATTGCTTTCAAGTACACAGGGTGGTTATTGTTATGTCTGGTGTTACTGTTGGTTAAGGAACTCTCTGACTATCCTACAGGTTTCAGGATTGTGACTTTCTGGAGTTCCTTGTAGGTGTTCGCTGGGAGACCTATTGCTGTTAGGCTGTTATGTAGGGTCTTTATTATTATTATTATGGAGCAAGGAAGCCTGAGGATTATGCTGCACCACACAAAAAAAATTTTCTGAATTACCCTGAGAGAGAGAGAAAGAAGTAGAAGAAAATCGCCAAGAAAGAGAAGAATGATGATATCCAGCTCAGGACCCTGGGTGTGCCAAGCCCATACTCACCAGATATGAGCCCATGGGTGGAGGCAATCACACGTGCTTGACCATTCAGATTGCTAAACAGGCTTCTGTTATATTCCTCAGAATTGTTTTGCCTGTACAATAACACTGCTTTGCTATCATCTTCCTTTCACTGCAATTCATCTCTCAATACACAAACTCAACAACCATCTGAACCTTTTCTGCCTCTAGGAACAGTAAGGCTGCTTTCAGGATCGGAATCAGAAAACACATAATAATTTGCCATTCAATAATAGTAATCTCTCAAAGTTCATCCCAATCTACTCTTCACTCACATTCCATACAAGACATGGCTATTTCTTTTATTGTATAAATACATTTACAGGCCACATCACAGGTGACACTAGTTGAAGACGTCTTTAAGATGTTTAAATGTATCATTTTTCTTTAGCCCCATCAAAGTTAACAACATACAAAAATAACCACATTTCACATAACTAATGGCCTTAAAAGCACACAAAAATCCAAAATCTAACATAGTAATAGTGGCATGTGATGCAAGAAAGCAAGCGTATGAGCTTATGTAGCATCTGCCAAAAAAAAAAAAATTTACACAACCATTCCCTCTAAATATTTGTCCAGTTCCTCCTTAAATTTATTTAACCTATCAACTTCCACAACATCAGAAGTTTGTTCCAGCAATTAACCACCCGTTGGCTAAAGGCAAATTTCCGCACATCTATTCTACAGTTGTGTTTCCTCAATTTGAATTAATGCCCCCTTAGGTTCGTAATCTGAACAAGTGGAAGAATCCCATCAGAATTCAGCATACTCAACCCATTCAAGGCCTTATACACCTCAATCAGATAACCTTGCAGGTGCCTAGTCTCCAGCCACTGTAATTTGCAGAACTTAAGCCACTCTTGGTAAGAGGATCCCTTCATCGCCTCACCAATCTTGTTGCCCTTCTCTGTACACACTCAAGCAAATCTACATCCTTCTTAAAATGAGGCCTCCACACCTGTATGCAGTACTCAAGCCATGGCCTGACCATTGCCTTAAACAGAGGGACAATCACCTCCTTTTCTCTGCTAGCAAAATTCCTGTATATCATTGACAAAACCCCATGACCTGCTCTTGCAGCCTGTCTGCATTGTTCAGAAAACTTCATATCTGACTGCACAATTACTCCCAGATCTTTTTCATTTTCTACCACCCTAAGTGTAGTACCACACGGTTGGTATGTTCCTCTGGGGTTACTTCTACCCATATGCAGTACTTTACATTTGTCAATGTTAAAACTTCAGTTGCCTCTTCTCAGCCCATCTGCCCAAATTTTCTAGATCTTGTTGCAGTAACACACTGCCATTAACAACACTTCCAACCTTTGTATCACTGCAAACTTCGACACTAAGCGAGATCAATATCATTGATACAAAACAACAGTGGGCACAACACCAAAACCTGTGGGACTCCACTAATAACATTAGTCCACGAATAGCAGCATCCACTGATTACCATTCTGTCTGCTGCCACACAACCATCCTTTTATCCATTGTAGCAACACAAAAATCCAAAAATCTTAATACTATTCTGCTCCAGTTTGTAAGGTAGTCTTCCATGTGCAACTGTGTCAAAAGCCTTCCTGAAATCCAAATATATGATATCGAAATTATTTTTTGCATCCAGTTCCTTTGTAACCACATCATAATATCCTATCAAATTTGTCAGACAAGACTTTCCCTTAACAAACCCATGCTGTGTCTGAATTATTGCTGCAGTCTTGTCTAGATGATCCTGCAATGCATCTTTAACCAGTGACTCCATTATTTTACCCGGAACAGAAGTTAAACTAACTGGTCTGTAATTACTCGTGTCACCCTTCAATCCCCCTTTGTGAATTGGGGATACATTTGCACATTTCCAATCCATGGGGACTTTCCCTGAGTCCAAGGATGCTCTCATAATTATGGCTAAGGGTTTGCTTAGTTCCTTTGCCACCTCCTTTAATATAACTGGATAGATCCCATCCACCCTAAGTGCCTTTCTTATGTTTAACTTCAACAATTTCTCTTCCACTTTGCTCTCAGTTATTACAAAATCATTAAGCACCCTGCTACAATTTGATAACCTTCTGGCATTTTCAACCCTTAACTCCTCATGTGTGAATGCAAGTGCAAAATACTCATTGTTTGTTTGTTGAGCAGGATCATCAATAGTCGAACCATCGATATCAAGTGGACCAATCTGATTCATCCCCTTCATTTTAGAGTATATATATAAGTAAAGAAATCCTTGCTGTTTTTCTTAGCATCCTTTGCCAAAGATTTCTCGTAATCTGCCTTTGTAATTTGCCCATATTTGTGCAAATCGAACAGAGCCACTGGAAGCACACCTTTTAAAATACAGCTATATCCATAATTAGGATTAGTGATCTAATATGGACAGGAGAATAAGAGATTACTATAAAGGGTAATTTATTTCCTTACTCTCAGTTAATGAGTGAACACACAAACATGCATATTAGGTTTAATCATCTATTTGAAAGAGATACATCCTGCTGCCACTTAACCAAAACTGGTCCACTTGATGTTGACAGTTTAACTGTTGATGAATGATCCTTCTCAGTTGCTGACAAACTGATTAAATATTTTGCATCTACATTCACAAATGAGAAGTTCTTTAGAGAGAGAGGGAAATTACAAAAGTTCAACAAAATCCAACAGTGAGCTAAATGATTTTGTGATAACTGAGAGGGAACTTGGTAGCAAAATTGTTGAAGCTTAATATAAAAAAGGCATCTGGTGTGGATGGGATCTATCCAGTTATATTAAGTGAAGCAGCAAAGGAGGTAAGCAAAAGCTTAGCCATAATTATGAAAGCTTCTATGGATTCAAGGGAGGTCCTTATGGACTGGAGATGTGAATATATCCCCAATTCACTAAGGGGTATCAAAAGGTGACATGGGCAATGTCACCTTTTGATACCCCTTAATGAAAATAATGGAGTCGCTGTTTAAAGATGTAATGCAGGATCAACTAGACAGTACTGCAGTTATACTTAAGACACAGCATGGGTTTGTTAAGGGGAAATCTTATCTGATCAATCTGCAGCCTTGATACTATGATGCAGTAACAGAAAAACTGGTTGCAAAAAATAATTTTGATATCATATACTTGGATTTCAGGAAAGCTTCTGATACTGTTGCACAAAAAAGTCTGCTGTACAGATTGAAGCTGTGTAGCATTAAGGGAAGTTATTGCTCTGGATAAACAGATGGTTAATTGAGAGAAGACAGTAATTATTAATATATACTGCTCTTGGTGCCCTAATGTTATTAGTGGAGTTCCTAAGGGCTCAATGCTGGGTCTATTGTTGTTTTCTATATTTATTAATGATACTGATGAAAGTATATATCATGCCTAATGTCTAAGTTTACACTGATACAAAGGTTGGCTGGGTGGATAATGACAGTAATGATGGTATGCTACTGCAACAAGATCTAAAAATATTAGGCAGATCGGCTGAAAAATTGGCAATTAAAGTTTAATATTGACAAATACAAGGTACTGCATATAGGTAGCAGTAATCCCAGACTAATATACCAACTGCATAGCTAGACTGAGAGGAGTGGAAAATAAAAAAGGCTTGGGGGTAATTGTGCAGTCAGATATGAAGTTTTTTGTGCAATGCAAATAGGCTGCCAGGGCAGATTATAGGGTTTTGTCAGTCAATGATATTATTATTATAATTAGCCATTTTGTGCAAGGAAGCTTGATGCTTATGCTGCACCAGCCAAAAAAATTTATGAGTTACCCTGAGAAAGCGAGTCAAAAGTAAAAGTGAATCACCAAGAAAGAAGAATGATGATATCTAGCTCAGGACCCCTGGTTGTGACAAGCCCATACTCACCAGATGTGAGCCCATGGGGTTAATATAAAGGAACTTTGCAAGCAGGGATAAGGTGATTATGCCATTGTGAAAGACATGGGTTAGGCCACATCTTGAGTACCGCATACAGGTCCGGAGGCCTCATTTTAAGAAAGGATACAGATCTGCTGGAATGGGTGCAGAAGAAAATTGGTGTAGGAAACGAAAGGGTGGCCTTACCAAGACAGGCTTCAATTCTGAAAACTCTAGTGTCTAGAAACTAGGGACGTGATGTTATCTGATTGTGGTATTTAAGTTTTTTAATGGATTGAGCAAGCTCAATGGTGATGCCATTCTTCCTCTTGTTCAGACTACAAACATGAGGGGAGCATAAATTCAAATTGAGGAAGGATGACTGCAGGATAGGTATGTTGATAGGTATTCAAGAATCAGCTGCCCCCTGCCTTCGACCAGGGGGGCAGCTGATTCTTGAAACAGACCTCAATCTGTTATTTTAGAATTGATAGTTTGAATAAATTCAAGGAAGAATTAGGAAAATTATTAGATGGGATGAACAGGTGATGGGGGGGGGTTTAGATGATGCTTTATAAGCTTGCTTTCTTGCATCGTATACCACTACTAATACTAATAATAAGATAGTGAATGCACTAAATTTCCATTTAAAGAATGGCTTGAATCCCTTGTTACTAAACAGCTTTAATCACATAAAGGTAATTTTGATTCTCCACAATTGTTACAGGAATTTTGCTACCAGGGATAAAGAGGTAATTATCCCATTGTATAAGACTGCATCATATCCAGGTATCATCGTAAGGGGGCGGCATGACGACCAGGTTTTTGTGTGTTTTTTTTAGATAGACCTAGTAACACATGCATACACTTATATGCATGGTTAAGAGGGGAATATGGCCCCTCTGCCCATGCCTGGTAAAAGGCAATGATCAGGCTACATCTTGAGTACTGCATACACATCTGGAGGCCTCATTTTAGTAAGGATGTGGAGCTGCTGGAATGAGTACAGAGAAGAGCAACGAGATTGAGATTGGTGAACAGAAAAAAGGGGTACTCTTACCAAGAAAGGTTCTGCAAATTGCAGCATCTGGAGACTAGGCATCTGCATGAGGTGTTCAATGCTTTGAATGGATTGAGCAAGCTCAATGCTGATGGGATTCTTCCTCTTGCTCTGATCACACATGAGGAGACAAATTCAAATTGTGGAAAGACAGTTGCAGAATAGATGTCTGAAAGTTTGCCTGGAACAAACTTCCATCTGTTGTGGTGGAGGTTGATAACTTAAATAAATTAAGGGAAGAACTAGACAAACTACTGGAGGGCATGAATATTTGAAATGGGCGGTGTCATTCTCCTCCTTTTTTTGGCTGATGCTGTATAAGCTTGCTTTCTTGCATCATTTGCCACTACTAATGCTAATTTTTAGCTCTTTAGTACTCTAAAATCATTCCATTCATTCGGCAGTAACTCAGAGCTTTCTGACAATTTTTTCATTTCTCAAATAAAAATGAAATAGGATTAATATAATCCCATTTCTTAAGGTATGCACAATTCATTTAATATGACTGCTGCCAGCATTAAATCCAAAATCCTTTATGAATAATATCAAATTTGTGAATTGGGTCGGACTATTCTGTACAAACATTAATGAGCATAAGATATCTGCCTATAAATTGCATGTATTCTATATTAACAACAACTGTTTTTCAGGAAGAAAACCTAAGATGGGAATAAAAAAATCTGCATATTTCTGCTTGACATCAACTCAGACAACACTTAAAATCCCATTAGGATTACTGCGATTGTTGGTGAAATAATTTCCTTTTTTAGTCCAACCGATGATGTTAGCAACAGCAAATTCTAAATGGGAAGCCTTCAGGGACTTAATTGTGGAAGCTACTAGGCTTTTTGTTTCAACTAAGAAATACTGCTCTAGGTTCAGGGCCCAAATGGATGTCAGATGAACTAATTATTTGGGGTTTTTTTTTTTTTTTTTAGGAGTATTAGCAACTAAGGCCATATTGCTCCGGGAATATGCGGTGGTCATTCCCTGACCTTTCCGCATCCTCCGTATTTGGTGGTGACGGGCTCGAACCCCGGTCTAATCAAGAAGCATGTGCTACGCACTGCTGCTCCTTCCCACCTGGCTACGGAGGCGCCCAGATGAACTAATGCTCAGAATAATCACCTGAGAGGACATAAATTCAAATTGAGGAAAGACAGATATAGGATAGATGTGTGGAAATTTGCCTTTTTTATCCAGCGGGTAGTTGGTTGATGGAACAGACTTCCATCCCTTGTTGTGGAAGTTGATAGCCTAAATAAATTTAAGGCTCAGCGAGACAGGTATTTCGAACGAACGGAGGGGTGAAATGGGAGTGGGTTTTTTTTTTTTTTTTTTTTGGCTGATGCTGCATAAGCTTGCTTCCTTGAATCATATGCCTCTACTAATGCTAATGCTAACGCTAATGAGACTTATGGCAGAGAGGAAAAATGCATGGGATGCACATAAATTGTCGAGTGACACAAAAGCCTATGGTAGATACAAGCTAGTCTGTAATCAAGTCACAAAGCAGGTTAGGCGAGCGAAGGCAGATTATGAAAAATCTTTGGCAAAGGAGGCAAAGAAAAACAGCAAAGAGTTCTTTACTTATATAAACTCTAAAAGGAAGGGGATGAATCAGATTGGTCCAATTGATATCAATGGCTTGACTGTTGATGATCATTCTCGGATAGCTGCCGAACTAAATGAATATTTTGCATCTACATTCACACATAAGGAGTTATTCAAGGAGGATAGGGCCAGATGTTTATTAAACTCTAATAGGGAGTTAAATGATTTTGTTAAATGAAATGGACCAACTGTGTGGTGTTACACTCAGGGTAGTGGAGAATGAAAAAGACCTTGGGGTAATTGTGCAGTCAGTTTTGAAGTTTTCTGAGCAGTGCAGACAGGCTGCCAGAGTAGGTCATGGAGGTTTTGTCAATGATATACAGGAATTTTGCAAGCAGGGATAAGGAGGTGATTATCCCCTTGTATAAGGCAATCGTCAGGCCACACCTTGAGTACTGTGTACAGGTCTGGAAGCCTCATTTTAGAAAGGATATAGAGTTGCTAGAACGAGTACAGAGAAGGGCAACAAGACTGGTGAAGGGAACAAAGGGGTGCTGTTATGAAGAAAGGCTTAAGTTCAGCAAACTGCAGCTTCTGGAGACTAGGCACCTGCGAGGTGATCTGATTGAGGTGTACAAGGCCTTGAATAGATTAAACATGCTGAATTCTGATGGAATTCTTTAGCTTTCTCTGGTTACAAATCTGAAGGGGGGCATAGATTCAAACTGAGGAAAGACAGTTGTAGAATAGTTGTGTGGAAATTTACCTTTAGCCAGTGGGTAGTTGATTGCTGATACAAACTTCCATCTGTTGTTGGGGAAGTCGATAGCTTAAATAAATTCAAGGCAGAACGAGACAAACATTTGGAATGAATGGATGAGTGAAATGGGAAGGTTTTTTTTTTTTTTTTCTTTTGGCTAATGCTGTATAAGCTTGCTTTCTTGCATCATGTGCCTCTACTAATGTTAATGTCACTGCCACGAATACTCTACAGTGGGTGGGAAGGAGAAAGTATTAGAAAAATTAAATTCCAAAATAGCAGTTTGAGGGTACTGAAATTACACAGTTGTGCATGCCTAACTATAATCCACATCACAGAGCAATAAAATACCTTATTAATAACACTCTGTGATCCATGGTACCCATAAAAAATGCATGTAGTAAAAAAATGTCCTGTGGAAAAACTGTTGAGAGAGAAAGCAAGGGCGAGAGGGTAACTGGAAAATAAGTGGATATATTCCGAATGTGCTCTTGTTTACAACTCAGAAAGGTGACTGAATCATAACATGTAACATTTTTTGAAAATATCATTCCTTTTCAGCCTATTGCTGAAATCTCTATCAGGTAGAGCCCACATGCACTGCACCTCCTAAGGACCAGCCCCATGTGCATATTATTCCAAATCACTTGTGTACTGCAATCTCTATTTTTAATTAAAAAGAATTTTCTTTTTTAGATTTGGGGCTTTCAGTCTAGTGGTTATCACATGCAGCCACAAGACAGGAGACTGCCTGTTCAAACCATATATCACCATCAAAATTGTACAGCCCACACCAGCAAATCTCAGCCCTCAATTCAATATGTTTATACAGCCACAAAGAATATGTAAACTCCTCTGGACTCAGTTGTCACAAGAACAAACAATTTATTTATTATTGGACAAGAATAGAAACATCAACTTTCTTAATCTATGAATGTTCAGCTGTAGATTATTTCACATATCTAATTTAGCTCAATATCACTAACTTCTTGGGCATTCTTCTGACTATTCTTTCTGCAACTTAAGTTGTTTTTTTTTTTTTTTAATTCAAACATTCAAAGCTTCCTAACCATTCAAAATCATATTTCTGACTGGAATACAAGTAGAATTTACTTCAGCGCTGTGCTGTGCTTTACTTTGCTTGACTTTATCATTCTGCAACTTATTCCTCGTTCATATAAGTCCGTCAGTTGAGTTTCTCTCTGAATTTATGGGAATTCAAGTTATAAATTATTATTAATTATTATGAGCCATATAGTACAAGGAAGCCTGAGGCTTATGCTACAGCAGCTAAAAAAAAAAAAAATTCCCGAGTTACCCTGACAGAGAGAGAGAGAGAGAGAGAGAGAGAGAGAGAAGTAGAAAAGAATCACCAAGAGAAGAAGAATTCTGGCAGCATTTCTGTACAATTTATCCCCTTCTATGCTTAGGGCTGTTTGCTGTTATTTGGTTTTTAGGAGCATTAGCAACTAAGGCCATATTGCTCCGGGAATATGCGGTGGTCATTCCCTTGACCTTTCCGCATCCTCCATATTTGGTGGTGACGGGCTCGAACCCTGGTGTAATCAAGAAGCATGTGCTACGCACTGCTGCTCTTTCCCACCTGGCTACGGAGGCGCCCGCTCAGGGCTGTGAAAATGGGCACAGGGGTTAGCGAAATATGATTGCACCTGGACCTCAACACAGGTTTCTTAAATGGTCATAATATAGTGATAACATGGGAGGTTCACACCTGGTGAGTATGGGCTTGGCACACCCAGGGTCCCGAGCTGGATATCATCATTCTTCTTCTCTTTCTTGGTGATTCCTTTCTATTTCTGACTCACTCTCTCTCTCTCTCTCTCTCTCTCACACACACACACACACAGGGGTAACTCAGGATTTTTTTTTTTTTTTTTTTGTGGCTGGTGCAGCAAAAGCCTTAGGCTTCCTTGCAACATATGGCTAATAATAATAATAATAATAATAATAATAATAATAATAATAATAAGGAGAAGCCCAAACCCAACCACGCATCTGGATAGCCTGATACTAACTACTGCACGTTATGCTGGCTATGCTCATAACATGTTCATTGCTCCGCACAACTCGAGAATGGGACACTTGGTTATATTTAACCCCAGGGGGCTCACATCTGTTGCTGTTATTTGGTTTTTAGGAGCATTAGCAACTAAGGCTATATTGCTCCGGGGATATGTGGTGGTCATTCCCTGACCTATCTGCATCCTCCGTATTTGGTAGTCACGGGCTCGAACCGAGGTCTAATCAAGAAGCGTGTGTGCTATGCACTGCTGCTCCTGCCCACCTGGTTATGGAGGTGCCATAGGCTCACATCCAGTAAGTATGGGCTTGGCACCCCCAGGGTCCTGAGCTGGATATCATCATTCTTCTTTTTCTTGGTGATTCCCTTTCTGTTTCTCTCTCTCTCTCTCTCTCTCGGGGTAATTTAGAATTTTTTTTTTGTTTTGGCTGGTGCAGCATATCGCTTCACGGCCATTCCGTTTATTATTATTATTATTATTAGCTATATGGTGCAAGGAAGCTTGAGGCTTATGCTGTACCAGCCAAAAAAAAAAAAAATTCCCGTGTTACCCTGAGAGAGAGAGAGAGTCAAAAGTAGAAGGGAATCACCAAGAAAGAGAAGTATGATGATATCCAGCTCAGGACCCTGGGTGTGCCAAGCCCATACTCACCAGATGTGAGTCCCTGGGGTTTGGATATATGTGTAAGCTTTATTATTATTATTTAATTAATTCATGTGGACATATTTTTCCTATGCACCTTTATGGTCATTTTTACCGTGTGCGTTTTGCCCACGATTCGTGATTCAAAGGACCTGAACCAGGCATTTTCAAGTTACGGACTATAGACGACTCTTCTATAACTTACGAGTTAACACATTGGGTCAAAAATATCACGGTAGTTCGTATATTAGGAAAACTATGCCATATCTGAGGAAATAATAAAATCCTAGAAAAATTTATTAGTTTAATTTAGAGTACAATTACCACATACTTGCAAATCGGAAAATTCTTCTTAACCAATTAGGTGTGCCGCAAATCAAGAATTTATTTGTAATTAAGAATCACAGCCCGAATAAAGTGGAGAAAAGCAAACATACTTCTCTTACTATAAGCCGGTCAGGAACCTGTTTATTATTGCACACACAAGGAGGAAGTTTTGCGTAATAAGTGGCGGAAAGACAAGAAGACCGAAAGAAATTAAAAAACATATTTATATTTTGAAATATCCCCTTTCTAAGACAAGATGAAGAATCATCAGATTCTCATAATATTAATTATTTTCACAAAGTCACTGTTACCGATTTGTATCTTAGCAATCGAAAATATACGTTCACACACCGTGTGAGTATTTACTACTCTGTGTATGTTGTTACCGCAATGTGCACGAGCAACCGAAAGTAGCATACTCGTAATTACATCATTAAAAATATTCAATAAATTTTTAACCTTCTATTAAGTATCATTGAACATTTCTTAATTAATAAGGATATTTTCTTGAGATATGGTTACTTGAGAAATATTAATGTGCTAATTAAACATTTGGCAATACATCAATTAAAAAGAACAAAAAAGTACACAACTATATTTTAGACATTTGCAAACCCGATTTAAACAAACCATAACTTATGGAGTAAAAATGCATGGAGTGCACTACTACTTCTAAATAAACTTTTTTTTTTTTTTTCATATAAGTTTTAAATTACGAGTTATCCGAGCAGTAACTCATACAATCCAAGTGTAATTTAAATAAAAACAGCGTTCTCAGATCGACTTGTCTCGTTTGATGAGGCAAAATAAAAACTCAAATTTCGGGAGGAAATATCTTGCTACACGTCAGCGGCCAACTAGCTCGGCTATCGTACAATGGGCCATAAAATTTCCTCATGTCATTGCAGAAACTTTTTATTCCCTTTGATGTTTCGAGGATTCGACGTAGACATTTTCCAGTGTGATACGAAATTGATTATAACTACTGTGCAACGGCGAGTTGCCTGCACAGTGGTATCGTCACCACCCTCCCCACACCGGGTGGAAAAAGCCCGAGTTCAAATCCCGCAGGCAGATGACGCGAGAAACTTTAATGGGCTTTTTTTTCACTCCGTGGCTGAGTTAGTCGGTAGATAGCAAGGTTTCCCCCAGAAACTGGGAGGGTTTTGTCCAGAAAAACAGGCAAATCGAGCAAAGAACACAGTACATATAGGGTTCCGTGGCTGAGTTAGTTGGTCTCAGGCGTAGATAGCAAGGGTTTTCTCGCCAGTAACTGGGGTTTTTTCGTCTAGCAAAACAGGCAAATCAACCATAGAACATACGCAATTTACAGACACAAATACGGATTAATGTATTTAATTACGGGTAACCCTAAAATAATAATAATTTAAAAAATTTAGTACATATAGGGTTTTTTTCACTCTGTGGCTGAATTAGTCGGTCTCAGGCGTAGCTACCAAAGTTCCCTCCCCCCAGAAACGGGGATTTTTCGTCCAGCAAAACAGACAAATCGACCATAGAACACATAAGACACACTGCACGGCAGATGAATTTAATTATTCGGGTGGTCTAAAAATAATAGTTTTAGTACATATATCGGTATATGAAAGAAATTTCCGAGTGATCCTAATGTCAATGTTTTTGTGCAACCGCGAGGGATCGGAAGGTGAACTTGCAAAATAAAATTAGCAACTCAAGTTTCCTCACCAGAACTCAGAGGTAGTAAGCTACCAATCAAGAATGAGCAACCTATAACCGAACCATTGACCCAGGTTCTCGAACGTTTTTTATGTGCACGCAAAACAATAGTGGAAAAAACTTAGCATTAAACATACCGTTTTTTTTTTCTTATTCCACAAGAATTTTTTAACATTCTATCGGGTCACTACCAGATTTCTGTATTGTTTTTGTTCCTTTTATTTCAATGAGAATTGAAATCTCTTTGGGGCGTCCCAAACATATCCGATCGGAATTAAATATAGTGATCGTGTATATCTACGGCAATCGTTTGATATCTTCAGTTTCCTCCACCACTTCAGCTCTTTATTCAGTGGCATTGTCGTGCATGAAAAGAAAATCTGGGACAACGGCACCATTAAAAAGTCGCACATAGGATTCGAAAATTTGTTCTCGGTACCTCTGTGCAGTTACAGCGTCTACGTGGGTAGCACAGTCGTCACCGTCCTCCCCACATCGGGTGGAAAAAGCTCAGGTTCGAATCCCGTCGATGACGCGAGGAACTTTAATGGTCTTTTTTCACTTCGTGACTGAGTTAGTCGGTCTGAGGCATAAATATCAAGGTAACTTCCCCCGCCCAACAACTGGGGTTTTTCTGTCAGCAAAATAGGCAAATCGACCATAAAACATACGCAATTTACGGACATAATACACAATGCAAGGAAGATTAATTTAATTATTCGGGTGGCCTAAAAATAATAGTTTTTTTCTTTTTTTTTTTTTTTTTTTGTGCAGTTAAAGTATTCCTAAGTAAAACATGAAGGGGATGCAGGTGCAGCCGTTCATCATTATTCCACCCGACACGAGAAAACCGCCTCCACCATAAGTGTCTCTTCCTACGATGTTGGAGGGAGGGTACCTGATTTCTCATTGTCTCCAGTTGAAATGACGTCTATAATCTGTTTGTAGCCTAAAACGAGGCTCATTAGAGAACAAAAAATTAACTCCATTTTCATGGCTCCAAGTTACATGTTCGTGGCACTAGTTTCGACGAGCTCTGCGGTGTTTTGGGGTTAATGGGATGCAAACTACTGGCTTCCTTGGTAGAGCCCAATTGGATAGAACCTTCTTAACACAGTCCGGTTGGAAATGTTTTCTCCTGTGGTTGCAGCAACCTCAAGAGACAGTTTATAACAGGGTATCGTAGGGTTCCATCTTGCTCTTTGAGCCAGATATTGGTCTGTTCTGGTTGATGTAGCCCTGAGGTGACCTTACTAGCTCTTCTTGTCATGCTTCCAGCCTCTTGAAACTGCTCCCATAGTGCCTAGACGACACCACGTATCACATTAAGCCAAAGTGCCACATCCGCTTGCGACTGTCCGGTTTCAATTTAATACACTTCTTAGATTTATTCAAACCTTTCTCTTTAACTCTACGCATCTTTATCATTTCTTCAATGACATTTATAAGTTTAGGCTTATACCTCACAGTACTTCCCAAAAGACTTCCAAGTTCTTATCTTGAAAGTCGTCCAATGGGCCTGTCAAAGAATCATCTAAACGAAGATAACTTGCATTCCTGAGTACTGGAGGCAGGGCCGGTTCTGGTAGGTGTACAATGCGTACATGCACAGAGGCGGCCAAATCCCTATGGCGGACGATAATGCACTTTAAAGAATAAAATTAAAATGTAATGTAATATTATTTTAATATAGTGGTCGGCGATGAAATAGCGAACGTGGCATTGTTAATAAATAATATTGTATTCTCTAAATTATGTTTAATTTTCATTGTGAATGAAAATTAAACATAAAAATAATGTAACAAACGTTACCGTAAAATTCAGAAGTCATACCAACATTCACAATGGGAACATAACATGACCGTAAACATATTTGGTAACCATGGAAACACAACATGCTCTTCTTTCAGACTTCAAAAAATTGATGTTTGCATGATATAGCTGTGCACTTTATGGTTATAAATAACACTGAAACATACATGTTAGGTGTTTGCATCAGAAAACTTAGAAGTGCAAGCACAGGCGATGGCGGGTTCATCCGTTGAACCAGAGGAGGATTCGACAATGGGGCTTCCATAACCTTTACGATTGTGTCTTGTTTTAAACCACGTAAACAAAAGCATAAAATCTTGGAGTTTGCAATCTTTCATGTTAACATCTTGTCATTATGTTTAAGGTTACACTTACATAACTTACTCATTGTGAATGGTTTCATTAAATAACATAGGTACAAGGTTTTATGCTTATGTTATGTTTAATTTTCATTGTGAATGGGCCTTTATTCCCGTACCGTTAATCTTAAAGTGATACTTACATCATTGTTTTAATTGCTGACGGAACCGAAAGGAAATTTAAATAAAGAGAGAAATGCGCACGAACGTTATTAATTTAAATATTCACCCAACAATCAATTCTCTTGTCGACCGTTTTCCACATTTTCACAGCAAATATTCACAGGATATTCATGAAAAACATTTTCTATTAATTTTGTCGAGCAATGTAGTTAATATAAGAAGTCTCGCTGTTCGGATATTAGTGGTAATATAGTTTACGTGCAGTAGTAGTAGTAGTGGCATGTGATACAAGAAATCAGTGTATGAGCTTATCCAGCATCAGCCAAAAAAAAATTCACACAACCATTCCCTCTAAATGTTTGTCCAGTTCCTCCTTAAATTTATTTAACCTATCAACTTCCACAAAGACAGATGAAATGTTTGTTCCAGCAATTAACCACCCGCTGGCTAAACGAAAATTTCCGGACATCTATTCTTCAACTGTCTTTCCTTAATTCGAATTTATGCCGCGTTAGGTTCGTGATCTGAACAAGTGGAAGAATCCCATCAGAATTCAGCGTGATCAACCCATTCAAGGCGTTATACACCTCAATCAGATCACGGCGCAGGTACCTAGTCTCCAACCATTGCAATTTGCAGAACTTAAGACTCTCTTGGTAAGAGAATCCCTTCATTCCCCTCACCAATCTTGTTGCCTTTCTCAGGTCTGCGCGGGTAGCACAGTGGTATCGTCACCGTCCTCCCCACACCGGGTGGAAAAGGCCTGAGTTCGAATCCCGTCGATGACGCGAGGAACTTTAATGGGCTTTTTTCATTCCGTGGCTGAGTTAGTTGGTCTCAGGTGTAGATAGCAAGGTTTTTCTCCCCAGTAACTGGGGTTTTTTCGTCCAGCAAAACAGGCAAATCAACCATAGGACATACGCAATTTACAGACACAAATACGGGTTAATGTATTTAATTATGGGCAACCCTAAAATAATAATTTGATTTTTTTTGTTGCCTTTCTCTGTACACGCTCAAGAAAATCTACATCCTTCCAAAAATGAGGCCTCCAGACCTGTACGCAGTACTCAAGGCGTCGTCTAACCATTTCCTTATATAAAGGGACAATCACCTCCTTTTCCCTGCTAGCACAATTCCTATATATCATTGACAAAACCCCATGACCTGCCCTGGCAGACTGTCTTCATTGCTCAGAAAACTTCATATCTGACTGCACAATTACTCCCAGGTCTTTTCCATTTTCTACCACCTTAAGTGTACTACCACACAGTTGGTACGTTTCTCTGGGGTTACTTCTACCCATATGCAGTACTTTGCATTTGTCAAGGTTAAATTCAGTTGACACTTCTCAGCATCTGCCCAAATTTTCTAGATCCTGTTGCAGTAGCACATTGCCATTACTGTCATTAACAACCCTGCCAACCTTTGTATCATCTGCAAACTTCGACACTAAGCTTGATATTCCTTCATCAATAACATTGATAAATATACAAAACAACAGTGGACCCAACACCGAACCCTGTGGAACTCCACTAATAACATTAGTCCACGAAGGGCAGCACCCATTGATTACCACCCTCTGTCTTCTCCCACTCAACCATTCTTTTATCCATTGTAGCAACTTACCCTTAATACCATTCTGCTCCAATTTGTACAGTAGTCTTCCTCGCGCAACAGTGTCAAAAGCTTTCCTGAAATCCAAGTATATAATATCAAAATTATTTTTTGCATCCAGTTCCTTTGTAACCACATCATAATATCCTATCAAATTTGTCAGACAAGGCTTCCCCTTAACAAACCCATGCTGTGTCTGAATTATTGCTGCAGTCTTGTCTAGATGATCCTGTAATGCATCTTTAACCAGTGACTCCATTATTTGACCCGGAACAGAAGTTAAACTAACTAGTTTGTAATTACTCATGTCACCCTTAGATCCCCCCTTTGTGAATTGGGGTTACATTTGCACATCTCCAGTCTGTGGGGACTTCCCCCTGAGTCCAAGGCTGATCTCATAATTATGGCTAAGGGTTTGCTTACTTCCTTTGCCACCTCCTTTTATATAACTGGATAGATCCCATCCGCCCCAGGTTCCTTTCTTATGTTTAACTTCAACAATTTCTCCTCCACTTTGCTCTCAGTTATTACAAAATCATTAAGCACCCTGCTATAATTTGATAACCTTCAGGCATTGTCAAACCTTAATAACTCCTCATGTGTAAATGTAGATGCAAAATACTGATACAGTTTGTTTGCTATCTGAGCAGGATCATCAACAGTCGAACCAACGATATCAGTATGAATAGTATCATATCAAAATGCAGAGTATTTGATTAAATTTATTCGGACTATGGAGACGATTACCCCATCTCCTCAGCTCTCCAGGATCCATATATGTAATAGTACTCTATGCGCACTCGCGGGTAGCAAATATATATAACCACCCTACTACAACACTGGATACAAATGGTTTGAGTGTTCCAATTCTCTCAATGGCATGAAGAATATTTAATATTTTTTTTGTTTTTTTTTCGCCACGTCGCTGAGTTAGTCAGTCTAAGTCAAGGGTTTCGTGTTTTGTTTTCCCGGTTACTCAGGTTTTTTGGTCCAGCAAAGCAAACTGGGTAAAATATCCATTCAATTACGTGCACAATATGCTGAAACTTAGGTTAGAGGCGTGCATGTTAAGCGCCAATCCAGTAAGACTGTGAAGTTTCAACCCGTTGTATCTATAATTGCTTGGGTCCTGCGGTCGGTTTGCTGTTTTCTGGACGAAAATCCTAGTTTCCAGGTAAAAAAAACCATAAACTCTTCCCTGATATCGACTCTTCAGGTTCACGTGATGCGTCACCACCATCCCTGAGGTTACAAACCAAATTATTATATTAGAGTAACCCGGTAATTTTTCACATATACCCATGTGTATTGTGTCTGTAAATTGTAAATTAGACGAAAAGATCCCACTGGGAAAAACCTTGCTATCTACGCCTGAGACCGACTAACTCTGCCACGGAGTAAAAAAAGTCCATCAACGGGATTCGAACCCGGGTCTTTTCAACCCAGTGTGGGGAAGGACAGTGATGATACCTCTGTGCTACACGCGCAGACCCCTGGGATTCCTGTAAACTGTATGTAGTCTATAGTCAGTTTATATTTTATTTGATGATAAATTATACTTTTTGAGAAAAAGAACTTCACACCCTCCCCAGATATTAAATCGCATCTCTGTGCAAAAGTCCGTAAAACTTTCTCCTATTTTGAGAAGATTAGAACCTCTGCCTTTACCACACTTGCAGCAATTGAATCAAGGAGCAGTCCAAGGTATGGGCTAAGGGGACTATAGTATAAACCAAGGGTTTCCAGCCTTTTTTTGCTTGTGGACCCCCTGAGTCCTAACTTTACGTATGTGGACCCCCATATACGCATATGTAATATTCCTAAATGAAATATTTATTTGTAGGTTAGTAAAAGCTAATAATTAAACTATTACAATATAATATAAAAAATGTAAATTACAAATTTTGAAAATTTTAATTGATAAAACTGAAACATATTTTTACTTGTAATGACAGAATTAGTAAAAAAAATACTATTTCAAACAACATATATAAATTTATTCCTAAGGCTATTAAATAGGCCCTACTAATGAGATCCTTGTGGCTGATGTTTTTATATTAGCATTTTAATATCTTGCTCCACAGTGAGAGTCAGACGAAGATCACCTCTTTTTACTATATCAAGTCGATTACGATTTTTTGGTAACAACTGTGTTACACGACTAAAGCCAGATTCCACAAGATAAGATGATGGGAAAACAATGATATACATTTTATCTTTCTCCCATAAAAGCGTATATTTACATGCAATGTCACTATTCTTCCATACATCATGCTTTCCTTTTTTGCAATTCAACAAGTTCCTCTTGTAAATCAATTTCAACATCAGCAACATTTACCTCAAATGGAATCAGCACCCAATCAACAAGTTCCTCTTGTAAATCAATTTCAACATCAGTAACATTTACCTCAAATGGAATCAGCACCCAATCTGGGATGTTCAGTTCTAGTAGGTCCTTGAACCGAACTTGCGTGTCTTCATAATTTTTTTTTTAAATGATCAACGTACACAACACAATCATCATCTTTTAAATCGCTGCTAACTGAAGCAAGGTTTGGAAACTGGTCAAACGCACGGCGTGAGATATTAAGACTGTACAATTTGAGTTTTCCTAGGAATGCATTAACGGCTTCTTTGCTAGATATTAAATCACAATTATGTCCTTGCTGCAGCTGATTAAGAGAATTCAGTTTTTCAAACACATCTGAGAGGTAAAATATGTCTGTTTTCATGGCAACCAACTGTTTTCCAATCTCGTTTTCGTTTAGAAATGATACAATACTGTCCCAAAGGACGACGAAGCGACGAAGACAATTGTCTTTAGACAATCATCGCACCTCTGTATGCAGTACAAGACGGTCAAATCCTTCTTCATTTTCATCACAAAATTTGCGAAAGAGACGATCTTGAAGAGCATTAGCCTTAATGAGGTTGACAGCTTTTATTACAAGAGTTAAGGCTTCATGAAGACGTCCACTCAACCTCTTCGCCATCAGATGTTGGCGGTGAATCAAGTAATGTATGCAAAATACTTTTGGCAATGCATTTTTTAAATGAGTGATAAACCCTCTGCACCTACCGACCATGGAAGGAGCGCCATCAGTAGCACAAGCCATTAAATTTTCGAGTGGAATATTTTTTTCTCTAAAATAAGACTGGACTTCCTTAAATATTGTTTCACCTTTAGTATCTGTTTTGAGGAATCTTGCAAAAAGCATTTCCTCTCTGAGTTGATTATCATCCATACATCTTACATATGCCAATAAAAGTGCTTCATTGCCCATCAAAGTTGATTCATCGAATTGCATTGCAAACTGTTTCACTCGTAATTGAGCAATACGTTGATTTTCTACATCTTCAGACATTTCATCAATGCGTCTGGATATTGTGTTATTGCAAGGAAGGTTATCGGTAATTTCACGTGCATTTTTGTTTAACATTGTTGAAATTACAACTGATATCGAAGGCAAGATGACAGTTTCACCAATGCTATGTGGCTTTCCAGATTTTGCTATTATTTTGCTGATTTCTTATGATGCTAATAAACCGCTATCTTCATTGCTTGGTTGTTTACTAAAAATCTGATCTAATTTGTTTCTTCCTTGAAAATTGTCTCGTAGTTTTCGAAAATACTCCACTGATTTATTTTTCTTTTCGCTGTGCCTTGTCTCCAAATGGTGACGAAACTGACTTGGCTTCATGCTATCATTAGACAGCACAGTCATACATATAAGACACATTGGTTTTGTGATATTCTCTGGTGACTCAATAAAACCATACGACAGATATTCAGTCAAATATTGCCTTGTTTTCTTCTTTGCATGAGCCATGGGTAATCTGAAACAATAATAATATTATTAACCTCAAATATTTAATGTTGGAAATGCTTGTAGGTACTAATGGAAATATAGTTCACTAGAACAATAACGTTCAATAACACAAACAATAGATTTCACTACGACGATGCCGATTACTCACTATACAATGAAATGACTGTCTCTGACTGACTGACTGACTCTTTCTAGATTAGTCGGTGCTTAAATGTTTTCTTCTTCGAGAATTTTCTATGGAAAGAAATTTTTTTTTTGCGTCAACTAAAGAAGGTTCCAGAAAATACGAGTATCTTCTAACTGCGAATTTCTGGACTTTTCTATGACATTAGTTTATTTTATTATTATTATTTTTATTTAACAAATTATTTTATTTATAATATTTTATCATGAACCCCTTAGCTCATATTATGGACCCCCGAAATACAATTTTTTTCTTGTGGACCCCCTCAAAGCTTCTATAGACACCTAGGGGTCCATGTGGACCCCGGTTGGGAAACGCTGGTATAAACCATACGAGAAAAACAATGTAGATGGTTTAGGGCTACATCCTAATTAAAGTTTATGATTTCCAGAAACACTGATTTAGCTCCTCTTAGAAAATCCTTGGAATGCCCTGACTGCTGTCATGCTATTTACACAGGTGCTAAAAGACAACCAGACTCCCAGCCAAGGCTTTGGGAGTCTAAGACCCCATGAAGCCGATGATGAATATCCAGTTATACTGAAAAAGGCAGCAAGTGCATTCAACCACTGTTAATGTTCTTGCGATTATCATTAAATTCAGGAATTATTCCTTTGGACTGCAGAAGTACCAATCAATCTCTCTACAATCCATAAGCTTAAGCACTAATATGCATTATGGACCACTGAATTTGATATGGTTGGTGAAATTATGGAATGTTGACAATACAAGACCATCTGAAGAATAGCAATCTAAATGGATTTCAGCATAGTTTCGTGGAGGGGATATCTTGCCTGATAAAGCTGGTAAATTATTAGGATGAGATTATAAAGCAATTGAATGTAGGCTGTCTTAGTATGCAGTGTTTTAGGGAATCATCAAAGCATTATTAATCATCCTGTAATATTGTTATTTCAATTTTATTTTAAAATTGAAACTCTTTTTTAAGTATACTAGAGAGTTAAATTTAGGAGTTAACCTAAATTTGATGCCATAAGAAAGAATCTCTCTAAGATCTGAATGGGGTATAATATCTAGATTATCCATAGCGAAAATCTACAAAATATTTATAATTTTGGCGTCTACAAATACAGTCATCTGTATTAGAAGGGTTAAGGTTTAAGTATATGGCCATAGATTTGTAATTACAAGCTAATAAACAAAAAGGTTTAGAATATTTGTATCTAATTTTAACATTTATGTTTTGACAAGCAGTAGGTAATAAAGAACTGTGCAATCACTAATATTAATAAAATCCGTAGGTTTTGAGTGAAATTTCAAGATAAGAATATGAAAGTCTTTCGAGGAGTACTACTGTGAGGAATAAGCCTAAACTTATAAATGTCATTGATTAAATGATAAAGATAAGTAGATTTAAAATGACTACTTTGTATAAATCTAAGAAGTGTATTAAACTTAACTTCGTGTTCTAAAAGCACTTCTTAGATTTATCCAAACTTTCCATTTTAAATCTATTGATATTTATCATTTAATCTTTTTATTGACAGATTTCCTTACAATCAGAGCCGTAATTACGGTGGGGGCGAGAGGGGCCCCAGCCCCAGGTGCATCATACAAGACAGAATACAAGAAACAGCACCGTATTCAGCAGTCACGGGCTTGAACCCCGGTCACTCAATGCACGTATGCACCCGCGCGCCTGACCACTAGGCTACGGCGACCTCTTAGGCTTTAGCGAACGCTATTGAATCTTATCTTATATGATTTCAATTATTATTATTCACTCTTTTGAACCTGTTTTCGAAACACCTCACGCTTAACAGGGTAAGTTATTATTTTAATGCTCAGTTGCACCAATGAGACTTAAATTTTAAGCTAGACTTAAACAAAAAACTGCACATCAAAATTTTGACTCAACACTCAATAACTCATTTGCCATTTCGATACGATATTGTCAATATCAGAACACTTAAAATTTAAGTTACATTGGTGCAATCGGCCATTTTAATCAATTTACGCGTGAAGTTTCACATACCTACCTAAAAAATCTAACGTTCATTTTTTTCCCTGTAATTTAAATATTTAAAGATCACTTGGTCAATGTAATTCGATACACCATGTAGGTATTAATTAAAATAGTAATTATTTACCCTAATTTCACTGTAACACTGCATGTGTATCAAAAATAACAATATCTATTTTATTCATTTGAATTTTCGGTAAGCCGATCCCCGGGAGATACCGGGTGATCATAAAAATTTTACAGTCGTTTTTTTTTTTTTTTTTTTTTTTTTTTTTAATGTGGGGTTGTTAAATCATTTTTATTTATAGAACAAAAATTTAATTATTTTTTTTTTATTAAAGGGGTGTTAAATAATTTTTTGTAGTGATTTCGTTCTGGGGAGGTTAGCGAATTTTCAATAAAGAGTTTTATTCTTAGTGTTAAAAATGAAATAATACGGCTGAAACTTTTATGATAAGACATATATACTTTTACAGTTATCGTTCTTTTTTTACTTTACTCCATAAATTGCAGATGTCTGGCCATGTATATAAATACCTTAGCGGTGCAGAAAAACGAAAAAAAGTAAGGGAAACTACCGAAAAATTAAACAAAATGCAGAAGATAGATAATTTTTTCTAACGACAACCGCAAGCCAATCCGCGTAATGTACCAACTGAATTGAGTGAAGATCGCCCAGCTTCATTTGATCTGGCAAGAACAAATGACGATCAAGACCATCAAGTTATGGAAAATGAAGCAGTAAGTCCAGAAACAAACTCATTTGTTTTCGAAGGTTCAAGATTAGATCCCTCAGTTATTTCGCAAGTATCTGACAGACCGTGCAAATTTTTCAGAAAATATTTCTGATGCAGACAAACTTATGATAATAGCTTCAGGTCCATTCCAACCTAAAGGTCCCTTTCCGATTACTGTACAAAATAATAGGTCGAGGTCATTTTCTGAATTTTATTATAGTAAAACAACAAAAGCTGGTGTTAAAGTACAAGTTGCATGGCTATGTTATTCTCAAAAATCCGATTTTGTGTATTGTGAACCATGTTGGTTATTTGGAGATCGCTCTAATGCAGATTTAAAAAAATCTTGGATAAACGGCCTATCTGACTGGAAAAATTTATCCAATAAAATTAAAAGACACGAAGCTTCCTCTGTTCACATTTCTGCTTGTATAACATACGATCTTTGGCGCATAAATAAAACAATTGATGCTAATTTAGTAACCAGTATAACTAAAGAAAAAAAATTTCTGGAGACAAGTTTTGAAACGCATTATTCATGTTACATTAGTATTAAGCAGTTGCAGCGTGGCATTCAGAGGTCACCAAGAAAATCTGAATGATAAAAATATAAAAAGTGGAATTTTTTTGTCTTTAATTGAGCTTCTATCAAACTATGATCCCATATTAAAGGAATTAATTTCAAAACGTAATTACCGGTCAACATATTTGAGTCCACCTATCCAAAATGAAATTATTTGTCTTTTATCTGAGAAAGTCAAAAATGTTATTATTGATGAAATAAAGTCTGCGCCGTTTTTCTCTGTAATCACGGACACTACCCTGGATGTCACAAAAACTGATCAGATGAGTCTGATCTGTAAAAACAGAAAATGATATACCATCAGAAATCGTTATAAATGAGCGATTTTTGAGATTTTATAGTATAAAAGATCAATCAGCTAGCAAAATTGAAAGTGACATTATTTACTGTATAGAATCCAAATTTACAGAACTGCCGAGGTCAAGGATATGATGGTCCCGCAATAATGAGTGGGGCATATAGCGGTGTGCAATCAAGAATATTGCGCGGCACATAACTTAAACTTAGTAATGAATGATGCTGTGAAAAAGAGTAGCTGACGTGTCTTTATTTTATGACATAATTGAAAATATTTACTCATTTTTTGCGGATAGCATTGTACGATGGGATCTATTGAATCAGAAACAGAATGTTGATGCATATGATAGCGGTATATCAGCAATTACTCTAAAGAAATTGTGTCCAACGCGTTGGTCATCAAGATTTGATTGTTTACTAGCATTTGCGCTATAGATTTACAGATGTCCTAAAAACGTTAGCTTAAAGAATATTAGTGTCTAAAAAAAGACGAAATAGCTTAAAGAATATTAGTGTCTAAAAAAAAGACGAAATATGCCAGGCAAAAAATTGGCTTGCAAAAAAAAATAAAAAAAAAAAAATGGAAACGTTAGAATTTGTTTTCCTTTTGGTATTAAATTACAAAATATTGGAATCAATTAATTTAACTTCAAAGTTACTGCAACAAAAAAATCTAGATCTCGGTCAGGCAATGTGTCATTTAGAGGCATCATTAAATTCTATGGTTTTGCTAAGAGATAATTATGAAGAAAGTAAAAGTTTTGCGTTTTCTTTAGCAAGATCTTGGGGAATAAATTTAAATTTTAGTAACAAACGCAATAGGAAAGTTAAAAAAATGTTTGAAGATTTAGCTCAAGACGACTTCAAGATTCTGAAAGACGGTTTAAAGTTGATATATACTATGCAACAATAGACATTGTGATGCATCAATTAAAATCTAGATTTCTTAATATAAAAAACGTTGTAGATAGTTTTAAAATTTTGCAACCAGAAACACTCTTATCTTTTAGCGACGAAGCTCTGCAACAAGTGGCTGTAGAATTTCAAAACCGATACAATAAAGATATTTCTGATGACTTTCCACAGCAGCTATTAAATCTAAGATAATCTTTAGGACAAGAAATTTCAAAAATTAATTCAATTCGCTACTTGTGCAACCTTATTTTAATTAAAAACACGTCGTTATCTGCATTTGTTACAGACGTTATAACGGCATGTTTTATATTCTTGACCTTGCCTGTTACTGTGGCTGGTGCTGAAAGGAGTTTTTCAAAATTAAAACATATTTAAGGAACACAATAGGCCAAGATCGACTTAGCGATTTGTCCGCCCTAAGCATAGAAAACGGTGTAGCGAATTCTGTCGATTTCAACGAAATTATAGATATTTTTCCGACTAAAAAGGCTAGGAGACAAAATTTTCATTAAAGTTTAAAATACTTGTTATAAACCTTTTTTGTGTATATAGACTAGATTTAAAATGATTTGTTTTAAAATTACTCCCAAACTATTATATGTGTGTATGTGTATTTTTTTTTCTGCGGTGTTTATTTACGTTTCTGAATATTTTGTTATGTATTTTTTTTTTTTTTGTGTCATTTATCTCTGGATTTAATACATGTCATTTATATATTTATTATTGTTACTGAGGTTTTATGTTCATGCATATTTTAATTCAAATCTTATTATTTATAGATATTATTCATTTACTTAAGGCTTGAATTTTTGTTAATGTGAATAAAGATTGCTTACTACCTAGTTAGCTCTATTTACTTCGTAGATATACAGTAAATTTTTTTCACCGATCATTTTGTATGTATTTCTGTTGATCTTAATCTGTAATTCAAGCTATTGGGTTTTGTTTTGCAATAATAAAAAATAGGGTTTGATATAAATTCGATATTTATTTTTTAATACATCATTTATACAGTACCTTCAAAAATGTATTCATTATATTTATTACAGTGTCTACAGAGGCAGAGGGAATTATGATGGTTTCAATTTTTTTTAATTATCTCGTGCTTATATTTTTGACTCCTGTTTTTGCAATTTTCATTAATTAAGTAGGGGCCCGAACGTGTTCTTTGCCTCCGGGCCCGAAAAAGGGTAGCTACGCCACCGAACAGAGGCACACAATTCTGAAAATGATCAGAAAATTAAATCTTTTTTTTTTTATGTGAACCCCAAACACGAGAGGTATTAGAACCTATAGTACTTGGTACCGTGCTTGGGTTGGAGATTGAGAAGACGAAAGAAGATATTTGTTGACATTGGACTTGAACGTCTGTAGACTGTAATTTTCAGGAAATATGTATGAAGGAAGGTTGTTCCAGAAAACGGCAGTTGAATGAATAAATGAGGAAGATGAAAAGTTGGTTCTGTGTGTTTGAAGTTGGACAGTAAATGGATGTTGGCTGGTGGCGTCACTTGTTCGGACTGTTTTGAAAGAGAGAGCGGGAATTATAGAAGCCAATTCAGAAGAACAGTGCCCATGGAAGTATCTGTAGAAGAGGCATGCAGCAGAAACAGTACGTCTATGAGAAAGCGAGTGGAGAGACTCTGTTAGAGATGAATCATTAATTAACCTAACTGCCCTCTTCTGAATGGAATCAAGAAGCCTAAGAGAGGTTTTAGGGGCACCACCCCAGATGTGGGAACAATATTCCATGGCAGGGCGGATTTGCGATTTATACGGAGTGAGCAGCTGTTTGGAAGAAAAGTAACGCCGAGAGCGAAAGAGAAAACCAAGTTTTTTAGATGCAGAGGAAGAAATATTTGTAATGTGCTTGTGCCAAGAGAGATTAGAAGTCAGAGTAATCCCCAAAAGTGATATATCACTTTTGGGGATTACCCTGACTTCTAAACCTAGAAATTGGAGTGTCACTAAAGATAAGCATAGGAGCAGAAGAATCCTTTTTGTGAGATATAAGAAAAGACTGAGTTTTAGAACGGTTGATTTCAACCGTTTCTTTGCCCCACTGGAGAATTACCTGAAGATCGGCATTTAAGGAAATGGTAGCAGATTTTCGAGAAGTTGAAGCTGATTGAGCAGGACAATGTTTCTCAAAATGGAAAGTGGAATGCAATGTGCTATCATCGGCAAAACTATGGATAGGATTTCCAGTCAATGGAAGAAGGTCATTAATATACAAGAGGAAAAGAGTGGGGGAAAGAACTGAACCTTGGGGGATACCGGCATTAGTGGAGAAGATAGAAGACAGAGAGCCATCTACCATCACCCTCAGTGAGCGATCAGAGAGAAAACTGGATAACCAATTACTAAAAACAGTTGGCAAACCATAAGATGGAAGCTTGTTTAGAAGACCTTTATGCCAACACGATTGAAAGCCTTTGAGATGTCAAGAGCAACTACTTGTGTTTCACCGAATCTTTCCATTGAATTAGTCCATAAATGGGTAACATAAGCCAGAATATCACCAGTGATTCAACATTCACGGAATCCATACTGGCGATCGTTGACCAGACGGAAGGTTTCTAGGTAGTTTAAGAGTTGGCGGTTAATTGATTTCTCCATTACTTAAGAAAGAATATAAGTAATTGCAATATGACGATAATTGGATGGGAGGGATTTGTCACCCTTTTTAGGAACTGGCTGGATATGAACAAATTTCCAAGCAGAAGGAAAAACACCTTTGGAATAAGAAAGTGAAAAAAGGCGGCAAAGAATAGGAGCACAAGTTTTGAGAACAAGTGGAGAAATACCATCGGGACCTGGAGCTTTCTTAGCATCAAGATTCTTCAAAATCCTTCTGACATCCTTTTGACGGAAGACCACAGGAGACATTGAATGAAGCATATTGGGAATGGTGGAAGGTGTTTTACCAAGATCATTAATACATGAGTTGGAAGAAAAATGGGATGCTAGCAGGTCAGCTGCTTTATCCTTGGCTGAAATCATAACAGAACCATCTGGTTTGGACAGAGGTGGGAGTAGAGATGGGCAAACGTTGCGGCCAATAGCTTTGGCAAGAGACCAGAATGCTCGGCTACCATTAGGGCAAGAAGCAAGTTTTCTACTCTTAGCCTGTTCAAACTCTAGTTTGGACTGATTAATAACTGCTTTACAATTGTTGCGAGCTTTGGTGTAGGCAGAAAATGAAACTGAAGAATTGGAAACAAGCCAATTACGATATGCAACATTCTTCTCTTGAACAGCCTTAGCACATTTATTAGAAAACCAAGGTTTAGATAAAGGAAGAGATTTTAAAGTGGAGTGTGGGATAAAGGATTCCATTCCTGCAAGAATAATTTCACTGACACGATCTGAGCAAACGTTGACATCACAAGTTTTGAAACAGTAATCCGACCAAGGAAAAGAAGAAAAGAAGTCTCGCAGGTCATCCCATTTTGCATTCTTGTAATGCCAAACAGCACAAGGTTGGGAATAGCCATGAGATAAAGGTTCCATTGGAGAAGAGACAATCACCAAGTTGTGATCTGAAGTGCCTAAAGGACCTCTCACTTCGACCGTGTACTTAGAAGGGTTGTTTGTGAGAAAAAGATCAAGCGTATTGGCTGTATGATTAGGATTGTCCAGTGTCCTTGTAGGTAAATGAACAATCTGTGCTAGGTCATTAGTAATTGCAAAAGCCTCAGCATCTCGACCTGCTGGGTCTGTGTGGCTAGAAAACGGAAGCCAGCTGGAGTTGTGAACATTAAAATCACCAAGGAAAATTACCTCACTGTTAGGAAAGTTGGACTGAAGAAAGTCAAGTTGCAAAGAGAGGAAGTCAAAGAGCTCTAAGTGGTTAGTGGAGTTGGGAGAACAGTAGAGACAACAGATGAATTTGACACAATGAGGTAGAGAGATTTTAAGCCAGAGAAGATCAAAGAGAGGAGATTCCAAATTGCCAAGTCTCTGACAGGGAATAGAACGGACAGATGCACAAGTACCACCTTTGAGGCGAAAGGAATCAAACAGCGAATAATTTGGGCATCGGAGATGAGCAGTAGTTGGATCAACTGATAATTGAGATTCTGTCAGAAAAAGTACATGGGGTTTTGCAGACTGCAAGTGGAAATGGACATCGTTGAGATTAGAATTGAGACCACGTATATTTGTGAAATGAATTAGGAAGTGCTTGGAAGGTTTAGATCTTTTCGCAGATAAGCTTGCTCTATTAGTTTGACAATTCATGGTGTATTCAATAGTAAGAAAAAGTGGGTGGGATATGTTCTATGAAGTAATGAAATTTTTGGGTATGGCCTACACATGGGAAGAATATACCCAGAACCTTGACATAACGTGGCCTCGACAATGCTCCCCGCATACACACTACTCAGACTTCCTCCAGTCACTATCTGGCAGAGTAGAGGTAGCAAGATTATACACTAGCTGATCCGGAAGCCTCCTAGTGAGTTACCAATAGTTTCGGTCCGGTGTACTAACTAGCGGCCGGCCTGCGAACACCGTTTTAGAGCTGTACCCTCGAAATGTAAGGAATATTGGATCTCGCCACGACGTTCATCGTAACCTGAAAAGTCATCAATCATTCTGCATGAACATGAGTCACCTCAGATTGTAATAAATGAAAACAATTATAATAATAATAATCATATTACGTTCAGCTTAAATAATCCCACGTCTTGGTCATTGAATATTTCTGATAAAATAAGATGCTTTTTAATAGAAAATAAACCGGATCAAGGTAAACATGGATTTTTGTTATTCTTTGTCCGAGGACGGGCATCGATTTTCTATAGAGTGGTTGAAAAAAAAAAAAAAAATGGTAATAGTGAATTTGTAGACAGAATTCGGCTGATTTACTCCAAAGAAACAAAACTTTGTATTTTTTTCCATGCATTTTAGTTGGAACTAATAAAAACACTGGAAATGTACCTTCACTAGTGAATTCAAAGAAAGGCTTTTCCGCTTGGAAACACTTATATCCATGGGCTCCAACAGCATGGAGCAAAGTTGGGCAAGTGCACTACCTTTGGATTTCGAAGTAATACACAATTTTTAATATTTTCATTAATCTATTCAAACATAAGATATTGCATGTATTCGAAAATTTGGTGAACAAAAAATTTATTCCCACATCACCACCTTGCAAAATATCCTGCCGACGCCCATGCTTATATCGATGTATTCCAAATCACGAAAATTCGTTAGAACACCGCGAACATTTTCTAAAATGGAAATCGATATAAAAGATTCTAAAAAATTCTAGACTCATTGAAGTTGCTCTACAAAAAGCTATTTTAACAGAGAAAGTAAACTGGTGACGAATTTTAAAGATTATTCTAAAAGAAATATTATTTTGCACAAAAAAACATAATCTTTCTTATTAATCTCTGCTTCAGAGATATGGGCCTCGGCTGCAGAATCCAACATTAAAAGAATATTCTCTGCCGAATTCTGGCTTCTAAAATGGGCCAACAGCAAACTCCACCTTCCCCCAGCTCTCAGATCAACGCAGTTATCAGAAGCCCTTCAACTACGCAGGCTCCGATCCTACATCGGAAAAAGAAGGCTGCTATTCACCATCAAGATGGCCACCGGTAAAATTACAGAGCCGAACCTCTGGGATCACTGCTCTTGGCGCATTCCTCCCCCTTATCTCCGGTCTTCAGCACAGCTGCTAGCAAACCATAACCAGCTAGTACTAACCGACAGATTCCTGCCAAAGCAAATGCTGCCCTCACTGCAAGCCATCGACGGGGACCTCCAAGAAGTGGTCAATAATAAAAAATACAGGAAGGGAATCCTCGTCGAACTGAAAATGTAAAACTGTGCTTTGTTGCCTTCCAATAATCTGATGTAACTTATGTTTTTCTCATGTATATCCCTTTTGTAAATATGTTTTGTAAACCCCTGGCACCACCACCACCACCATGCCGTGACGGGACTAATTGTATGTCTATCATGCTGCAATTAAAGATTCTATTCTATTCTATTCTATTCTATTAGGAGATTCAATTGAAATAATTGGGAATACGAAAGCTGGAATATCCCTCTATATCACCGGTTCCCAAACTAATCAGATTTACAGACCCTTCAAAAACCAAAACAAGTTGGCGAACCAATTCAATAAAATTTGCGGACTCTTATACGTATATATGAAAAAAATATATACAGTATACAGGGTGTCTCAAAAATATTGGTACAAATGTTTAGGGGAGGTAGGTAACATCTAAAGGAATGTGAATCACATAGGAACCCATAACCGGAAACATCACCGTAAGTCGGTAGACGGCGCGGTAATTGCCAAACGAAGAGCATGCATCTATATATGAACTGTGAGCTGGCAGACATGCACCTAGTGTATGGATTAGCAGAGGGCAATGGACGAGCCGCTCAACGAATTTATGGAGAACGGTTCTCATACAGACATGTACCGGACCACCGTTTGTTGGCGCCTGTGCATCAAAATTTGTGCGATTATGGGTGATTTAGAGGTAACAGGAGTAGTGCGAGCAGACCACATTCGACGCGAACTCCCATCATGGAACAAAGTGTGTTGAATGCCGTCCAGAATAATCCTACTACCAGCACACGTGCTATTGCCTCTGCCTTGGGAGTGTCTCGTTGCGGTGTACAGCGTGTCTGGCCCGACGATTCCTTACACCCCTTTCATTTCCAAAGGGTTCAGTTACTGCTCCCCCAAGATCATCCTGCACGTGTGGCTCTTGTGCAGTGGTTTCTCCAAGAAAGTGTTCACGACTTGAATTTTCCAGCCTATGTTCACGTATGAGACTTATTTCACTCGGGAAGGCTTATTCAATCAGCACAATGCTCATGTGTGGGCTCACGGCAACCCACACGGTGTGCGCCCCCATGCAGCACAACATCGCTTCTCAATAAATGTGTGGGAAGGTATGATCGGTGACTGCTTAGTCGACCCATACCTGTTACCATCCCGCATGAATTCCGCTAAATATCGGATCTTTCTTGAACAAGTTCTACTAGGGTTAATTGACAATGTTCCAGCAAATGTGAGATGCAACATTTGGTTTCAACATGACGGGTCGCCTGCCCATTATGGAAGGTGGGTTCGTGACCATTTGAACAGGGGTTTTGGGCGTCGATGGATTGGCCTTGTTACACACGTTGCCTGGCCCCCACGCTCACCTGATTTATCGAACCTTGATTTTTTTTTGTTGGGGGGCCCTCAAATCTATCGTGTATGAATCGTCTGTGGAGACGGAAATGGATCTCGTGGCGAGACTCGTCTGTGCTGCTGCTACTGTCAAAGAAACTCCAGATGTGTTCGACCATGTCTGCCAATCCATGCTGCGTCGGTGTCACGCATGCATCACGTCTCATGGTGGAACCATCGAGCATCTGTTGTAACATCATGAAATGCATCCATCTCGTACCCCATTGTTAATATTATGTCAAATAAATGTTTGCCACTAATTACTGTATTGTGTCATTTCTGCTACTACTTTACCATGACGTTTCCGGTTATGGGTTCCTATGCGATTCACATTCATTTAGATGTTCCCTACCTCCCCTAAACATTTGTACCAATGTTTTTGAGATACCCTGTATAAATGCTTGTGTGTGCGTGTATGTATATAGTAATACACTGGTGTGCAAAATTTAAGGACCAACGCTATTTTTAAAAGTTACAACAACAAAATCAAACGAAACAGCCTGTGGCCGTTCAGTAGAAAGCTGGCACACATGAAAAAATTTGAATCGTGATGAGAGGGCTCACATAAACAGATAAAAGCAGCAGTTCAGCAGTTATGTGCAAACTACCGAATGGTGAGCACGATTGTTACAGACGTTCGATGGGTTTCATACAGTGGTACGGACAACGAAATGGCTAGTAGACAACATCTGGATGACTTTACCCAGGGTCGAATAATTGGGTAGCTCGAGGAAGGTCGAAGTGCGAGGAGTGTATTTGTAGAGTTCGGTATCGCCCAAATACCCCCAGGGGCTCACATCTGGTGAGTATGGGCTTGGCATACCCAGGGTCCTGAGCTGGATAACATTATTCTTCTCTTTCTTGGTGATTCCTTTCTCATTCTCTCTCTCTCTCTCTCTCTCTCTCTCTCTCTCTCTCTCTCTCTCTCTCTCTCTCTCTCTATCAGAGTAACCCTGGAATTTTTTTTTGGGCTGGTGCAGCATAAGCCTCAGTTTTCCTTGCACCATATGGCTAATAATAATAATAAGCATTAGCATTAGCATTAATAGAGGCATATGATGCAAGAAAGCAAGCTTATGCAGCATCAGCCAAGGGAAAAAAATGTCTGTTCCAAATGTCTGTCCAGCTTAGCCTTAAATTTATTTAAGCTATCAACTTCCACAACAAAAGATGAAAGTGTAAAACAAAAAAGAAAACATTTTCATTGTTAGTTTTTTTTTTTTGCCCTTAAAAGAGGTATTCAGTACCTCAAGATGCCCTTTACTTTTGCCACAGCCCTATATACTTAAGACAGCGTCATTTCGATGGAGCTTAAACTTTTACTTTCATTTTCAATCACCCCAGGGGTGCGGTCGCCGTAATACTACACTACAGTGACGTCACCTGTTCTCCTGTGAGCGGACAAGAGCGTCGATCACTCAAGGTCCTAAGAACGGTGTAGATTGTCATACGAGTAGAAATTAGCAGAACAAAACACAGCACATCTTGAGTAATCAGAACTCTATAAACACATTAATATAACATATCATTTTTAGGTGTTAAATCCCACGAGTTGGCAGTCACAAGTGTAGTGCTTTCCCCCACATTGTTGACGCGTGAGATCAGTAAAAGGTCATGAGAAATTTCAGTTCAGGGGAAGCACAGATATACATATTTTGGAAGGGTTAAGAAGAGACACACATTAACATTAACTTTGGGTGAGACATGACAGGAAGATGAGAGCAGTGAGAGTCTTGGCCGATTTTTGTCATTGTGTGAAGAAGTAAAATAATAATTACTAGGAAAAAGTGAGAAAAGAACCATATTGACGTCTGATACAGATTCCCCCCCCCCACCGAGGCGGTGCAGAATATTTTCGGGTAAGTCAACCCTTATTGTTTAAAAACAAACTGTATTAAATTGCCCAAAGCCGAACCTACCATCTACACACGTTTTAATGCATTCATAAGACATCTTTCCTCACATGTATATATATATACCCAGATAATTGTTGTATCATTTTCTTAGTACTTAGTTTTGATAGATAATGCGACTTATTAATTTAGTTGTCAAAATACTAATTACACTATTAAGTTAATATAGTACCCTGTCTAGGATTTGAACAGTTATGTGTGTTGCCAAACACCAATCATTTTGTACCTTGCTAGAGAATTAGTGGAAAAGCCACATGAAGAACATTACAAAAACTATAATATTGCTAACAGCAAGATAATGCTTGATTCAGTTAATTTACCTAACAATCACATACCATTTAATTCAAACTATGTACCAGTTCTATTGTGCTCATTTGTATACTTATATGTTTAATAAACTTTGTTTTGTTTGTTACTATTTTGCGTCCTGACCATTCCTTCTAGTTACATGCAATTCACTGAACAAACTTGTATTAGAACCATTAATTGCGGTCACTCCGGGGGCCCCCTTATCTAAGAGGTTCCTCTGAGTGAAAATCACAGCGCGTCTAGATGTTGCAATTTGCTCTTTACTTCTCAGAGTAAATTTAGAACACTAGATTTTTGTCCTAATTTAAACTGCTAGATAGATCATTAGAAACCCAGGGTTTTCTGGATACACATGGTAAAGGTAGTCTTGCTGAGGAATGAGTGATACATGAGTACGTTGATAGGCAAGCGCACTTTACTACGGAAAACGCTGTGGAACAAAAGTCTGTTCCAACAATCAACCACCCCCTGGCTAAAGGCAAATTTCCACACATCTATCCTACATCTGTCTTTCCTCAATTTGAATTTCTGCCCTCTCAGGTGATTATTCTTAGCAAGACAAAGAATCCCATCAGCATTCAGCATGCACAAACCATTCAAGGCTTTATACACCTCAGTCAGATCACCTCGCCGGTGCCTAGTTTCCAGACACTATAATTTGCAATATTTAAGCTTTCCTTCGTATGAGCAACCCTTTGTTCCATTCACTAATCTTGTTTCCCTTCTCTGTACTCGTTCCAGCAGATCTCCATTCTTCTAGAAATGAGGCCTCCAGACCTGTATACAGTACTCAAGGTGTGGCCTAACCATTGCCTTATACAAGGGAATAATCACCTCCTTGTCCCTGTTAGAAAAATTCCTATCTATCATTGACAAGACACCATGAGCTACACTTCCAGCCCGTCTGCACTGCTCAGAAAACTTCAGATCTGCCTGCACCATTATTTCCAGGTCCTTTTCGTTCTCTACCACAGAGTTGATACGTTGCTGTGGGGTTACTGTTTCCCATATGTAGTACTTTACATTAGTCAATGTTAAACTTCATTTGCCACCTCTCAGCCCATCTGCTCAACCTTTCCAGATCCTGTTGCAGCAGCATAGCATCAGTAGTGTCCTTAACAAGCCTGCCAACCTTTGTATCGTCTGCAAACTTGGACATTAAGCTTGATATACCATCATCAATATCATTTATAAATACAGAAAACAATAATGGACCCAACACCGAACCCTGAGGGACTCTACTAATAACATTAGTCCACAATGAGCAGTGTCCATTATTGAAGGCCCGTTGGTCTAGGGCTATGATTCTCGCTTTGGGTGCGAGAGGTCCCGGGTTCAAATCCCCGACGGGCCCATATTTTTATGACTCTGACCAGAGCAGCAAAGAAAAAGGCTCAAGCTAATGGGAGTGCTGTGGCTCAGGGGAAAACTGAGAGGGGGCAGTTGCCCTCTGAATCACAGCCTATTAAAATGCACTAGTTGCTTGATGTTTGTGGAGCAATCAGGTACGGGACATGATACTGCCATGGGGGATGTCTTTGTGTGTGCACGATGCAAGGAGTGTAAGGAAATCAGGCGACAACTCAGCATTGTTATGGGCCTATATGAGAGCTTGAAGGACAGGGTGAATGCCCTCGAAGGATTAAAAGTGAGGGGTCCATCAAGCTCTCAGCTGCCCACACCAATGCCAGAGCTTGCACTTGGTCATCGCGCAACACAGCAGCAGCCCCCAAGGCAGAATGCGCTGGTCCCAAAGGAACTAGTAGTTGTTGGTGACTCTATTGTCAGGGAAACGGGAAACATGCTTTGTAAAAAGGATGGGTGGAACAGGACCAGGGTATGTCTGCCAGCGGCAAAGGTTAATGACGTTGTAGAGCGGATATCATCTTTTAAGGGCACAAAAGGTGATATAGTTGTACACGTTGGCACTAAAGATATTAAGAGTAGGAGACTGGCGGAATTACTTAATAAGTACAGGTCACTGTTGAAAAAAAGCCGTGAATTAGGGTTGAATTTGAAAGTGTCTGCAATTCTGCCCAGACACGATAGAAGGGAGTATATGATGAGAGCCCTGTCGATCAATTCGGCCCTGGAAGGATTGTGCAAGGCTCAAGGGATAGATTTTTTACAGCCTGGTTTGTACTTGTTAACAGGAGAGATTGCTTCTACAGGGATGGGATACACTTAAATAGAAAGGGTGCAAGAATGTTTGCTGATGCTATCGAGGCAGTGTTAGGTGGGTCAGAAAACTGCTAGATTGGGGGGATACAAGAACTAATAGATTAACAGTAGCCACTGGCAGAGGTGAAAGTGATTCTTGCACTGCTTCTATTGGAATGAGCCGCAGCCTGGAAAATAAGATGCAGGATATTTCAGAGACTGCTGGGAATCATTGGGGTACAAATAAACACATAGGTTGTGTTAGGGTAGCTAAGAAAAAGAACAGGTGCATGTATACTTGCGTGTACACCAATGCTAGGAGTTTAGTAAATAAATTTGATGAATTTGAGGTATTGCTAAAAACATCAAAGGCAGATATTGTGGGGATTTCAGAGACGTGGTGTCACACAGATATAAGGAATGCAGAACTGGAATTTGGGGAGTACAATGTCTACAGAAAGGATAGACAGGATAGGAAGGGAGGAGGGGTTATGCTATTAGTTAAGAAATACATAAAATCCAAGGAAGTGAAGCCAGTCGACATTGCTGGACAGTGCAGTGTCGAGTCAGTTTGGTGTGACATAAGCATTGGGAGATCAAAATTGAAAGTAGGAGTGTGCTATAGGCCTAATGACTGATGAGTATAATAAGAAACTGTAAGGGGAAATAGAGTGGGCCAGTAAATCAGAGAGTCTTATAAAATGGGGGATTTTAATTTCCCAGATATTGACTGGAATTTGGTGGCTGGTCATTCACACACTAGCAAGACTTTTGTGGATTTATTGGATGATTGTTTTCTACATCAGCATGTTCAGGAGGCAACTAGAGGGAGTAATACTCTTGATTTGATTATCAGTAGTGATTCTTCATGCATTAAGAATCTGCATGTAAATGAACCACTAGGTGGCAGTGATCACAGTGTGCTGAAGTGGGATTTACTCAAAGAGGTAACTACCATTAGGGGTAAAGGGAAGGGTTATTGCTTTCGTAAAGGCGACTACGATGGACTGAGACAGTATTTAAATTCTATACAGTGGGACCAACTGATGATGTTACCAACAGCAAATTCAAAATGGGAAGCATTCAAAGAACTTATCTTGGAAGCTACTAGGCTTTACATACCAACTAAGAAATATTGTTCAAGGTTTAGGCCTAAGTGGATGTCAGATGAACTAACGAGACATATGGCAGAGAAGAAAAATGCATGGGATACATACAAATTAACATGTGACACAGAAGCCTATGATAGATACAAGTTGATCTATAACCAAGTTACAAAGGAGGTTAGGCAGGCGAAGGCAGATTACGAGAAATCTTTGGCAAGGGATGCAATGAAAAACAGAAAAGAGTTCTTTACTTATGTAAACTCTAGAAGGAAGGGGATGAATCAGATTGGTCCACTTGATATCGATGGGTCAACTGTTGATGATCCTGCTCAGGTAGCTAACAAACTGAATGAATATTTTGCATCGACATTCACACATGAGGAGTTATTCAGAGAGGGGGATGCCAGAGGTGTATTCAACTCTGGCAGTAACCTAGAGAATCTTGTAATAACTGAGAGTAAAGTGGAGGAGAAATTGTTGAAGATAAATACAAGAAAGGCACCTGGGGTGGATGGGATCTATCCAGTTATATTAAAGGAAGCAGCAAAGGAAGTAAGCAAACCCTTAGCCATAATTATGAGAGCTTCCTTGGACTCAGGGGAAGTACCCATGGACTGGAGGTGTGCAAATATAACCCCAATTCACAAAGGAGGATCAAAGGGCGACACAAGTAGTTATAGACCTGTTAGTTTAACTTCTGTTCCTGGAAAATTAATGGAAGCACTGGTTAAAGAAGCACTGCAGGATCATCTAGACAAGACTTCAGTGATAGCTCAGACACAGCATGGTTTTGTTAATGGGAAGTCTTGCCTGACCAATTTGTTTGGATACTATGATGCAGTCACAAAAAAACTGGATGCAGGGAATAACTTTGATATTATATACTTGGATCTTAGAAAGGCTTTTGATACTGTTGCACATGGAAGATTGCTGCACAAATTGGAGCAGTGTGGCATTGAAGGCAAGGCAAATTGCTGCTATGGATAAAGGGGTGGTTGAGGGGGAGAAGACAGAGAGTGGTAATCAATGGACACTGCTCATCGTGGACTGATGTTATTAGTGGAGTCCCTCATGGTTCAGTATTGGGTCCATGATTGTTTTCTGTATTTATAAATGATATTGATGATGGTATATCAAGCTTAATGTCCAAGTTTGCAGACGATACGAAGGTGGGCAGGGTTGTCAAGGACACTACTGACACTATGCTACTGTAACAGGATCTGGAAAGGTTGAGCAGATTAGCTGGGAGGTGGCAAATGAAGTTTAACATTGACAAATGTAAAGCACTACATATGGGAAACAGCAACCCCAGAGCACCATATCAACTCTGTGGTAGTACACTGACAGTGGTAGAGAATGAAAGGGACCTGGGGGTGGTTGTGCAGGCAGATATGAAGTTTTCTGAGCAGTGCAGACGGGCTGCAAGAGTAGCTCATGGTGTATTGTCGATGATATATAGGAATTTTTCTAGCAGGGATAAGGAGGTGATTATTCCCTTGTATAAGGCAATGGTCAGACCGCACCTAGAGTATTGTATACAAGTCTGGAGGCCTCATTTCAAGAAGGATGTACAGATGCTGGAACGAGTACAGAGAAGGGCAACAAGATTAGTGAATGGAACAAAGGGGTGCTCTTACGAAGAAAGGCTTACGTTTTGCAAATTACAGTGTCTGGAGACTAGGCACCGGCGAGGTGATCTGATAGAGGTGTATAAAGCCTTGAATAGTTTGAGCATGCTCAATGCTGATGGGATTCTTCCTCTTGCTCAGAATAATCACCTGAGAGGGCATAAATTCAAATTGAGGAAAGACAGATGTAGGATAGATGTGAGGAAATTTGCCTTTAGTCAGCGGGTGGTGGTTGCTGGAATAGACTTCCATCCCTTGTCGTGGAAGTTGATAGCCTAAATAAGTTTAAGGTTCAGCTGGACAGGTATTTCGAACGAACAGAGGGGTGAAGTGGAAGTGGTTATTTTTTATTTATTTATTTATTTATTATTTTTTATTATTTTTTATTTTTTGGCTGATGCTGCATAAGCTTGCTTTCTTGCATCAAATGCCTCTACTAATGCTAATGCTAATGCTAATTACCACACTCTGTCTTCTCCCCCTCAACCATCCCTTTATCCATAGCAGCAATTTGCCTCCAATGCCAGACTGAACCAATTTGTGCAGCAGTCTTCCATGTGCAACAGTATCAAAAACCTTTCTAAGATCCAAATATATAATATCAAAGTTATTTCCTGCCTCTAGTTCTTTTGTTACTGCATCATAGGATCCAATCAAGTTGGTCAAGTAAGACTTTCCCTTAACAAAACCGTGATGTGTCCGAGCTATAACTGAAGTCTTGTCTAGATGATCCTGCAGTGCTTCTTTAACCAGTGCCTCCACTAATTTTCCAGGAACAGAAGTTAATCTCACAGGTCTATAATTACTTGTGTCAGCCTTTGATCCTCGTTTGTGAATCGGGGTAACATTTGCATATCTCCAGCTTATGGGTATCTCCCCTGAGTTCAAAGATGCTCTCATAATTATGGCTAAAGGTTTGCTTACTTCCTTTGCTGCCTCCTTTAATATAACTGGATAGATCCCATCCACCCTGGGTGCCTTTTTTATGTTTATACTCAACAATTTCTCCTCCACTTTCCTCTCAGTTATTACAAAATTATCTAGCTCACTGCCAGAGTTTACTTCACCTCTGGCTTTCCCCTTCCTGAATAACTCCTCATGTGTGAATGTATTTGCAAAATACTCGTTTAGTTTGTGGGCCCCCTTAACAGGATCAACAACAGTTGAAATATCGATATCAAGTGGACCAATCGGATTCATCTCTTTCCTTCTAGGGTTTACATAGGTAAAGAACTGTTTTCTGTTTTTCTTTACATCCTTTGCCAAGGATTTCTCATAATCTGTCTTTGCCTGTCTAATCTCCTTTGTGACTTGGTTACAGACCAGCTTATATCTATTATAGGCTTACATGTCACCCATTAATTTATATGTATCCCATGCATTTTTCTTCTCTGCCATATGGCTCATTAGTTCATCTGACATCCATTTAGGCCTAAACCTTGAACAATATTTCTTGGTTGGTATGTAAAGCCTAGTAGCTTGCAAGATAAATTCTTTGAATGCTTTCCATTTTGAATTTGCTGTTGGTAACATCATAAGTTGTTCCCACTGTATAGAATTTAAATACTGTCTCAGACCATCGCAGTCGCCTTCACGAAAGCAAAAACCCTTCCCTTTACCCCTGATGGTCAAGCAAGGCTTTCCGTTAACAAAACCGTGATGTGTCCCAGCTATAACTGAAGTCTTGTCTAGATGATACTGCAGTGCTTCTTTAACCTCTTTGAGTAAATCCCACTTCAGCACACTGTGATCACTGCCACCTTGTTCTTTATACATGAAGAATCGCTACTTATAATCAGATCAAGAGTAGTACTCCCTCTCTGTTGCCTCTAGTTGCCTCCCGAATATGCTGATGAAGAAAACAATCATCCAGTAAATCCACAAAAGCCTTTCTAGTGTAAAAGTGACCAACACACAAATTCCAGTGAATATCTGGGAAATTAAAATCCCCCATTATAAGACTCTCTGATTTACTGGCCCACTTTATTTCCCTGTACAGTTTTTATTATACTGATCAGAGCCATTAGGCCTATAATAATAAAAGCATCGTCTCACGTGCATGGTCGGCCTTCAGAACGAGAGGTACAACTTTTCGAAGGACCAGTAGTGGTCGTCCACGAAAATCAACGCCCAATGATGACCGCTATATACTCCTATAGGCCAAGAAGGACTGACACCAGAGAGCGGGATCCATTGCAAATCAGCTGCACAGGAGCACAGGACGCAGGATATCGCGGTTTGCTGTGGCCAGGCGTTTCCACAATGGTGGACTGTTTGCCCGACGGCCAGTATGCTGTGTCCCTTTAACACTTGCCCATCGGAGACACCGTTCACAGTGGTGCATCGAACACAAGGACTGGACAGCAGCGCAATGATGTAAGGTACTCTTTACTGATGAAAGGAGATTCAGTCTCAGCAGCGATTCTGGACGTCAGCTAATCTGACGAGAGGTTGGCACACGGTATCACCCCATAAACATCACTGAAAGGGACCAATATGGCAGTCGAGATGTTCCCGTCTGTGGAGACGTTATCTTGCATGGACATACACAGCTCCAGATAGTGTAAGGCGGTATTATAACCGGTGCACGCTATTGTACTGAGGCAATCCTTCACCATGTGCGTCTTTTCCGAGGTGCCATTGTCCCCGAGTTCGTGTTTATGGATGTTAACGCCATACCCCATCGCACTGCAGCTGTGGATATGCTTTAGGAAAGCGAGGACATTGTTCGTATAGATTGGTCTGCCCTTTTCCACTGATCTAAATCCCATCGAACACATATGGGATGCTCTGGGGAGACACCTAGCGGCAGGTCCACACCCACCAGAAAATGTACACCAGCTGAAAAAAGTGCTGACAGAGGAATGGATGATGTTACCGCAAGAACTGATCAACAACATTGTTCTAAGTATGGACAGTCGGTGAAAAGCCTGCATTGACATTAGGGCTGGCCATATCTCGTACTGTGGACCACCTCTTCCCTTTGTTCCATCTTTGGCAGTGATGCATCTGCATCTGTATCATAGCAGCCAGTGCTATGTTGCCATTTTTGAATAAAGCCCCTCTCTACCTTTTTGTTTTCATTGTTGTGTCGTCGTTGCCTCCTTCATCGTTTCTGTACTTCACGAGGTTCCTCTGGTATGCTTTTCCAATATCCAGGCCACTCCTATGAGAAATTACAGGTGAAAACCTGACTGGTCCTTAGGTTTTGCACTCTAGTGTAGTAATAGTAATAGAAGCATATGATGTAAAAAAATGAAGCGTATGAGCTTATGTAGCATCATCCACAAAAAAAAAAAAAAAAAAATTTCACACAACTATTCCCTCAAAAAGACTGACAAGTTCCTCCTTGAATTTATTTAAGCTATAAACTTCCACAGTGACAGATGGAAGTTTTCTCCAGCAATTAAACACCCGCTAGCTAAAGGCAAATTTCTGCACATCTATTTTACAACTGCCTTTCCTCAATATGAATTTATGTACCCTCAGGTTTTTAACTGAGCAAGCGGTTGAATCCCACCAGAATTCAGCGTGCTCAACTCGTTCAATGCCTTGTCCACCTCAATCAGATCGACTTGCAGGTGCCTAGTCTCCATCCGCTGTAATTTGTAGAATTTAAGCTTTTTTGGTAAGAGGACCCCTTCGTTCCCCTCAACAATCTTGTCACTCTTCTCTGTACACGCTCAAGCAACTCAACATCCTTCCTAAAATGAGACCTCCAGACCTGTATGCAGTATTCAAGGTGTGGCCTGACCATTGCCTTATACAAAGGGATAATCACCTCGTTTTCCCTGTAAGCAAAATTCGTGTATATCATTCACAATACCCCATGCTCTGGCAGCCTCTCTGCATTGTTTAGAAAACTCTATATCTGACTGCAGAATAACTCCTAGTTCTTTTTCATTTTCTACAACCCTAAGTGTAGTTCCACCCAGCTGGCACGTTCCTGTGCGGTTACTTCTACCCATATGTAATACTTCGCATTTATCAATGTTAAACTTCAGTTGCCACTTCTCAGCCCATCTGTCCAAATTTTCTAGATCCTGTTGCAGTAATACACTGCCATTACTGTCATTAACAACCCTACCAACCTTTGTATCATCTGCGAATTCGACACTAAGCCTAATTTACCTTCATCAATACCATTGATAAATATACAAAACAACAGTGGGCTCAACATCGAACACTGTGGGACTCCACTAATAACATTAGTTCACGAAGCGCAGCGTGCATTGATTACCACTCTCTGTCTTCTCCCAGTCAACCACCCTTTTATCCAATGTAGCAACTTACCCAGATGGAAGTTTGCTCCAGCAATTAAACACCCGCTATCTAAAGGCAAATTTCCGCACATCTATTCTACAACTGTCTTTCTTCAATTTGAATTTATACCCCCTCAGGTTCGTAATCTGCTTCATTAGCAGTAACTATACTGCTTCAATTTGTATAGTAATCTTCCATGCACCAGTGTCAAAAGCTTTTCTGAAATTCAAGTATATGATATAAAAATTATTTTTTGCATCTACTTCCTTTGTAACCACATCATAGTATCCAATCAAATTTGTTATACAAGACTTTCCCTTAACAAACCCCTACTCTGTCTGAATTATTGCTGCAGTCTTGTCTAGATGATCCTGCAATGCATCTTTAACCAGTGACTCCATTATTTTCCCTGGAACAGAAGAAGTAAAACTAACTGGTCTGTAATTAATCGTGTTACCCTTAGATCTCCCTTTGTGAATTGGGGATACATTGGCACATCTCCAGTCCGTGGAGACTTCTCCTGAGGAGAAGAGATGGCTTCTCTATCTGCCAGGGGATGGGGATTTAAAGAAACTGGGTTAGGGCAACCGGTTTAGATCCCCAAATGGTGGATGATCATATTCAGGTTGCGATTCCCAACACCCCTGCTGGGGGACTGGAAGGTCATTCCATATGTTGGTATTTGTCGTCCTTCAGTTGTATTTCCAGTTGTTCCATATGCTACTTTCGGTTTTGGTACTACTACTGGGCTCATTGTGGGTAGTCATTTCCTATCCATCAGACATGAGGCTGATTTGGGACGTAACCAACATGGGTGTCGCGTCGCCATAGGCATCCTCTTCTTTGTTCATTGCCTTCTCTGTTTAGTAGCGTAAAGTTTAGGTAAGTAATTTTTGGGTGTTCTCTCAGTAAGGATTTGTTGATAAGGGCACCATTCCTTTACTTAGGTTCCTTGCTGCTCTTTTCTTGTTCATTTGGTACGGGTCTACGGTCTTCTTTGTTAATCTCCTGTGTTATTCTGGAACACGGTCAATGTCCTCCTGCTTGCGAAAAGATCCTGCGCGAACTTACTGAATGCTTTGTATTCTTCTTCCGTGTCCAGTAAAAGGTGTTCCTAGTTACGGGAAGGTACATAGTCTTGGTTTTCAGGATGCTTCAGACATCCTCGTAGTATTCGCTTTCGTACATTATGTGTTGCCAAGTCCCTAACTCTCCACATCCACCGTTTGGGTCGTCTACACTTTTCATATTATTTAGTTTGGCATCATGGCCCGTTAGTAGGTACATATGTAATGTGTAATCCTGGGAAAAACCAATGTGGGGTGCTGCGGAAGGCTCTGCTGACTTGAAGTATGAATTTTCTTGTGATTTCTCCTTTTCAGGAGTTGGACCATCTCTATTGTCATGCATGCCGAAGGTGCAGCAGAAGCCGCGTTTTTTCCTGTTTCCGATTATTCTCTGAATCTGTTGTGTACCCTATGAACGTCGTTTGGATTCCTCTAGAGAGCAGTTGGTTTTAAGTGCAAAGTGTTCGTTGTCTAACGGCCCCAGGGGTTTCCCCCATCTCCGCGTTATGTACTCTGTTTGTGTATCACAGAACTCTGTGAAAGTCAGAGGTTTAAAAAGTGTAATGTGTGTTAGCGTTGTGTAGTGTCGTGTTATGTTGTTCTTCTGACCATTTAGCCGTTGGGCCCCTAATGTGATCCCCCGTTGCCCACACTTATCCCCGAGGAGGCAGGTCGGGCAGTAGAGGGATCGCTTAAGTACTCTGACAGGCTTTGCCACCAAATTTCCGAAGATTTCAGTGGCAAGCGCTTAAAAAAAAAAATTAATTAAATAAAAAATAAAAATTAAAAAAATTAAAAATAATACAGTTAAAAAATGAAAAAAAAAATAACAAATTTTTTTTACAAGTTACAAGTTACAGTATACGTGGAATTTGAAGGAGGCGGCGGGATGATAGGGAAGACAACCCAAACTCGTCAGTGGGGACAAGCCCCACCAGGAGAAAAGAGGGGTGGGGACAGAAAACCATCCCCTCTCACCTGCCAAAGGAATGGGGATTAAAAGTGAACTGGGCTAGAGTGCCCCCCTTCATGTCGCCAATGCCAACAGTCACTGTCAGGTAATGGATCCATTATCCCAGATAATGGATAAGAAGTACACTCAGAAGGCTGGCATTTAGTGTTATTTTGCCTCCTACGGGTGTTTCTTGGGTCTTCCTTGCCTTATCAATGACCAATGTCTCGAGAGGTCAGGTCCAGTTTAATTGCCTCTAATAGAACTAAGTCACAGTTAGGAGTTGATGGTCTAAGTTTTCTCAAGGACAACCATGGTGCATCTCCAGTGGCTGTGCTGGCTCCCGATCGAAGTACTACACATCCAGTCTTTTAAATCGCTCCTGGTCAACAAAGGTAAGGTCGTCAGCGAACAGTTTGATTTCACTCTCATTGGCTGAAGTTAGTAATTGGTAGTAGTATATGCAGTTCTCACTGAGTCCTTAGGGTATTGATCCATCCGGTAGGTGTTGTTATTCTGAGGATGCAATTTTAAATCCAGAGTTTTCAAGTCCAGTGGTTTCAATTTCCTGTGTCTCTCATTGGAAGTATTATTTTGTTGAGCTATTATGCTAGGTCAGTTCGTCCAAATGGTTTGTCAGTTTCTGGTCAGTTTAGAGCAGGCCCGGGCAAACTATGGCCCGCCGCACATTTTTGTGCGGCTCGCGTGCTTTAATTGTATTTTCGAAAAAAGTTTACTTATTTTATGCCTTTTGCGACGCCTTTTTGAAAAATAAATTTGTATATGTAATCATTATAGAATTTGTCGACTTGTAAATTGTTTTATCATCTCTGTATTGTTCAAATTGAGATAGAATTTGAAATTGTGCGCGAACCGGATCGAGCCAACGGGCGCTTTTATAACGGTATAATTTGCGATTACAAACTAACCGCGCAAAACTACGGTAACAGACAACCGGTGATGGCGACAACAGCTTTGCTGCGGTGGCAGAGTAATAGGATAGAACTGCTGACCGGCCGCAGTTCCAATCTGTTTTCTCTGACGCAGTTAGTTAACTTCGGTTATTATCCTGGTGCCAATAGCGATAAAAATAATATTTACGCCCTTATAAAAATGAATAAAAAACGAAAAATTCAACAAAAGCATCGTGTCTTCAATGAAGAGTGGAACACAAAATATTTTTTTGCTAACATAAATAACAAGACTATTTGTCTCATCTCAGTGTTGAAAGAGTACAATATTAAAAGACATTTCACTACTAAACATTCCGAATATGGTGCCAATTTAACTCCGGAAGCGAGAAAGAAAACTGCTGATGGATTGATTCAAAATTTATCTAGACAACAAAATGTGTTTACGCGGCTAACTAAGGAATAAGAAGCTACTGTAGAGGCAAGTTTTGTTATTTCTCATATAACTGCAAAAAGCAACAAGCCTTTTTCTGATAGAGACTATATTAAAGAATGTATGACTGAAGCTTGTGGAATTATATGTCATGACATCAAACACAAATTTGAGAATATAAGTTTATCTCGGCGAACCGTAGTAAGAAGAATTGAATGTATCGATACAATTTGAATGAGCAATTATTATTAGTATTAGAATCTATAACATGGTACTCGATAGCTCTCGACGAAAGTAACGACCAAAAGAATACTGCGCAGTTATTAATTTTCATACGTGGATGTACTTCTAATTTTGAAATTATTGAAGAGCTGCTTTCAATGGAATCTCTTAAAGACCAAACAACGGGCTGATATATTTGAAAAAGTTGAAAAATGCTTACCAAGATATAATTTACAATGGAACAAAATGGTAAGCGTAACAACTGACGGAGCACCAAATTTGACAGGTAAAAATGTTGGAGCGCTAAAGAAAATTCGGGATAAAATTTGCGAAAATTATCCTGATTATAATTTAATTAAAATTCATTGTATTATACATCAACAAGTATTATGTAAAAATGTGTTAAAAGTTGAACATGTCACATCTTGTATTATTAAACTAGTAAATTTAATACGATCGAGGGGCCTGAAACACAGACAATTCGTTAATTTTCTTCAAGATATTGAATCCGAGTACACAGATATTCCTTATCGTAGCCAAATTCGATGGCTTTGCTTAGGAAAAGTTCTTCAGCGAGTATGGGATCTTAAAGATGACATCATTCTATTTTTAAAACTGAAAAATATTATGGATTTTCCCGAATTAACTGATAATAACTGGATTTGGGAATTTCCGTTTACCCTGGACATCGTGACACCCTTAAAAACTTTCAACACCGTGTTACAAGGGAAAAATTTATACGCCCATGATATGGTAAAAAGTTTGAATGGTTTTCAATTAAAACTCCAGTTGTTCCTTCGACATTTATTGATTAACATGGTAGACCACTTTCCAACAATGAAGTTGCTGAAGATTCCAAAAAATAAATTTGAAAAATATTGTGAAATTATCAACGCGCTGAATGACGACTTTTCACGAAGATCTGGCGACTTCCGAAAAATTGAGACAAGTTTGGCAATAGTGCGCGACTCATTTTCAATAGAAATTGATAGTGCACCGAGTGAACTACAACTTCAGATTCTAAATCTGCAGTATGATACCGATTTAAGGAAATCGCACCGTTGTGAGGAAATCTGTAAATTTTACAATACTCTTAATTCGGACAAATTCGACGAACTTAAAGGTTTTGCTCGAAAAATGTTGGTTATTTTTGGATCAACCTACATATGTAAAAAAACATTTTCCATCATGAATCTAAATAAAAATTATTTACGATCAAGCATCATCGACGAACATTTACAAGCAGTTTTAAGAATCTCAACTACAAAATTAACACCCGAAATTAAAAAAAATGTTAAAAGATGTAAAACAGTTCCATTCATCTCATTAAATTCTTGGTTGTTAGAGAATAATTTTTTTTATGTTATATTTCTTCATGATAACAAATAATATATATCTAAAAATAGTATTTTACGTGCGGCCCGCCTTCTTTTTGAATTCCTAATGTGGCCCTTCAGCCAAAAAGTTTGCCCAGGCCTGGTGTGGATGATATTATCTCTTCTTTGAACCCATGTAGGTAGCTCAGTGGTTATAATCAACATTGCCTAAATTTGAATCCCTTCAACGACGAGAGGAATTTTTGTATTCGCTTTTTTTGCACAACTTCGATGATTTATTAGGTCTCTGGGAGGGCCTTCTCCCGAGAATGCCTGTTTTCCGGCCAGAATATAGCAAACTGGTGGGAGGATAAACGCAATTAGGGACACAGTATATCGATATCTTATAATACAGGATTGGCACTTCACATACCCCTATCTTCTTCTTTGCTCCATTCTTAAAGTAATTTTGTTTGTTGCAGTTAAATGTTAAACGTGCCAAATTCTCTGAACGAAAGTAGGGAAAAAGCAATGGAAAATTGCAAAAAAATTTTCGGATAACCGAAATATCTGTTCACTGCTAATAATCCATCAGAATTCAGCGTTCTCAACCCATTCAAGGCCTTGAGGTGTATAAGGGCTTGAATAGGTTGAGCACGCTGAATTCTGATGGGATCCTTCCACTTGTTCAGATTACGAACCTAAGGGGCCATAAATTCAAATTAAGAAAAGACAGATGTAGAATAGACGTGCGGAAATTTGCCTTTAGCCAGCGGGTGGTTAATTGCTCGAACAAACTTCCATCTGTCGTTGTGGAATGTTGGGAGGTCTAATCCCCTGGCTTTATAATAACAACATTAAATGGAACCTCTAGTTCATGATCACTTGGCAATTAAACCCCCAACTAGGGACTAGTGGTTTTCAACTCAAAGAAGAGTCTAGGACGAATCCGCCCCCCATCGTGAAAAGGGTTTGTTTTCACTTGCAGGGTCAGACCTTTAGAGTGCGTTGTGTGATACCCTAGGTTTTCCAGGTTGGGTCTTCCTTTTCAACCTAGAGCCGCAATAACCCGTATTAAAATATTACTTAGCTGTTTTATTCCCACCTTTATGCTTGTTGACGGTGGTGTTTTATCTAGAGACTTCTTGCTCTAACTAGATTCCTCTATATATATGTATGTTCACTTATCTATTTATATATGTCTCTTAGTTCAGTTTATGCCCCCAAGTAAATAAAAGGATCATGGACACATTTATGGATTAACAGATAAACATTTTAATAGAAAACAGGATTATTAACAATACAACTATTCCACATATGGTGGTTATGGGCAAGAGTCAAGACAACAGAGTTATTGGCCAACACCTTACAATTACCTCTTTAGAGTGGGCACCTAGACAACTGAATAGTGGTACAATATCTTATTAGCTTGTACTTAGTTGATTCAATGATCAATATTACGGCATTAAATGATTCACGACATTACATAATTCTTTAACCCTAGTATAGTTGGAATTCGGTTCTAAAGCTATCTACCTAAGAGGGAAATACGGATCTGTGTGGAGTGGGTATATGTGTGTTTGGGGCGGTGTCACGAGTCCGGGGTGTCTAAATAAGCAAACAATTTGAAGAAGGAGCACTTACCGATCAACTTCACGGACTTTTTGTACTTCGACGTCAGTAGTTTCTAAGGAGAACTGGGGAGAATGCTGATGCAGGCGAATTTTTGAGGTCTCGTGTCCACCGTGGACGTGGCGACCGCACTACGGGTAGGGGGGGGGGATGAGACGTTCACTTGGTCTACATTAACGACCTGGCTTCTTCCACACCTCCTCTTGCTCCTCGTCTTCCCTTTTTACATCACCTCACAAACATAAAGGAGTTTCCGGATTGGACACTAAATTCCTGGGGTGACTCTTGCCGTCCAATGAGGATTATGACCTCGAGACAAAGTCAACAGCCCTCTAGTGGGACCTTTCCAGGTCTTGGTGCACGCACCTACGCACTTGCTGGGCCTCGGCCTTCATCCTGTTGGCTTGCAGGCCAACATACAGCTGCGCCCTTGCGTAAATGCTGTAACCGTAAACTCGATTTCCTTTCTCACTTACCACTGCGCCATCCACCGTCTGGTACCGCTGATAACATTATCTGTGACAGGAACCAGGATGTGGGCGAGACTGGTGACTTAACTTTCTCTTCGCATTCTTTTATTTGCCTTTACTTTTGTAGCAAAGTTTTATCAATCTACTGAAATTACTGAATAAGACAGTTAGCTCATAAGGCCTTTATATATTTGTACTTAAATCCCCAACTAATAAAATATTCATTCGCTCCCTTTTTAGAGTTCTATCCATATACGTTCCCCTTCTTTGTCAAACCGATCTCCATTTTTAAGGTGATTCCCTGATGCAAAAACAACATTCAGTTATGCTACAGACTAGTATTGACCAGGAATCACTGGGTGTCTCCTTGATTCTAATACTAAGGAAAGTATAGCCTTATGGCGGATGTAATGTGTCTGAAAGAGATTAACTTGCGTAGCAGGAAACACACAACTTGCACTTAGAAAAAGTTGATTCACACAGACTCTGTTTTGTGTGTTTTGAACAGATTCGGGATATTTTTATGATTTGAATATGTCAATTATTAATAGACAGTTGCTGTAGTAACTACATTTTGGAACGAAAGAGATTGGGGGGCGGGGCTGACTGGTTGCCTTGGCAACATTCCTCCATTCACCAACTGTGAAGACCAAGGATTGGTCGAGAACAGTCTCCCTCCCTGGAGTAGAACCAAATGTAAGCTGATAAATTTTACAATTTAATTACTATTATTATGGTTATTCCTCTTATTATATTTATGTCCTTATTTTTATTTATTCTTATCATTATTATTAAAAAGGTACTTGATATGAGCGCGCTCTCTTGTGTGGTAGAAGTTCTCCTCGGTAAAGGTCAGTGCGACTGACTGAAGAAGTTGTAGGGTGCCGTTAGGAGCCGTAGGCCCTTTCGACCCTTTCTAATTTACGGTATGTTATCAGGAAAGAGTAATAACTGAGCTAAAAGATTGTGAAACACGAATTTTCTAAGTATGTGTCTCGTTTGCGCGTAAAGTTTGTTAAGGTATCACCGAACCTTGAACACAAGAAGAGGGTATAACAACTCCAGATCGACATTTTTTTTTTTTTTTTTTTTTTTTTTTTAAGTTAATTTCCGCAGTTATACCTCTAACTTGTGAGAAATTTACATTGATCATTGATCCAATTTCTTTATCAAAACTTCATATTAATTTATCAAAGTAAAATTTAACGACAATAGATCACCAGAGTTGGTGAACAAATCTTCATTGTGGTATCACACACACTTCTGGAACAGGTCGTTGGCACTTTAGGAAGGTAGAACTAAAAGTCTAATTCGGAAAGTTCGACAACAGCTTTTTGCGAAAATCTTGTAGGAAACACAAATAGCCTTACTTCACCGATTCACTTCTGGAACGACAGCGTCGCTGTGGAGAGCATGTCCTTATTTGAATAAAGTTCTAATCTGTCTGGAGAAGAACGGACTAGGATGTTGGTGTGTTTGAGTCCTAGGGAGTTACATGGATCTATATTTCTCTTCTTTAAATGTCACTTACATTAAGACAAGTCCTAATACATTGAGAAACATTAAGACAACATCGGCCCAACCTTGATGATGGCACATCTCTCTTGTCATCACTCATTGCCCATTTACATGAAAGAGAAAGAACAAAACGTAATATCAGTGTTACAAATCAGCTCATAGTATGATATATTAAGTCATTTTACAATTGACTATTAGTATCCATTTCAATCAATGTTATATTTCTTGATTTAACACTATATCTTAGTTATACATATCACTATAGTAAATAGATAAGTACAGTACCTTAACCATCAAATGATAAAGTTAAATGTTACATGTTCAAATTAACTTCTTAAACTTCAAAAATACATTTCTGGGTGGCTTTTCGTTTGATATATCCGAAACCAACCCAGTTCAAATGGAACTACATAGTTAAATGTCCGTATGGGATATACTATAATACGATACAATACGTTAGGTTACCTAATATCTTGAGATAACATACTCATAGTGAGATATAATAATATCATATGATATAAGAATATGAATATAGTAATATGACATGACCATAAACTAACCATTTCAATTCAAGTTACATAGAATTAACAATATTCATTAAGAAGCTTATTACAATATTTTTTTTTTTTTTTTTTTTAAAACATCCTTCCTCTCAATTTCAGAAATTAAACCAAAGACGTTTAAATCATTACATATAAGCATGCATTGAGAATATTACTTGTCATCTTTCAGCAACCTTTTCATCTAAGTAACATTTAATCACAGACTTCTTTATAATGTGAATGCTTTTAAGAAGGAATAGAGTGCATACTTGATATACCAATTAAGTTAACATTGCGTCTTAACATAGTTTACCTACCAATGGATTACCCAAAATAATATTTGGAAGGCAAGGTTGTAAGTATACAACCTTTTGGAGCTTACCTTTCCAAAAAAAAAAATTTTTTTTTTTTTTTTTTTTAAAAACTCTGGCTAAGAACAGTTTTGGATTTCATTCTTTTTCTAATAGTTCTACATTTACATATTTAGACCATCTCTTCTTTGCAGCGTGTGACTTCAATGTCCGGTATCTGCTGATGATTCTCTTGGTGTGTGGTCAAGCATGACAGGGCTTTAGATTCAGCTGGTTCAATCTTAGCAATTTCTTCGTCACGGTCAACAAAGGAAGGGTTACTCCCGACTATCGCTTCTCTTTCTAATTCTGTTTCTGTAGTGGCAACCTTTATGAGTATTGACCGGAGAGTTTGTCTAAATTGAAGAAAGTTCCATCGGCTAACTTGCTTTGCTAGATTTCGTTCTACTTCAAGTGGGTCTTCAATGGCTAGTGGGGACTTCCATTCCCACTCAGCTCTTCGGAAGCACATTCTTCCACGTGTGATTGATATGATTACGTTCTGGTAATCAAATTCTTCGCTGTAAAAGAGTAACATACGTAACCAAAGTTCTCCAACTTGATCTTGATTCCTCTTCCATATGGGCCAAGTGTTGATTATTTCTCCTAGGGTATTCTGAAAAGATATAGGTCGTCGCTCTATCCACTAGTCTCTTGTCATCCCAGGTATCTCCTGCAACACCGGGAGAACGGGTGGACGAACCTGTTGTAGGTAATAAATGACCATCAAAGATAGTCCGTAGGAGGGTAGGCCACTTTTTCCAACCTTTTCCTTGTGAAGTTTCTTGGTGATCTTTTTTAGGCTTCCTACGAGGATCTTCACCCTTACATCTAGTCTTGTGTAAGTTTGGAGAAGGTAGCTGCTAGCTTCAGCAAGTGAATTATTCAGACAAATTGTAACTCTTAGTTTTTCTCGTCGAGGCCCACGACTCTTAAAATCTAATCTCGCCACTGGTGTTCATGCATGAACAATCGCGTCTGCTTGTATGCACAATGTGTGGATTTTCAAACCTGTACATATTTCCTCGATGGTTCTCTCCACTAAAATTCTTTTTTCCTCGGATTCGAGGACTGGAATATTGGCATTAATATCTAACGCTGAGTACCAGGCATCAAGTCGGGTAATTGAGGAACCAATAACTGATAGACTGGAGCCAGGATATGTCTTACAGATGTATCCTCGAACGTACGCAAATAATGTTTCTTTCTCCTTCCACTCGCTTCTGGTGGGGTTCTTTTTGAAGGTATGGCGATTACAAGATGTAGTCAAAGCCCGTAATCGTAGTGGATTAGCCAGTGCTTGTATCACCCTATTTTGACTGTCGTATGGCATGTCGGCAGAAAGTTGTGAGCGTGGGCAGCATTCCTCAGTGTAACTCGAGCATGGGTAAACAGTTCACAAGGATTTGTGCCTTCGTTTCCATCACACTCTCGTACTTCGGATGGTATAACTTGATGATTACTACATTCGTCTACAGCTAGCGTGGTTATTATTAACCCTATCAACATAATAACAGTTGCAATCAATGGTCCTTGATCATTTACTCTACCCATTCCTCTCGCATGATTCTCAAAATGTTGACTGACTCGCTCAGTCGTTTGGGCTATTCTTTCGCCAGTATTAATTCCTGCGATGGCTGAAATGTGACCTGCTAATTTCGCTAACCGCCATCCGGCCCTTAATAGCAATGTTAAGGCTCTGATAACTTGCCACAATAATTGTATCAGTACTTTACTGTAGTAGACAGCCATTAATGTCATAATGCCTACAGTTACATAGATACAATACACTAAAGATTCTGGTAGACAATGCCTATTCTTAATTAGCTCCCAACAAAAAACACAATTCAACTGATAACATTCATTTCTTCCAGAAACATGTACTACACCCTGCAGTACATTGCCCTTTTCCGTAATGAAGGAAAATTTTAATGCTCCTGGGGTTCTCAACATTTCTAAAGGTACTTGGGCTTGTAAAGGTTCAGTGACACGCATTATCTTTTCGATGCCTTGTTTTCGAATAATTAAAGTCCCTTTTCTATCTAATGTAAATACTGAATCCGTAAACAGCACTTTAATTCCCTGCTCCTCAAACTTAGCCATCTCCTCAGCTAATAACTGTCGATGTGACCTCGAAGAAGGTCGCAGCACAGTGCAGCGTTTAAAAGAGATAAGCGTTGGATTTATAGAAATTCCTCCATCCGTTAATGCTAACCAGCTTGTTTCGGCTGATTCTATGTCACAAATGCAATCTGACTGTTGGTTACATTCCATCTGAAAACAAAATTCCATCGACCCATTACACTTCTGACGTGAGCAGTGACAAGGTCTTCCTTCCCTTTGGCATCGATAGACCTGAGAAGTACCATTTCTACGCATCACTTGATTAATAATAAAGTGTTGAGGAATACCCAATGATCCATTGGAATACAGTATTCTGGTTACCCACTGTTTTAAACAATTTCTGCATCTATTTTTAACACATCCGCCTTCTACCATTAAATCGAGTTTCACTTCACTTGGTTTTACAAATGCGCAGCGATAACTGCCATTTACTATGGTACATTTTTCTATCTCATAAGCCTCAGCTTCCTTTACTATTATCATTAATAAACATCCTATCATCCATACATTTCGTGATATTAAAGATTCAAACCATGGACTCATGATATTCATGATTCTATCAGTCTTGCCTTTTCAGTATAGCCTTATTTCACAGGAGGAAACCTACAAGGTAAAACCAACTGGTACAGAGTTGACTGAGATGAATGAATACGAAGTAATCATATGCACACAAACTATGAGTATCTATGTATTCTGTTTATTTACCTTATCAAAGCCTTTAGAAAACATGAAAGTTGGAGGATGTAGATGCTCCTCACCTGTTCCATCAATATCTTCCTCAGGAGATGATGTACTTTTTCATTTTGTTATATATATATATATATATTTTTTTTTTTTTTTTTCTTTATTATTATTATTATTTCTTTTTTTATTTATTTATTTATTTTTTTTTTTAACTTTTCCATCTTCCAACGGTTTCTTTAAACCATTCTAAAGCATCTTGCGATGACCGCTCCTCCGTACCCTCAACATCTGAAACTTCTTCCGTTGTGGATAGTCTTCTTCCTTCAACATCATTATCTGTCTCAACGTCATCTGTTACATCGTCTTCCTCCGTTGCAGATATCTCGAACTCATGCGTTGTTTCACCTGTGGATAGTGATGCCTCGCCATCTGTTGGAATTTCCTTTTCTTGGCTTAAAAAAATGACAGTTGGCTTACGCCTTTCAACAGGACTCTTGACATCTGCTTCTTCTGAGGTTCGTTCTAATTGGCGGTCTCTACTTCTTAAGTGATAGTGATGTGTTGGTCGATCCAACCACATTCTAGAGTCAGGATACTCTTGTGGGTCACTTCGTGATGCTTGTTGAACTTCCTCCGACGATAGTGATCGCTTAATTGTCCTGTTTGACTCATCTGTTGGTCTGGATACCGGTCTTATCTGCCGATATGTCCTACCCAGCTGACCAGGGAGAGCATCCCACCAAATTTCTTGGTCGCTCTCCTCTCCTTCCTCTATTTCAACTGAGGTTGCCTTAGGGTGTACCTCCACATGCTTTGGAGCGGTTTGCTCCTCTATTCTAGTTTTCACTTCCAAAAAGGGTTTCCTTTCAGTAATCTTTGTAAGTCTATCTACATGTACAAGTTGTCTGTCTTTTGGTTTGGTTAAATTCTGAATTTCATAATTTACAGGAGATGTCTGACTAATAACTCGATACGGTCCCACATTTTGTCGAGCCAGCTTACGTGTAAAACCTCTTTTCACTCTGGGCACATACAAATAAACTACACTGCCAACTCGTATTTTCTTGTCAATTGCTTTCCGACGTCTATAGGCTTCTTGTTCTTCATCAGCCTCCTTTAGGTTTTCTTTGACAATCTCATAAGTTCTCTTCAGTCGTGCACATAATGCTTCACTATAATTTTCCAATGATGAATAGGTTGGCTGAACATCAGATTTCCAGATATGTTGTGGCAATACAATATCACGTCCGTACAGTAGAAAACTAGGAGTTTCTCCTGTAGCGCTGTGAAATGCAGAGCGATAGGCTAACAAAGCAATCTGCAAAAATTTAGGCCATTCATGTTGAGCAGAGGCAACCATGTGTGACAAGATGTTCTCTAATGTCTGATTTATCCTTTCACATCTTCCATTACTTGAGGGATGATATCCACTCGTTCGTACTGCTCTAACTCCAAGTTTTGCGTACACTTCTTGCATTAACTGTGATACAAAATTACTGCCTCGATCTGAGAGTACTATGGATGGTATCCCATGACGACTTATTACTCCATCGATGAGGGTTTCTGCGACCTGCTGAGCTGTTTGAGTACGCATAGGATATGCCTCCACATACCGTGTAAAGTGATCCACTACCATTAAGATATACTTGTAACCTTCTTCTGAAGTTGGTAACGGTCCTAACACATCGACTGCGATTTTATAAAAAGGTTTTGCTTCCGCTTCAGCTCTAACCAAATTCGCTTTGGCTTTAGGTTTAAAACCTCGTCTTTCCATACAACTTGGACAAGAACTAACATAATTCTTTGTGTCGGAGTACATGTTGTCCCATATATAGTCCTGCCTGATTCTCTGAAGAGTCTTGGTGAGAGCCATATGTCCTGAACAGTGTGCATCATGGCAAGCTTTTAATATCTCACCTCTTAATTTACTTGGTACTACTAGTTGTTCCAAAGGTTCACCCCTAGTTGACTTATCTGTTGGTAGGGAATAGTGATACAATAGTCCATCTCTTAGAAAGTATTGGTTTGCTAATTTGGGGGAAAGAGGTTCTGCCTTTCCTTCTAATTGTTCCAAAATTGGTTTTAGTTTTGGATCTTCTCGTTGCAATTTACGAGTGATCTCTTGTGGATCGCTACCGTCACTCTTGCTCCCATCTTGACTTGGCTGATTCAAGTCGATTGGCATCTGTGTGTCCAGTGCACTAACTGGTCTAGACAGATAATCTGCGTTCTGATTTTTCTTTCCCGGGCGATACTGAACTGTAAAATCGTACCCCATCAACATAAGATTCCAACGTGTAAGACGTGCATTTGGGTTCTTCAGATGAAGTAAGTATTGCAGAGGTCTGTGGTCTGTTACTATAACCATTTGTCGTCCATATATGAAAGGATGGAACTGTTTAATGGAGAAGACAATTGCTAATGCTTCCTTTTCTGTAACACTGTAATTTAGCTCGGCCGCCCTTAGTTGCCTACTCACATACGCTATTGGTTGGCGAACACCAGTCTGTCCACATTGTTCCAAAATTCCAGAGATCGCTTTTTCACTGGCATCTGTAGTTAAATAAAATTCCTTCTCAAAATCAGGATATATAAGAACTGGTTCGGAAGTCAACAGTTCTTTTAACTTCTCAAAAGCTTTATTTGCAGCTTCGTCCCATACAAACTGCACAGATATTTTTGTCAGTTTTGTCAAAGGAAGACAAATACTAGCAAAGTCTGGGATGAATTTGCGATAGAAGTTACACATTCCTAAAAATCCACGAACTTGTTTCACGTTTTTTGGGAGTTTACACTCCCTTACAGCTTTCACATTTCTGGGGTCGGGTTTCACTCCTTCGGCACTAACGACATGTCCCAAGAAATCAATCTCAGTTCTCAGAAATTCACATTTACTAGGCTTTAATTTCAGATTATATTGTCTCAATCTTGCAAACACTAATTCAAGTTTGCGGAGGTGGTCAGAGAACGATTCTGAACACAAAATGATATCGTCCAGATAGATGAAGATGGCTTCGGATTGGAGACCTCTTAAAGCAAATTGAAGGCCACGGTTAAACGTTGCAGGCGCATTTCGAAGCCCAAAAGGCAGGCGTCGGTAATTAAATAACCCGGCATGACAGATGAAACCTGTCTTGAAACGATCAGTTTCGTGTACAAATAGCTGATGGTAACCATACGCAAGATCCATTTTCGAAAATAGTTTAGCCTTCCCGATCATACTAAGAGTATCTTCCATGTTTGGCACTGGATAAGCATCTGGTACAGTAATACTATTTAATTTCCTAAAGTCAACGCAGATGCGTAAACTGCCATCTTTCTTCCGAACTGGCACTAATGGTGCCGCAAACGGTGACTTGCTATATTCAATAATTCCAGCATCTAACAATTCTTGTATTTGGCGGTCGATTTCAGGTCTGAAAACATGTGGAACACGATATTGTTTCAGTTTGATAGGTCTATCATCTGTGAGTTTAATTCTGTGTTTGAGAACATCTGAACCACTCAACTGATGTGGTGCTTTTGCAAAGACATACAAATATCTTGATAGCAACTCTTGCAGTTGTTCTTTCTCATGCATCTTCAAATGATCTAATTCAAAATCGTCCATAGTAATAATGTCTTCATCCATTCCTCCTGAAGATTCAGAAGCTAACTTAAACTGCTGGTCACTTATGGTGTGAACCTGAACTACTTTAGAGTTCTTTTGCAGGCGTACTGGTTCTGTAGATAAATTAGCTATGACAGCACGGGCCTGTGTTTTGTCATTGAGACATGAAAGAACACATTTAATTGCCAAAGAGTCATTCTTGAATTTAGGGTTAGGTTCTATAACCACTTCACATTCGTCTTTTAACTGATCATCGCACTGTAGCATTAGAATACGTTCCGTTAGAGGTGGAATTATTTCCTGTGTAACAGTTCTACCTGGGGTAGGTTCATAGGACTTCATTATTTTTTCCCTAACACCTTCTTCATGCATACAGACACGCCTTGGCACTGACTTAATCATACCTGTCCCCATGTGTATCACAAAGTCGTGCTTCCGCAGCAAATCAGCTCCCAAAACCATCTGATATTTATCACTCAGTTTACTTTCTGAGACAAGGATATCTTCAATGAATTCCACACCATCTAAGGAGATGCGCAAAGTCACTTTATTCTGCACTGGAAGTTCATGACCCGTAACAGAATAGACCGTCTCTGATATTTGATTATTTGGCAATTGGTCGTTATGAGGTATTTTAGAAAATATTTCAGGGGAGAGCAATGAGACCGATGCACCTGAATCTACCAGAAATAAGGTTGGAATACCCTGAACTAGGCCTTTAACGATAGGCAAAATATTATCATCTAATTTTGATACGCTCCCGCATTCAAATTTAACCCTTTTTGACCGCGTGCCTAACCTACCTCTCTTAATTAGTCAAGAATCATTATGCTCAGAACCCTCACACTTATTTGAAAATCCCCCTGTTTCATTTACGGTTACGTTATTGACTGTTTGGGACCTGCTACCCTTATATTCACCATTTATGTTAGAAGGATAAACTCTATTTGCTCCTTTCCGTTTACCGCTTGGATCATTATAGCTAACAGACGCATAAGACTGTAAACCATTCTGTACCGGAGTAAGTTGTCTAGGGGACCATCTCTCTTTAGGGTAGGTAGCACACCTTCCTCCTCGTGTTTGTTGGTTTGACTGAAAATTCGCTCGAATATTACCCACACCAGACCATCTCTGAGTAGGTTGCACAGCCACATTCCTGGGTGTTCGTTGATAGAAGCCCACCTGTGAACGATAGGTTCGATTGGGAGGAAAATACTGCTCCCTTTGTGGGCGTGGTGCCATATCAAAATGCACCCTCCTTCCTCTTGGAGAAAACCGTGGTCGAAAACCTTGTGCATCCGAACTACAATAAGATAATGGCCTCTGATTGCCATACCTGTAGCGAGGGATGTTAGACGACAGCCCTTGTGGAGTGTACCGGTTATCAACAGGTACATAATTCACATACCGCCTCTCTGATCTTTCTGGCTGTAGAGTTAGAGTGTCCTCATTGGGCAAGAGAATTAAAGGTTCCCTTGTCAGAGGTTGATTCACAGCCGAGGGAGAAACAACTGGTTGTGAGTGCTCCACTCTATGTCGCCAATCTACCATTTGATTCTCTACTGCAGTGCTCAACGCTGCTATTTGTTTTTCTAACTTCCCTATACCTAGGTCTGATTGAGCCTCTTTCTTGCCTGGCTCCTCCAAACTTCTAGGAATCTTATTCGGCTCCTTACCACCCTTAGATTTTCTTTCCATCACTTCTAAAACACCAACATGAGACTGTTTCTTCATTAAATTTTCGTTCTCCTCCTCAAGTTTAGCGCAAGCAAATGCTGTTTCGAAATCAGGAGGATTCTGGGATAACACTAATCTCTTAATTTTACTTTGCAGCCCAGCTAAGAATTGAGACAATAACGTTTGATCTCTTAATTCTCTTGCTGCTTCGTTATCTCCTCTAGTCTTAAAAGCATGACGGCACAGGTTTTTCAGCCTGGTAGCAAACTGAACCACACTCTCTCCACTCTCCTGTTTGGCAGAATTAAACTTCTGCAACTGCACTATCAACGATTCAGTTTTCTCGAATCGAGTTATGAAAGCTTGCTTAAATTGCTCAAAGTCTACTTCTCTTTTCAGATCCGTTGATTCACATAGGAAATCAAATGCTGGTCCCTTCAGGCGACTTTTTGCCACTATAATTTTAACTAAGTCGTTCCATCCAGCTAGACCACCTATTTCCTCTAAACTAGCAAAGAAATGGCTAGGGGAAATTGAATCTTCTGACGAGCCTGATAACACAGGTACTAGGTTAGAAAATCCAGCAATTGTGGGTTGTAATAGGGGTACGGCAGCTCTGAGTTGATCCTGCCCATTCTGTTCCATGTTATTCTCCATAATACGTTAAGGAATGTATGCTACCTTCCCACACAAACACACTTGACATTCAAGTCAACTAAAATTAGAAATAATTGCTACCAAAACACAATTTTTTTTTTTTTTTGTCTTACCTTTCTGTTGTCGAAGAGCTCCTCATTCTGAAATTATAACATTTTATTAAACATATTATCACTCCCATGATTTCATACCGAACAAATTCTCAACACTATTGACAACACTTTCACTTATATCAGATATATATATATACAAGTGTATCGTTTTTTTTTTTTTTTTGTTTACTATAATAGACGTCAATTGACAATAATAATGAGTTAGGGGAGATTAGAATGTTATAGTCGAACTGGCCTATTTGTTATAGTTAAGATAATCCTAGACACGGAAACCAATATTGTCCTATTTGTTATAGTTAAGATAATCCTGGACACGGCAACCAATATTGTTGGGAGGTCTAATCCCCTGGCTTTATAATAACAACATTAAATGGAACCTCTAGTTCATGATCACTTGGCAATTAAACCCCCAACTAGGGACTAGTGGTTTTCAACTCAAAGAAGAGTCTAGGACGAATCCGCCCCCCATCGTGAAAAGGGTTTGTTTTCACTTGCAGGGTCAGACCTTTAGAGTGCGTTGTGTGATACCCTAGGTTTTCCAGGTTGGGTCTTCCTTTTCAACCTAGAGCCGCAATAACCCGTATTAAAATATTACTTAGCTGTTTTATTCCCACCTTTATGCTTGTTGACGGTGGTGTTTTATCTAGAGACTTCTTGCTCTAACTAGATTCCTCTATATATATGTATGTTCACTTATCTATTTATATATGTCTCTTAGTTCAGTTTATGCCCCCAAGTAAATAAAAGGATCATGGACACATTTATGGATTAACAGATAAACATTTTAATAGAAAACAGGATTATTAACAATACAACTATTCCACATATGGTGGTTATGGGCAAGAGTCAAGACAACAGAGTTATTGGCCAACACCTTACAATTACCTCTTTAGAGTGGGCACCTAGACAACTGAGTAGTGGTACAATATCTTATTAGCTTGTACTTAGTTGATTCAATGATCAATATTACGGCATTAAATGATTCACGACATTACATAATTCTTTAACCCTAGTATAGTTGGAATTCGGTTCTAAAGCTATCTACCTAAGAGGGAAATACGGATCTGTGTGGAGTGGGTATATGTGTGTTTGGGGCGGTGTCACGAGTCCGGGGTGTCTAAATAAGCAAACAATTTGAAGAGCACTTACCGATCAACTTCACGGACTTTTTGTACTTCGACGTCAGTAGTTTCTAAGGAGAACTGGGGAGAATGCTGATGCAGGCGAATTTTTGAGGTCTCGTGTCCACCGTGGACGTGGCGACCGCACTACGGGTAGGGGGGGGGATGAGACGTTCACTTGGTCTACATTAACGACCTGGCTTCTTCCACACCTCCTCTTGCTCCTCGTCTTCCCTTTTTACATCACCTCACAAACATAAAGGAGTTTCCGGATTGGACACTAAATTCCTGGGGTGACTCTTGCCGTCCAATGAGGATTATGACCTCGAGACAAAGTCAACAGCCCTCTAGTGGGACCTTTCCAGGTCTTGGTGCACGCACCTACGCACTTGCTGGGCCTCGGCCTTCATCCTGTTGGCTTGCAGGCCAACATACAGCTGCGCCCTTGCGTAAATGCTGTAACCGTAAACTCGATTTCCTTTCTCACTTACCACTGCGCCATCCACCGTCTGGTACCGCTGATAACATTATCTGTGACAGGAACCAGGATGTGGGCGAGACTGGTGACTTAACTTTCTCTTCGCATTCTTTTATTTGCCTTTACTTTTGTAGCAAAGTTTTATCAATCTACTGAAATTACTGAATAAGACAGTTAGCTCATAAGGCCTTTATATATTTGTACTTTAATCCCCAACTAATAAAATATTCATTCGCTCCCTTTTTAGAGTTCTATCCATATACGTTCCCCTTCTTTGTCAAACCGATCTCCATTTTTAAGGTGATTCCCTGATGCAAAAACAACATTCAGTTATGCTACAGACTTGGTATTGACCAGGAATCACTGGGTGTCTCCTTGATTCTAATACTAAGGAAAGTATAGCCTTATGGCGGATGTAATGTGTCTGAAAGAGATTAACTTGCGTAGCAGGAAACACACAACTTGCACTTAGAAAAAGTTGATTCACACAGACTCTGTTTTGTGTGTTTTGAACAGATTCGGGATATTTTTATGATTTGAATATGTCAATTATTAATAGACAGTTGCTGTAGTAACTACATTTTTGGAACGAAAGAGATTGGGGGGCGGGGCTGACTGGTTGCCTTGGCAACAGGAAGTTGATAGGTTAAATAAATTTAAGGAGGAACTGGACAGACATTTGGAGGGAATGGTGTGATTTTTTTTTTTTTTTTTGCTGATGCCGCATAAGCTCGCTCATACACTTGCTTTCTTGCATCACATGCCACTACTACTACTACTACTACTGCAATTTCACATTACAGTATTGTTATTTGAAAATATCGCATATATTATCGCTGAGGAGGGGGTGCAACCTGATTTTGCCTGTTCTAAATTTCCTTCTAAACCACTTCTGAAGAGATTTTTAATCGTTGTTTGTGAGGGTCGCTTATTATTATTATTATTATTATTATTATTATTATTATTATTATTATTATTATTATTATTATTTTAATTTAGCACGGATGTTAGAGTCGGGAAGCTACCCGACAAATTTACTCTCATTTAAGATAATTCCTATATATAAAAAGGGACCACCTGATGACTTTTGCAATTACAGACCAATAACAATACAGTCAGTTTTAAATAAGATAATAGAAAATTATACATTTTCCCATATAAGCAAATATTTACATCAATATGGACTGTTAAACATCTCTCTATTCTCATACCAGAAGGGCAAGAGCACACAGACATTATTAGAGAACTTAGTAGACTCTAAACTTACATTTAAACAACAATAACTTCATATTGAATTTATTTATAGATTTGACCAAAGCATATGACCTAATTGATATCCCAATATTGCAACAAAAATTACTGAAATATGGTATAAGGGGAAGACTCAATCAACTCCTAGCAAATTATTTAACCAAGAGAAAAATAACAGTAGAAGTAGAAAATACAAAGGGAAAATCGTATAATGTAAAGAGAGGAGTACCTCAGGGCACTCATGCTGGGCCAATCATGTTCAACATCTATATAAATGACATATTCGAAGTAATTAAGAACTCCTTTATAAAAATTTATGCAGATGATATAATCTTATACACAATAGGAAAGAACCTAACAAAAATGGCGAATGATTTCCAACAGGATGCAATACATTTACAAACTTGGTTGCACGACATAAATTAGCACTGAGCTTTGAAAAAACAAAATTTTTGGTAATAAGACCTCCTCATCAAACCTTGGACATTCAACCCTCTATCAAATTGCGCAAACATGATTGCCTACATGATCAGAATTTCAAGAATTGCAAATGTCTAACTGTGGAAGAAGTTTCAAAACATTGTTACCTTGGGTTATGGATTGACTACAGTCTAAGTTGGGTAATGCATATAACAAACTTGTACAAAAAAAATGAGATTTTATGTGTACTTTTTCTACTACATTAAGAATAAGTTAAATCTTAGAACAAACGTTACCTTATTTTATGCATTAGTGGACTCCCAACTCAATTATTTAGTAAATATGTGGGAACAGGAAAATAAAACAGAAATAAGGACAATAAACAACTTAATGAATAGGGTTCTGAAACTTTTAATGGAGACAAACTCTTGGAATGACCTGAACAAGAGAAGGCAATTTTTGTTGAAACATAAAATACTGTATCCAGTTCAAAAACTGAAGTTAAATCTATTCTTAAAAAATCTTAACACTATTTTTGAAGAGTCGAATCTGCAAAGAAATGTCTCACAAAATTTAAGGAACCCAAAAGCAATTACTTTGCCTCACCCTAGGATACTAAATAGATTTGGAGATAGGCCCACAATGAATATAATGAACAACTTGTTGGCTAGCATTGATTTCAGGCTCAGGAGAAGTTACCCCATCTCCAAATTAAAATTCCTAATAAGAAAATTCTTGATACTCAATGACACAGTAGATTAGAATTGATATGCAGATAAACTACTACCTCTGTTTACAGTGTGGAATATACTATGTGTAGTGACTTCATAGTCTTTTCTGTAAGATAACAAATTTGTACAAAACTGTTGTAAAGCAAGAATTACAACTTGTTGTCAAGAAATTTACTTTTCTTAACAAGTTAATTTATTGTAAACGAATTCTTTGATAAATAAAATTGTATTGTATTGTATTGTATTGTATTATTATTATTAGCCTTATGGTGCAAGGAAGCCTGAGGCTTTTTCTGCACTAGCCAAAAAAAAAAAAATTTCAGTTACCCCAGACAGAGACAGAGAGAGAAATAGAAGGGAATCACCGAGAAAGAGAAGAATGATGATATCCAGCTTAGGACCCTGGGTGTGCCAAGCCCATACTCACCAGATGTGAGCCCCTGGGGCATCTTGAATTTTGGTTTTCAGATTCCTTTCCCATTTGTTTCTCCCTTAGTTGAGCTCTGTTGTTTACGTATTATCTTTCAATGATAAGATAATACCGATTTCTTGTTCGGATATTAAGGAATATATTGATTCATAGAATTTTTTTTAATATATATTGATTCTTAGAATTTTTTTAATATATATTGATTCTTAGAATTTTTTTTTAATATATATTGATTCTTAGAATTTTTTTTTAATATATATTGATTCTTAGAATTTAAGATCGTGAGGCGAACAGGTGACGCTACCTGTTCGCCTCACGATCCAATGGTCTAACTAAAGGAAGTGAGTTGGGTGTGTTTGTTTTTCATCCTACGAAGGCGGGTAGAAAATGCAAAAATGAAACTTAGTTTACCAGTTTTATTTTACTTGACATCATTACTATTTAAGGTATTGATTGCTGAGGGTAAGCATTATTTTATTTTCATAGGATTAATTAATTGTACTGTGTGACAATCGTACAGGAAACTTTCCACCCGAACTATATCGTAATTTACCTCTTCTCTTTTTTTCATCAATACGTGTCAAATCAATATCCATATCATACATAGAATTTGTTTATATCACCGTAAAACATCAGCGCACCCTATTCCTTGCTAAAATCAAAAATATACTAACTGATTTAATGTATTTTATTCACAACTTTTAAGTAGAAATTGGGTTTCGGTGGCCCAGAATGTAACTGACACTGAGAAGATTGTGCGACTGTATACCTTTGACAAGTTTGGCCGATTTCTTCAGTATTTTGAGATATCGTTAGTTGGATTCAATCGTATGAACGCTTTATCTCTCTCTCTCTCTTCTCTATGTACATAAGGATCTAGCAGAGGTTTAGACTAGATTGTAGGAAGTTTTCTTTTAGCCAATGAGTCATTGATTGTTGTAACAGGTTGCCTTCACAGGTAGTTGAGGCTGACAGTTTGAATAAATGCAAAGGTTAACTGGATAGTTACCTATGTGAGGAAGGAAGCAAATAATTTGTATTTTCTTGTCTTTTGTGCAAAACAATCCTATTTGCCTGAGAAGAAGAAATGTGGCTACTACTGCAGTATATGCACTGTTATACTGGAGGAGACCATCCAGGCATAAACCAACATAACGGATTGAGGTGTAGTCTTCGCACCACAGAGATGAATGCCACCGATCTATCACCAGGCAATACTAGGTGGCAGGTGACTCAATGGTGCAATATCACCACTTTGCTTATTGGAGGCTTGAAGTGATGAAACCCAAGTTTAGCCCTGAGAGCAAAACTCCAGCAGCCCCCATCTCTTTCACATTCAGTATAATTGATGCCTTTTGAGTTATGATGGGCATCATGGCAAGGTCCAGTCATCCTATACTTCAAAGGTACAGCTGTAAAATGGTGCAAGCTGGCCACTAGATACTCCACCACACAGATCCTGTTGGTACCTCTCTAAGAAGGCGCCTCCGTAGCCAGGTGGGAAGGAGCAGCAGTGCGTAGCACATGCTTCTTGATTAGACCGGGATTCGAGCCCGTCACCACCAAATACGGAGGGTGCGGAAAGGTCAGGGAATGGCCACCACATATCCCGGAGCAATATAGTCTTAGTTGCTAATGCTCCTAAAAACCAAATAAACAAACCTCTCTAGGAGACATGGATCAGCTAGTGTGTAATCTCACTGCCTCTGCTTTGATATAGACTAGAGGGGGTCCAAGGAGTGTGTATGTGGGGGCATTGTCAAGGCCACATTATGTCAAGGAACTGGGTATATTCTTGCTCATCAATATTCAAAAATTTCATTGCTTCTTACAGCATATCCCCATTCTACTTAACTATATCTACTGAATGCATCATGAATAATCAAAGTAATAAACAAACTTATCTGTGAAAGATGTAAACCTCCTAAACACTTTCTCCTTAATTTTACAAATGTATGTGGCCTCAGTTTCAATCTCAGTGATATCCATTTCTACTTAGTCTGCCAAGCCGCCTTACTTTTTGTGGCAAAATTCTAATTATTGGTTGCCTGAACGGTTGCTCATCTCAGTTCTTCTGATTATATACTGTACAATTCCTTTCACTTCAAAGGTGGTACTTATGCATATATCCTCCGTTTTACCGCTTTTAACCATCTGACTGAGCCGTATACACTCAGATTTTATCCGACAATGACCATGTGTCTGCTATTTTTAGCTTTTTGAAATCAGTAAACCTTTTCATTCATATTTAAAAAATCTACCTTGTTATTGTTACTTGTTTACTTATATTTGTCTTTTAGTTTATACAGTCAGTCCTCGTATAACACGTGTTTACACTACACGAATTCGATCATACACGATTTATAAATAGGGGAACGATATCTTATATAACATGAACCGAATTCGCTTATGCACGATTCGCCTTTGTGTTTACAAGAAATGGCAGTCGAACGCAGAATCACCCCAACTGAACGCAACACGATAGGAATGAAGAGAAGATTCTGAAAATGTATTTGTTTTTTATATCAGTGAAGGGGAAACACATTTCACCATAATAACGTAAAAACCAACACAATTCCAGCTATCGGTATAATCGCAAATGCAATTAGATTGAGTTTACTACCAGTTTATAGCATATTCCACTAGCAGGAACGCAACTGCAAATTGTTTTTATAGTTTTATTTGGTTGTTTTATTGTTTAACCCCTAGAAATATGGTTGTTTTATTGTTTATATGGTTGTTTTATTGTTTAACCCCTAGAAATGTGCTTTAGTAAAATGTGAGGTGTTAATAGTGTATCTCTGCCTTTACTGTGTTGTTTATTCAGTTGCTACACGTGCCCAGCTTTGTTTATGTGTATCAAGCTTGCCTCCTCATTTTGTAATTGTGCTTTATTCCCTAAAAATAAGTAAAATACTTAAAAAGTGTGAAAAGGAAGCGTCCTTGTGAAGACACTGCAGATTCAGAGAGAAAAAGAAAAGCAATATCGATAAACAGAGGCGGACTGGGTCAAAAATTCTTACCCAGGAAAATTTGTAGTGGCCTCATACTATGGTTTATGGCCAAAATCACACCTTCCTCCGGCCCACCAGGGTTCCCCGGTAAGGCTTATGGCCAGTCCGCCTCTGTCGATAGAGAAAAAATATGAAATTGTGAAACGCTTTGAGCGAAATGAAAGACCATGTGATATTGCACGTGCTACAGACCTAAATGAGGCAACGCCGAGAATTACAAAGAATGCAGAGAAAATAAAAACAACTTTGATAGCAGGAACAACTCAAAGTGTAATTAAAATTCATCAGATTAAGACAAAGAATTGAAAGAGATGGAACGGCTGTCGTCTGTTTGGATAGAAAATCAAACAAAAAACAAGTTTGCTTACGATAGAAGCAAAAGTATTAGCAATATTTTATTATGTAATAGTCGTCATAAAATACGTAATTTATTGTGTTTGGTAATGTTTTGATTACAAATGTGTGTTCAATCTTGGGTGGTCAGCACCTAACCCTATTTTTCCCATAGGGCCTGTTGTTTATATTGCACGATTTTGCACTGCACGAGGGTTTCTAGGAACACAATTATCGTGCTATACGAGGACTGACTGTACTTGTTTTTATACCTTGACTTAGTGACCTAAATCATTAGGCCACTGAAAATTTTACTTTTTATGACCAGGTTTTGGCGCATTATAGCCTTAGTCGCTAATGCGCCAATAAAACCCAAGCAACAACAACAACATGCATATATCCACTCTGATATTCCCTGTCAAAAACTGAGTAATATTTTTGTTTTACCCAATTTTCTCTGACTTAATTTCTTTACCACATTCACTCAAATTCATCTGCTGCCTCTATCATTATCCCAACATTACTAATTGCTTGGAACTCTGACTTCCTTTCTTCGAAATGATTTTCTATGTCCAACTTTTCTAGCAGTGAAGTAATTTTTCTTGGCGATTTTAATGTTCACAACTCCAGCAGACTTCAGTTTTCTAGGCACATGGATCCAGCTGGCAGGATTCTAAGACTTGCAGTTACTAGTGATGGTAAAGATTTTTCATTTATCCACCAGAATACCAGACAATCCTAACCATATGACACTTTTGACCTTTTTCTCATGAACAACCCTTCCAAGTACACAGTTGAGGTAATTGGTTCTCTAGGCACCTCAGATTACAACTTGGTGATAGTCTCTTGTCCATTCTCAGCCTTGTATTGTTTGGCATTACAAAAATGCAAAATGAGATGATTTGCAAGGTCTGTGTTCTTTTCCTTAGTTGGATTACTGGTTTAAATCTTCTGATTTCAGTGTTTGCTCAGATTGTGTCATTAAAGTTATTATGATAGAGATGAAATCCTTTAATTCACAGTCCACTTTAAAATCTTGTGTCTTATGTAAACCTTGCATTTTCCAATAAATGTGCCAAGGCTGTTCAAGACAAGGATGTTACATATTATGCCTATCCGTACTTCTACATCTGTTAAAAACTGATGGTTCCTCAGCCAAAGATAAAGCTGACTTACCAGTATTGTATTTTTCTTTTAACTCTTGTATCGACAATCTTGGTGAACTGCCTACCATTCCCAGTACGTTCCACTCAATGCCTCCTGTGGCCTTCTGTCAAAAGATGTTAAAAGAATTTTAAGCAATCTTAATGCCAAGAGAGCTCCAGGTCCTAATGGCATTTCTCCATTTGTTCTCAAAACTTGTGCTCTTGAGCTTGTCCCTGTTCTGTGTTGCCGTTTTACACTTTTTATTCTGTTGGTGTTTTTTCTTCTGCTTGGAAATTTGTTCATATCCAGCTAGTTTGTAAAAAAGGTGAAAAATTCCTCTATTGATTGACAATGATGGAATCCATATTGCCAGTATAGATTCTATCAGTACTGGTCCACTACTGGTCATATTGGCTTACGTTGACTCATCTATGGACAAAGAATTTAGTGGGAACGTTTGGCGAAACTCAAACATTTTTAAGGCTTTTGATCATGTTTGGCATAAAGGTCTTCTAAACAAGCTTCCATCTTATGGATTGCTGACTGTGTTTTGTAATTAGATATTCAGTTTTGTCTCTGACTGCATGCTGTGGGTGATGGTAGATGGCTCCAAGTCTTCCAACTTTTCCAACAATAATATTGTTCCCTAAGGTTCAGTTCTTTTTCCAGCCCTTTTCTCTTTTATATTAATGACCTTCTTCTGACTGGAAATCTTGTTCGTAGTTTTGAAGGTGCTACGTCGACCAGTGGAATGATGACAGATGATAGTATGTTACATTCCTCTGTACAATTTGAGAAACCTTGTTCTGCACAAACAGCTTCATCTTCTCCAATATTCCTAGCACTTCCTTAAATTCTGATATCCAGGTAATTATCCAATGGGGCAAATATAACTTAGTTAATTTCAATCCTTCCAAAACTCGGTAATATCTCACAAAAAGGGAGTCTGCTGTTCTTATACTCTTTGATGACACTCGGATTTCTAGACAAGATCAGATATCTCTATTAGTGATTATCCTGACTTCTAATCTTGTTTGGCATATGCATATCACAAATATTGCTTTCTCTGCATCTATACCCCCAGGGGCTCACATCTGGTGAGTATGGGCTTGGCACATCCAGGGTCCTGAGTGGAATATCATCATTCTTCTCTTTCTTGGTGATTCCCGTCTACTTCTCTCTCTCTCTGGGTAATTCAGAAATTTTTTTTTTGCCTGGTTCTTCATAAGCCTTAGGCTTCCTTGCATCATATGGCTAATAATAATAATAAATTGATTTTTCTCTTTTACTTTTCTTCTAAAACCTCACTCTACAAATCTGAACTCCGTCCTACCATGAAATATTGTTCCCACATCTTGGGTGGTGCACCCAAAATGCCTCTCGGGCTACTAGACTATTCAGAAGAGGGCAGGTGGGTTAATTTATGATCCATTTCTTAAAGTTTCTCCAGACTCTGTGTCATAGATATTCTGTTTCTGCTCCATAGATACTTCATGGGCACTGTTCTGAATTGGCACTATAATTCCTCCTCTCTCTCTCTCTTCCGAACACATGCCACAACCTTGAGGTTGTCTCAGATATAGCAGACAAGCCGTACAGTCTGTCCTCGTATAGCACGATAGTTGTGTTCCTAGAAACCCTCGTGCAATGCAAAATCGTGCAATATAAACAACAGGCCCTATGGGAAAAGTGGGGTTAGGTGCCGACCACCCAAGATTGAACACACATTTGGAACCAAAACATTACCAAACACAATAAATAATCGGGTAATTTTAATCGTTATAAAATACGTAAATATTTTATAACGATTAAAATACGTAATAAAAAATATAATATATATTTTTTATTATAATATAATAAATAAATATTTTTTATTTTTTATTATTTTTTAGTATTTTTTAATACTAAAAAAGTATTTTTTACGAATAAAATACGTATTTTATTCGTAAAAAATTTATTATATTAAATAAAATACTTACGTATTTTATAATACGTAAGTATAAATTATAATACGTAAGTTGTAATAAAATGCTTACGTATTTTATTACGACTATTACGTAATAAAATATTGCTAATGCTTTTGCTTCTATCGTAAGCAAACTTGTTTTTTGTTTGATTTTCTATCCAAACAGATGACAGCCGTTCCATCTCTTCCAATTCTTGTCTTAATCTAATGGATTTTAATTACACTTTGAGTTGTTCCCGCTATGAAAGTTGTTTTTATTTTCTCCGCATTCTTTGTAATTCTCGGCGTTGCCTCATTTAGGTCTCTAGCACGTGCAATATCACATGGTCATTCATTTCGCTCAAAGCGTTTCACATTTTCATATTTTTTTCTCTATTGACAGAGGTGGACTGGCCATAAGCCTTACCCGGGAAATCCCGGTGGGCCAGAGGCCGGTGTGATTTTGGCCATAAACCGTAGTATGAGGCCACTATAAATTTTCCCGGGTAAGAATTTTTGACCCAGTCCGCCTCTGTTTATCGATATTGCTTTTTTTTTTCTCTCTCTGAATCTGCAGTGTCTTCGCCAGGACGCTTTCTTTTCACATCTTTTAAGTATTTTACTAATTTTTAGGGAATAAAGCGCAATTACAAAACGAGGAGGCACGCTTAATACACATAAACAAAGCTGCTCACGTATAGCAACTGAATAAACAACACCGTAAAGGCCGAGATACACTATTAACACCCCACATTTTACTAAAGCACATTTCTAGGGTTACTACCATAAAACAATAAAAACAATTTCCAGTTTTGTTTCTGCTAGTGGAATCTGTTATAAACTGGTAGTAAACTCCATCTAATTGCATTTGCGATTATATCGATAGCTGGAATTGTGTTGGTTTTTACGTTATTATGGTGAAATGTGTTTCCCCTTCACTGATATAAAACACATAAATACATTTTCAGAATCTTCTTCATTCCTATCGTGTTGCGTTCGGTTGGGGTGATTCCGCGTTCGACTGCCATTTCTTGTAAATACAAAGGCGAATCGTGCATAAGCGAATTCGGTTCGTGTTATATAAGATAACGTTCCCCTATTTATAAATCGTGTATGATCGAATTCGTGTAATGTAAACACGTGTTATACGAGGACCGACTGTACTTGCTACCTGGTAGTCTAAAACGCTGATGGAACTGATATTCAGGTGACATTCAAGTCAAGTGGACCCAATTTTGGTGAAGTCCGAATGGTCTGTGACAGCCAAATCCTCTGCTTGCACCTTCACAATGGTGGGACTGTTAGTAATCCTGTATAACTTCCATGCATAAGTACACTGTGGGTAACCACCCAGGTGTGAACCAACGTAAGCAGGGGGTTGAGGTGTGCCGCCCACACCATATGGAAGAATGCCGCCCCGCTGTGTTACCAGGCAATACTAGGTGGTAGATGACTCCCATCAACCAGTGCAATACCACCACTTTGCTTATTGGAGGCCTGAAGTGGTGATGTTTGTTTGTTATTTGGTTTTTAGGCGCATTAGCAACTAAGGCCATATTGCTCCGGGATATGCGGTGGTCATTCCCTGACCTTTCCGCATCCTCCATATTTGGTGGTGACGGGCTCAACCCCAGTCTAATCAAGAAGCGTGTGCTATGCACTGCTGCTCCTTCCCCCCTGGCTACGGAGGCGCCAGTGAAGTGGTGAAACCCATGTTTAGTCTCCAGAGCTAAGTTCCAGTTAACCCTTCCCTATCTCTTCCATTATGTAGTATGACTGATGACTTTTGAGGTTATGATGAACATCATGGCGAAGATCCAATCTTTCTTACATTATGAGGGCACAGCTCTAAAATGTCATTTGCAGGCTGGCCGCTAGTTAGTACACCAGACCGAACGCATTGGTAACTCTCTGGGAGGCTTCTGGATCAGCTAGTGTATAAACTTGCTACCTGTACTCTGCCAGACAATGACTGGAGGGAGTCCAAGTAGTATGTATGCGGGGGGCATTGTCGAGGCCGTGTTATGTCAAGGATATGGGTATATTCTTACCATGTATATGCCATATCCAAACATTTCATTACTTCATACAGCATGTCCCTCCACCCACTTTTTCTTACTATTGAATACACCACAGATTGTCAAACTAATAGAGTAAGCTTATCTGTGAAAAGATCTTAACCTCCCAAACACTTCCTAGCTCACTTCACAAATATACGTGGTCTCAATTCTAATCTCAATGATGTCAATTTCCACTTACAGTCTGCCAAACCCCTTGTACTTTTTCTGACAGAATCTCAGTTATCGGTTGACTCAAGTACTGCTCATCTCAGTTGCCCAAAAATTATTCCCTGTATGATTCCTTTCGCCTCAAAGGTGATACTTGTGCATATGTCCATTCCGATATTCCCCGTTAGAGACGGTAATTTGGAATCTCCTCTTTTCGATCTTCTCTGGCTTAAAATCTCTACCTCATTGTGTCAAATTCATCTGTTGCCTCTAGCATTCTCCCACTCCACTAATCATTTGGAGCTCTTTGACTTCCTCTCTTTGCAACTTGACTTTCTCCATTTGAACTTTCCTAACAGTGAGGTGATTTTAATGTTCACAGCTCCAGCTGGCTTCCATTTTCTGTTGCACCGACCCAGCTGGTCAAGATACTGAGGCTTTTGCAATTACTAATGACCTTGCACAGATTTTTCATTTGCCTAAAAGAATACTGGACAGTCCTAACCATACAGCCAACACGCTTGATCTTTTTCTCACAAACAACCCTTCTAAATACACGGTCAAAGTGAGTGGTGCTTTAGGCACCTGAGATCACAACTTGGTGATTGTCTCTTCTCCAGTGGAGCCTTTATCTTGAGGCTATTTCCAACTTCATATTGTTTGGCATTACAAGAATGCAAAATGGGATGACCTACAAGATTTCTTTTCTTCTTTTCCTTGGTCGGATTACTGTTTCAAAACTTCTGATGTCAACGTTTGCTCAGATTGTGTCAGTGAAATTATTCTTGCAGGAATGGAATCCTTTATTCCACACTCCACTTTAAAATCTCAATCTTTATCTAAACCTTGGAAACCATAAATGTGCTAAGGCTGTTCAAGAGAAGAATGTTGCATATCGTAATTGGCTTGTTTCCAATTCTTCAGTTTCATTTTCTGCCTACACCAAAGCTCGCAACAGTTGTAAAGCAGTTATTAATCAGTCCAAACTAGATTTTGAACAGGCTAAGAGCAGAAAACTTGCTTCTTGCCCTAATGGTAGCTGAGCATTCTGGTCTCTTGCCAAAGCTATTGGCCGCATCTTTTCCTCATCTCTGCTCCCACCTCTGTCAAAACCAGATGGTTCTGTTGTCACTTCATCCAAGGATAAAGCTGACTTGCTAGCATCCCCTTTTTCTTCCAATTCATGTATTAATGATCTTGGTAAAACACCTCCCACTATTCCCAACACGCTCCATTCAATGCCTACTGTGGTCTTCCTTTAAAAGGATGCCAGAAGGATTTTGACGAATCTTGATGCTAAGAAAGCTCCGGGTCCTGTTGGTATTTCTCAAAACCTGTGCTCTGAACTTACTCCTGTTCTTTGTCGCATTTTTTTCCTTTCTTATTCCAAAGGTGTTTTTCCTTCTGCTTGGAAATTTGTTGATATTCAGCCAGTTCCTAAAAAGGGTGACGAATCCCTCCCATCCAATTATCGTCCCATTGAAATTACTTCTAGTCTTTCTAAAATAATGGAGAAATCAATTAACTGCCAACTCTTAAACTACCTAGAAACCTTCCGTCTTATCAACAATCGCCAGTATGGATTCCATCAGTGTCTATCCACTGGTTGATATTCTGGCTTATGTTACCCATTTATGGACAAATTCAATGAAAAAGTTCAGTGAAACACCAGCAGTTGCTTTTGACATCTGAAAGGCTTTCGATCGTGTTTGGCATAAAGGTCTTCAAAACAAGCTTCCATTTTATGGTTTGTCAACTGTTTTTTGTAATTGGTTATCCAGTTTTCTCTCTGATCGCTCACTGAGAGTGATGGTAGATGGCTCTCCGTCTTCTGACATCTCCATTAATGCTAGTGTCCCCCAAGGTTCAGTTCTTTCTCCCACTCTTTTCCTCTTGTATATTAATGACTTTCTTCCATTGACTGGAAATCCTATCCATAGTTTTGCTGATGATAGCACATTGCTATAGTACTTAGTACCGTGTATGGATTGGAGGTTGAGAAGTTGAAAAAAGATATTTGTTGACATTAGTCTTAAACTTCTGTAGATTGCAAATTTTCTGGAAATAAGTATGAAAGAAGATTGCTACAGAAAATGAAGTTGAATGAATAAATGAAGAAGAAGAAAAGTTTGTTCTGTGAGTTTGAAGTTGGACAAAAGGATGTTGCCTAGTTGTGGCACATGTTCAGACAGCTTTAGATGAGAGAGCAGGAATTACAGAATCAAATTCAGAATAGTGCCCATGGAAGTATCTATGGAAGTAAAAGGCATTCAACAGAAACTGAACGTCTGTGAGACAGAGTGGAGAGACTCTGTTAGAGATGAGTGATTAATTAGCCTAACTGCCTTACTGCCTTCTCTCAGGCTTCTAGATTCAATGGAATCTAGAAGCCTGAGAGAGGTTTTGGGGGCACCGCCCTAGATGTGGGAACAATATTCCATGGTAGGGCAGATTTGTGATTTGTACAGAGTGAACAGCTGTTTGGAAGAAAAGTAACAACAAGAGTGAAATAGAAAAACTCAGTTTTTTAGATGCAGAGGAAGCAATATTTGTAATGTCCTTATGCCAAGAGATATTAGAAGTCAGGGTAATCGCCAATAGAGATATGATTTTGCCTAGAGATTGGCGTGTCATCGAAGATAAGCGTAGGGGCAAAAGAATCCTTTTTGTGAGATATAAGACAGGACTGAGTTTTAGAAGGATTGAAATCAACTAAGTGATCTTTGCCACTCTGGAGAATTACCTGGAGATCAGCATTTAAGGAATTGGTAGTGGATATTCAAGAAGTTGAAGCTGTTTGTGCAGGGCAAGGTTTCTCAAACTGGAAGGTGGAATGCGATGTGCTATCATCAAAATTTTGGATAGCATTTACAGTTAGAGGAAGGTATATTAATATACAAGAGGAAAAGAGTGGGAGAAAGAAGTGAACCGTGGGGAACACCAACATTAGTGGAGAAGTTAGAAGACAATAGAGCCGTCTACCATCACTTGCAGTGAGTGGTCAGAGAGAAAACTGGTTACCCAATTACAAAAAACAGTTGGCAAACCATAAGATGGAAGCTTATTTAGAAGACGTTTTCTGCCAAAAACAACCAAAGCATTTCAAATTTCAAGACCAACTGCTTGAGTATCACCAAACCTTTCCATTGAATTTGTCTATAGATGGGTAACATAGGCCAGAATATCACCAGTGGATCGAAACTGATGGAATCCATACTGGCGGTTGTTGATCACATGGGAGGTTTATAGATAGTTTAAGGGTTGATAGTTAATTGATTTTTTCATTACTTTAGAAATAGTAGAAGTAATTGCAATGTGATGGGAGGAATCTGTCACCATTTTTAGGAACTGGCTGGATATGAACAAATTTCCAAGTACAGTAGACTGCTGAAATAACGGCACATTGAGATCGGTGCCGAAAAAAGAAAACGGCAAGTCATGTGATTACTATATTTGTTTAAGTTTGCCATTTTTAAAGTGAATTCTGTACTGATATCATGGATTATACACTGTTTTACATTTATTTTAAACTAAAAACCCCTCACTATGGCTCCTAATGTTAATAAACTTCATACAGAGAAGAAAAAAATAATTAAGAAAATGAAAGCTTAATGACAAACTTGATATAAAAATAGAACGGACGTAAGTAGGAGTGTATTAATGGCAGAGTATAATATTGGACTGTCAACATGTTTGTTTTTTATGTGCATTTAATAAAATTGCATTTGTAATCTTTTTTAGCCTCATTATTTTTGAATTAAATATTTTTAAAATAAAACTTTCGAGATAATGAATGGAAAAATCGAAATAACTACATCTTGAATCCCCTAAGGTGCCATTATTCTGAAAGTCTACTGTAGAAGGAAATGCACCTTTGAAATAAGAAAGTGAAAAGAGGCGACACAGAACAGGAGTGAGCTTAGTTACACAAGTTTTGAGAACAAGTGGAGAAATACCATCAAAGGTCATAGAAAAATGGATTCTTACTGTGAATAACCTTACAAAAAGCATACAGATGGCATTTAACCTTGCTGGCCATTTTATGGAAGTTGATCCAGTTACTGAGTGCAGCTTAGACTTTAAGCGAGGGCTGGAAGAATTACTGAGGCCCTATAAAGAGGTTCAAAGGGGTTTGAAAAGTAAAATGGCACAATCATCCATTGAGTTTTTTAAAGGAAAAAACTACTGCTGATGCTCAAGCCAACCAAGATGATGTCATAAAAAGTCAAGGCACAAAGTAGGAGGATAGTCTATGTTTTTGAGATATATAAGTAAATCTTGTTCCATCATCTTGTTAAATTATTTCTAATTGTATTGCCAATCCTGTAATTATTTTTAATCAGTTTGTCATTGTATAAACAAAAAATGAAGTTTAATTTGTTTTTTATACACGTATTTAATGCTGTTTTTACTATTTCCCCCTAATCTTTTATTTTATATGGAACCTTGGTCTTTCCAACTGTGGTTTGCCAACCACAGTACTTTTCAGGAATGTAGCTCCCATAGCTGACAAGGATTACTGTATGTAAATGAAATGTTTTAGGCATTACTCAAAAAGGAAAAGTTGTATTGACACCAAATTTTTAGCATGTGGTTTGTTGGTCCCTGGGGAGGTTTTACATCCAGTTTTGATTCATATCTCCTCCAGAGCAACACTGTGATAAATTTTGAATAGCTACTCAGATTCTTAAAATTTCAAGTTTTTTTAGAATATTTTTGTAGAACTTTTGTGTCAAATAACATTCAGTAAGTTAACCTATATCTCCTGTGTATCTTCCTTCCTTCCCACAAAAAAAAAAAAAAAAAAAAACTTTGCTGCATAAATTTTTTGTTATTAAATTTGATTGTGCACTGCTTTATGATATCTCTGAAGCATAGATTTAACTTTTTTGAAGTTGAACTTTCAATTACAAGTTTCAAAAGACTTCAGGCAAATAAAACATTGAAAAAAAAATGGATTAATAATATGGCAGGGAAGGTGTAACTGGTTTCTGTTTCTGTGTTTATTTTTTATCTGATGTTGATGATATTATTTGAACTAAAGATATTTTAATTTGGACAGTTATTAAATGCATTTCAAGCAATGTTCAATTAGTTTGAAATAATGTTTGTTGGTTTAGATGATTGTGACAATGCTTTGTTAAAAGATGCAAGAATTTCCTCTACCTCATCTATGTCAAGAGACCGTGAAGCAGAAAAGGCAAGGTTACATGGTAAGCTTTTTTATTTTGATAGTAAATTATACTATTAGTTATTCCTTTATTAGTTAGAACTGTGCAGTAATGATAAATTCAAAATTTATATAGTGTATATAGTAGATGAGTTGGTATGCTGCAGTTTTTGCTTGCCATGTTAGATGATCGTTTGTCTTAACCAATTAGTACCTGTGTTGGGATCATTTTAACCTGACCTGACTTCACGCCCACAAAAAAGACTATTCATAGTGGTTGCAATATTTAAAAAAAACCTCTTATTTAAAATTTCAGAAATCTTCCATGTTATGGATCTTTGTGAGTGCCACTGGGTAATTAAATTTCCTTCAACTTCAATTCTCCACCCCTCTTTTTTTTTTCTTTTTTTTTTTTCCTTCATCTTTTTAATTATTAGACTTACACACCAGTTGATATACAGTGAACACCCATATAACATGGATGTCAGGGGACAACTTTTAACGTCTGTGTTATAAGCAAAAATAAAATTTTTCTAATTTAACACCATGATAATGTATATACGGCAATACCCCGCATAGCACTGACAATTGGTACCGAAACTGTTCCGTGCTGATTGAGGTATAATTGTAATGGGTTTTAATTGAATGCGTACCAGAGAAAGTCTATAAACAAATTATAATAAATCTATAAACAATTTGCACTTGATAGCCAATTAAAAGGATTTGAAATAAAAAATATTGCAAAAATTTTATTAATGAAAAGGTAACAACATGAGAGATGAGAAAAAAAGCTTTGTTTATTTAGTATTTCAATAATAAAGTCTGGTGAAGTCGTCTTCTTTTTCTTGGCATACAAGTCTTTGTGGCATCGAATCCCATCTTGTAAAATTTCCCGTATCTTGATGCTACGTTCAAGCTCCGGATCTCAATTCATAATCACCTCTCAGGCCACGTCAATCCCCCAAAAAACTTTCTCCAATTCTTCTGTTGAAAATTATTTTGGTTCCACTTCAGTGTTATCCACTTCAAAATTGTTTTCCTCTTCATATGCAGTTTCCTCATCAATTTCAAGGAGAGTTGCATCATCTAAGTCATGTGAGTCAGTGCGTCACGTACATTGGCATTGTCCAAAGTTTCGAATCCCAAGTCTCTTCCAATCTTCACGTCTTCAGTGATTGTCTGAATTTGCGATTCAAAACCAGCAAAATCATTTGCCAAATGGCGCAAAACACATGCTTCCAAACAGAATGCCAGTTGGTGGCAGTGATTTCTAGCCAAGATGCAAATATAATTTCGATTGTATTTAGAGGGGTAAAAAATAAATTGTGAAATGAAAAGCTATCACATCATCTTGTCAGGATGGAATTAAAAATACTGAACACTGTTGCATGTTGCTACTGACTGCCCAAATGGGGGAGCTATTGGCACATGTGCATGTGAGACAATAGAGTTGGCACCGTAACATATATTTATGCGTACCTAGGCTATGACAATGCAGCATATATGTAGAGTAAGTGTCTAGGCTATTGAATGTGTTTTAATATGTACAGTAAATTTTTGACTTAAACTTAATTGAAAACCGTGTTATAGTGAAACCCATGCTGTTTGAAGCCGTGCTAAGCGAGGTATTGTTGTACAATGACCAAAATATAACCTATTCAGCAAACATTTTTATATAAGCAAATGAAATTATACTTTTTTTTTTACTGCCTGTGGACAAATGGATTAACTGTTTTAAATGGTAAATGCAGTGCTACTATAATTTTTTTTTTAATAAGGTACTTTAAAATAAAAAAAATTCTTCATGTACTTAAAAAAAAATAAAATTTAAAAATTGTCAATTTATAACCAACCCACATTTCCAGATGAGACATCCATTTTATAGGGAATGTAATTTATAGTATAGTGCATAAATAGGAAATAAGGAACAACTGAGCCACACAATCATATGTTGCATAATTTAATGGCTGTGATAACTGAGTGGTCAAACACAAAAGCCCTACTCTCCCAATAAGAACCGCTAAATATGATTCTAAGTGTGATTTCATTCTTTTATAAAATGTTACTTGCTGTTTACAAGAATTTACAACTGACAAATATGATAGCTGGTTCCCTCTCTGAGCTAAATTTGAGTTTGGGAGTGTCACTTGTGCAATTAATGTATTATTACTGGTGTGTGTGTGTGTGTGTGTGTGTGTGTGTGTGTGTGTGTGTGTGTGTGTGTGTGTGTGTGTGTGTGTGTGTGTGTGTGTGTAAAATATTATTAGTATAAAATACAGTAAGTAGATGTTTATGCATAGAAATAAACTAATGAAAATACGGTGTACCCTGGGAGCGATATACGTTGTGAATGAAGGGGGAAGAAAGGAACCGGAAAAAATAATTGTAACGATAGAAAATTAAACCAAATGAATTTTTTGAAGAAATGACCAAGGTGGAGATAGCATTGCAGAGTCTTTCATAATTTTTGTGTCTTCATCAGAGGTCATCCACCAAAATCATGAAAAAGACAGCAATGCTCTTACTTCTGTTTCCGACATGCTCTGTATGTCAAAGTACACGTGCGAAAGTCCACGTGGTGATATCAATTTTAAATTTTGAATAAAATTTGAATAAAATTATACCAAATTTGCAATTACATAATGTGTTAATAAGGTATTGTATAATGTGTTAATAAGGTATTAACACATTATGTAATTGCAAATTTAGTATAATTTTATTCAAAATTTAAAATTGATATCACCACGTGGACTTTCGCATGTGTACTTTGACATACAGAGCATGTCGGAAACAGAAGTAAGAGCGTTGCTGTCTTTTTCATGATTTTGGTGGATGACCTCTGATGAAGACACAAAAATTATGAAAGACTCTGCAATGCTATCTCCACTTTGGTCATTTCTTCAAAAAATTCATTTGGTTTAATTTTCTATCGTTACAATTATTTTTTCCGGTTCCTTTCTTCCTCCCTTCATTCACAACGTATATCGTTCCCAGGGTACACCGTATTTTCATTAGTTTATTTCTATGCATAAACATCTACTTACTGTATTTTATACTAATAATATTTTATATATACATTATGGCTGTCGGGTACTTTTGCGATAGCAGTGACCCTGATCCATAATTCATGTTATTATAATTCAGTCTTATCTAATCTAATTCTTAATTTTCTTCCCCCTATAGCATATAACTTCTCTATTGCATTATTCTTGATGATTATACACACACACACACACACACACACACACACACACACACACACACACACACACACACACACACACACACAGTCAGCTTGGTTATTACAAGCATGGAAATAACAAGATCATGGCTGTAATGAGCAAAAAACCTATAATGATTTTAATTTACATGTAACCCCTGCTATTCGCGGTTTTGCGATCGCCAATTTAATATAAAATGAAACCTAAAAAAATGCGAATTTTAAAGCGCCGTGAATATTTTCTGCCATAAAAAAACATGGGCGTGGCTAGAATTATCTTTCCCAGTCAAAACAGCGCTCAGTGGGTGGAGGGAGAGGGGTGACAAAATCGCGAGCGTGGATGTTTCTCGCTAATCCTTGTTCAGTATGTGTTATGCGCTTGTCATGGAAGGTTTCATCGTTTGCTTTTAATTTATATGCTTATAAATTGAATAAATTTATCAATTTATAAATTGATATGCTTACAAAAATGACAAATCTACCGTTTTGCAATGTAAAACAGACTTTTTCGAGCGTGTTAACGGAAGAAAGTGACTTTATTGTGGACAAGTTCTTTCTAACCAGTACAAAAATATGGCTACGAATAACAAGGGAAATGTGAAAAGATCAAAGAAGGTGATGACATTAGCGAATAAAATTGAGTTGTTAGACAAAATTTCTAATGGTGAAAGTGTCTCCTCAGTGGCAAAACATTATAAAATCAGTGAGTCAACGGTACGATCAATCAAGAAATCGGAAGAAAAAATCCGCCGTAGTGTCCGTGAAAGCGCGCTAATTGCTTCAAAAATTTGCTCTGTAACTCGTGATGTTAAATTAGAAAAAATGGAAAAGGCTTTAAATCTGTGGAGAGAAGACCGAACTCAAAATAAAATTCCGTTAAGTTCACTCATCATTCGTGAAAAGGCAAAACTCCTTTATCAACACTTTAGCGAATCTGGTGATAGCACTGGCGGGATAAGTTTTTTTGCTAGCAAAGGCGCTGGTTTGAAAGATTTGTTTGAAATTTCTAATAAATATTACATTTAATATTAAATTGTTTCTTATTTTCATTTCGATGCCATATGCTTGCATTTCACCATGTACATAGTCATAATGTGAAGGTACATATAATATATACATAGACAAAATTTTAGACTAGTTTTTCTTATATATTTCATACTTTGGAACGGAACCCCTTTATTACTATGGGAGCCATAACTCAGTATTCGCGTTTTCGTTATTCGCGACATTTCTCAGGAACGTAACCCCCGCGAATAGCGGGGGTTTACTGTATTCCCATACAATCGCTCACTCTTATAACGAGCATACTACACGGATGTACAGGTGACCCCCACTTAATGCTGATAATTTGTTCCGGAAAAACAGAGCGTTAAGTGAATCTGCATTCCCATAAGGTAACATATGTATTTGTAAGTTGCGGTCGGTGCCATAGGATATTTCCTAATCAATAATAAATGGTAGTGAAAAGATGCACAAAGGTCGGTCAAAATATTTAATAATCAAATATTTGTACATATAAAATATTCTGCATTACACACGTATACAATTATGTGGTAACTATTTACATATCAAAATTAAACTTAAAATTCCAATTACAATCATGAATTTAATTGATCTAAATTGATTTTAATTGATTTAATTTAATCATGAAAAATGTGTCGATTTTGGGTCGAACTTTGGCCCTCTTCTAAATAAACTAAAAGGGGTATTAATTTTAAATCCCTCGCAGCGTTACCACCCAACAATAAAGTCACCCGATTCTTTGCAGCTTTGAAACCTGGCATGTTTTTTGCTTCTTTCAATATGAAACTTCTTTAAGGCATTAATTTCCACAAAAGTCCTGCTTCATCTATGTTATAAACTTGTTGAGAAGTATAACACACAATATCCCTCTTCAATAATTTTAACAAGTTCTTTTTTTTGAAAGTTTCAGCTCCTTGATCTGCACTTGCGGCTTCTCCCTAGATTTTAAATCTATTCAACCAGCCCTTACCAGTTTTAAATGGTTCCACATTTTTTTTTTTTTTTTATGTGAGTTTTCTTCAGATCATCATATTGGCTAATCTCTCTCTCGCTCTCTCTCTCTCTCTCTCTCTCTTTTTTTTTTTTTTTTTTATAATATTTAACTTAACTGAATTCTGCATTGGACATTATCTTTAATAAAATTAGTTAGTCTTTTCCATTTCAATCCTAATAGCCGGCCTAGCCCTAGTTGCTTGCAGTGGAACAGCTATCTTTCCCGCTGCTAAAATTGATTCTTTATTTTTTTATAATTGTTCTTACAGTTAAACTTGCAAATCCTAAATTATGGCATACATCCGCTTGTTGTTGATGGGAATCGATTCGCTTCAAAACGTCTAATTTAATTTTCAAATTCAGTATTTTTCTTACATTTATAGTCTTCGTACTGGGCCCAGACGTTGCTTTTTTCATTCTTATCGGCCATTATTAACTCTTCGAAAATGTAACTGCATTGGTTGCATTAATTACGATACAATTTTCAAGTAAACTGTCCATTACGCACAATGTCTAATACTGTACTGAGTGATGACTAGACTTCGGATAAATGCATATAATGCAAATATTACAAGCAATATATTTGATCATTTTTTAAAATGTTGATCTCGGAACTACGTACTGCAATTAAATTAGCATGCGAGAAAATTTCACTGAGCATGGGAAAATTTCTTAAGTCTGCGTGGGAAACGTTTTAATGCTGTTTTGCTATTCATTTTCAAGCTATCGACTCCATCAAATGAAACGATTTCGTTAAATATGCCAAAAATGCAATCTGCAAGAGAGCGTTATAGTGATCTCTGACAGCGTTATAGTCAGATACGGGTTATAATATAAGAACTGCGTTATAGCGAACCGCGTTATAACGGGGGCCTGCAGTACTGTACAAATTTTGGTGACTCTGCAAACGTGGAAACATTCTTAATTGCTCGGGTATTTGAAAAAACCCAATTCTTGGAATAGGCAAAAATGAAAAGGGCGCCTTAGCTTTTATGATTACCTGCATCAGATTAGGGGCCTCTTTGTGACCTAACCTTGTCCTTTCACATGGACGTGACTATACAATAGTGCCTTAGCGTTCCACTTGTAATTTCTATGGTCACATTACCCTATTTATAGATTATCTTGTATTCACTGAATCATCAATTTTGGAAGCTATAATTGTTTGTATGCAGATCACTTTACTGTCATTTTAAAGTAAAATCAGTTAGAAATGAACTCTTCCTTCGGAAACATGTTTACTAACAAAAGAAAGTCTCTCTCAATTTGCAAAAAAGTCAAGATTGTTCGTGAGCTAGAACATGGTGCAAAAAATGTTGAAGTGTGTAAAAAGTTTTCTTTGTCCTCTTCAACAGTATTGATATTGTGGAAGAATAAACATGTTTACATATCGGCACTGGAAAAGAACATAACAGAAAAAAAAAAAGTTAGGGTGTGCAAAGTTACAAATGACGATGAAGCATTGCTTCAGTAGTTCACTACACAAAGAAGTGCTGGATTTTCAATAGATGGTCTGATCTTGAAGGCTCAAGCGGAAAAATTTGCTAAACAATTTGGAAGTAACAATTTTGTATGTAACAACGGTTGGCTGGATTGATTTAAAAACCGACATAACATTGTTTATGCAAAAATTAGCAGAGAATCTTGATTTGCAGATCCAATAATGGCAAATGAATGGATTGACTGTGTTTGGGCAGAAATCAGGAAAGATTTCAATGACGAAGATCTACATTGCTGACAAAATGGGACTTTTTTTTAATAATTTGACACCTGACAATACATTTAAATTCAAAGGGGGAAAATGTATTGGTGGAAAAATCAAAAACTTGCTTGACAGTGCTTGTATGTGCAAATATGACAGGAACTGATAAAAAAAGAAACTGTTTATCGGAAAATTGTTACAACCTCAGTGTTTCAAAAACGAATAAATATTAAAGTGAAATCTTTAAAACAAACATCAGTTTTAAGATTCATAAATAAGACTAATTGAAATTGTTTATTATTAATTAGTATTGTTTTTAATTACGGAGAAATAAATTGTGTTTAGTATTAAGTGTATGGTTTTAAAATTGCAAACAAATAAATTGTTTAGTATTAAGTGTATGGTTTTAAAATTTCTGTCAAATAAATTGTGTTTAATATTAAATGTATTGTAGTTTATACGAGCATATTAATACAAATAATATGTAGGTATATACTTATATTATTTTTTTTCCTCTCTAATTTCCTTTGTATATTGAATCTTTTTATCAAGTTGAGAATTAAAAAAAAATAGGAGGTAGATTTAACTCATCACTATTATAGTGAGTAATGGTTATAACAAGGAAATTTTCTCGGTTCCTTGATGCTCATTATAACCAAGTTTGACTGTATATACACAGATGAGCCAAAACAGCTCATACCTGGTGAGGCATGGATGCTATAAGATTTCTAAATGTGCCTTGTGCTATCTGGTACCAACACATAACCACCAGATCCTTTAACTCCTGTAAGGTCCGTGGTTAAGACGCCGCAGATAGGAGTTGCTGTTCCAACATAAACCACAGATGCTCGATGGGATTGATATCTGAGGAATTTGGAGGCCAGGGCAATACCTGGAAGTCTTCCTCATGTTCTGCAACCCAGTCTCTAACAATCTGGGCAGTGTGGCATGGCGCATTATCCTGCTGAAAGGCAGCACCGCCAGAGGAGAATGCCATTGCCATGAAAGGTTGTACCTGGTCAGCAATGATGTTTAGGTAGGTGGTAGACATTAGAGTGCCCGGCACATGGATTACTGGACACAGGGTATCCCAGCAGAACATCGCCCAAGGCATGACACCACTGCCACCGGCTTGTTTTCGTCCCACGGTTCATCCAGGCGCCATCACTTCCCCAGGTAAACAACGCACACGTACCTGGCCATCCACATGGTGCAACAGGAAACGTGATTCATCGGACCAGATGACCTTCATATCTTAGCAATAAATAAACTCATACACCAACCATAAGAATAAGTATTTTACTGTAACTGAAAATTTACAAATTAAAATAAATAAAATTACTACACTATGTATTTACAAAAACTGATATTATAATAAATTAAATTATGTACATTGTGAAAACATTAAAACTGTAATAAAATCCTTGCAATAAAATATACTAAAATAAACCGGATTAAAAGTGATAAAAACGATAAGAAACCTGGAGCTTTCGGAAGCATCGGCTTCCTTCCTCAGCAGTAACAAAACTTCCTGCTGAGGAAGGAAGCCGATGCTTCCGAAAGCTCCAGGTTTCTTATCGTTTTTATCACTTTTAATCCGGTTTATTTTAGTATATTTTATTGCAAGGATTTTATTACAGTTTTAATGTTTTCACAATGTACATAATTTAATTTATTATAATATCAGTTTTTGTAAATACATAGTGTAGTAATTTTATTTATTTTAATTTGTAAATTTTCAGTTACAGTAAAATACTTATTCTTATGGTTGGTGTATAAGTTTATTTATTGCTAAGATATGAATTTGCCCAATCTCAGAGGCCTTTTTCAGGATACAGATGACCTTCTTCCAATCACTCAAGGTCCATTTTTGATGCTTACGTGCCCATTGTAGGCGCTGTCGCTGGTGAACTGTGGTTAGCATGGGCACTCAGAGCGGAGTGCCCCGAGGTTAGCGGAGTTTAAACCAGAGTTAGGGACCCTTTTAGATGTTGAAACTGGCAAGTCTATGACAGGTGAAAAGGGAGTTCATTTTCAGGGGTAAAATGGTATTGATGGTAAAAAGGTAATAGAGAGTATCCAGCACCAAGAGGGGTTGCTGAGTTTATTGATATGCCATTTGTGGTTAAATTATTAGTTTGAGAGGAGTTATGATGGCAGAGTTTGCAGCAAAAATCCTATAGACATATTAATGGAGGGGGAAGAATAGATATGATTATATCTTGAGTATTAATACTTTCAAAATGCTGAAATTTAGTGGAGACGTAGAGATTTTGATGCCGATTAAAATGAGATCAGTTTTGCTGTATTCTGTTCATTTAGATTTCAAGAAAAAGGGGGCTGGACGTTCCCCATTATTGCTATAGGAGGAAATTTATTTTCTTGCATATCTGATTAAGGGAGGTCGAAGGCAAATGATAATTATGTCAGTGATAAATGGTGATAAGGGCTTCAGAACCAGAATTTTCTGCAGAGTAAACCAGCAATATAATCTACCCAATTTCCAGATCGGGCAAAAATTCAAGATGGCAGCTCCCCTGCTTTGTCATCACTGTAGCAGTTGTTGCTATGGCTGCGATGACACCGTTACCATAGCAACATTTGAATGCTTTATATCGGTGAATTCTTGGTATAAAATCACAAAAAAAAAAGTGTTGCTAGAAAGCACAGAGCTGTTACTTCCTATTCCAAGTCAGTTTTCCCCAAGAATATCTGTGGTCAATCTTGAATGAATGTGGTAGACCCAGTGGTTATGCTACTAAGCTGACGTGATGATCATCATTAGCAGACACTGCTAGCAAAAAACATTTCTTGGCCATCCTACAATGAAAAACTATAAAAAGTATTGGTCTATATCATTGGTGGACCCCTGCAATGATTTTATCCAATGAAATTAACAATCTTTTATGGAGCACTGAACAGTCATATCACATAATAGTAGTGACAAATAATGTACAAAAGCAAGCTTATACACAATTAGCTAAAAAAAAAAAAAAAAGCCAACGTTTCCCATTTCACCTCACCATATCCTCTAACAGTTTATTAATAGTTATTCAACCTAACTACCCACCTCTACAACACCAGATGGGAGTTTGTTCCAATAATCAACCACCATCTGGCTTACCGCACATCAGACCTGCAACCATCCATCCTCAATTTGAACCCTTCCCCCATCTCTTCCATCATGTAGTATGACTGATGACTTTTGAGGTTATGATGAACATCATGGCGAGATCCAATCTTCCATACATTTTGAGGGTACAGCTCTATTGGCCGCAACTTTTGCCCATCTCTGCTCCCACACTGGATCAACTCTTTAGGAGGCTCCTGGATCAGCTAGTGTATAACCTTGCTACCTCTACTCTGCCAGACAGTGACTGGAAGGAGTCCAAGTAGTGTGTATGTGGGGGGCATTGTTGAAACCATGTTATGTCAAGGATCTGGGTATATTCTTACCACGTGTACGCCATATCCAAAAATTTCATTACTTCATACAGCACGTCCCTCCCCCCACTTTTTCTTACTATTGAATACACCACAGATCGTCAAACTAAGAGTAAGCTTATCTGGGAAAATATCTAAATTTCCCAAACACTTCCTAGTTCATTTCATAAATATACGTGGTCTCAGTTCTAATCTCAACGATGTCCATTTCCACTTACAGTCTGCCAAACCCCATGTACTTTTTCTGACAGAATCTCAGTTCTCGGGTGACTCAACTACTGCTCATCTCAGTTGTCCAAATTATTCACTGTATGATTCCTTTTGCCACAAAGGTGGTACTTGTGCATATGTCCGTTCCAATATTCCCTGTCAGAGACTTGGTAATTTGGAATCTTCTCTGGCTTAAAATCTCTACCTCATTGTGTCAAATTCATCTGTTGCCTCTAGCATTCTCCCACTCCACTAATCATTTGGAGCTCTTTGACTTCCTCTCTTTGCAACTTGACTTTTTCCATTCGAACATTCCTAACAGTGAGGTGATTTTAATGTTCACCACTCCAGCTGGCTTCCGTTTTCTAGTCGCACCGACCCAGCTGGTCGAGATGCTGAGGATTTTGCGATTACTAATGACCTTGCACAGATTGTTCATTTGCCTACAAGAATACCGGACAGTCCTAACCATACAGCCAACATGCTTGATCTTTTTCTCACAAACAACCCTTCTAAATACACGGTCGAAGTGAGTGGTCCCTTAGGCACCTCAGATCACAACTTGGTGATTCTCTTCTCCAGTGGAGCCTTTATCTCGAGGCTATTTCCAACCTCGTATTGTTTGGCATTACAAGAATGCAAAATGGGATGACCTGCGGGATTTCTTTTATTCTTTTCCGTGGTTGGATTACTGTTTCAAAACTTCTGATGTCAGTGTTTGCTCAGATCATGTCAGTGAAATTATTCTTGTAGGAATGGAATCCTTTATTCCACACTCCACTTTAAAATCTCAATCTTTATCTGAACCTTGGAAACCATAAATGTGCTAAGGCTGTTCAAGAGAAGAATGTTGCATATTGTAATTGGTTTGTTTCCAATTCTTCAGTTTCATTTTCTGCCTACACCAAAGCTCGCAACAATTGTAAAGCAGTTATTAATCAGTCCAAACTAGATTTTGAACAGGCTAAGAGTAGAAAACTTGCTTCTTGCCCTAATGGTAGCGGAGCATTCTGGTCTCTTGCCAAAGCTATTGGCCGCAACTTTTGCCTATCTCTGCTCCCACCTCTGTCAAAACCAGATGGTTCTGTTGTCACTTCAGCCAAGGATAAAGCTGACCTGCTAGCATCCCATTTTTCTTCCAACTCATGTATTAATGATCACTTGGTAAACCACTTCCCAGCATTTCCAACACACTCCATTCAATGCCTCTTGTGGTCTTCCGTCAAAAGGATGTGAAAAGGATTTTGGTGAATCTAGAGGCTAAGAAAGCTAGAGGTCCTGATAGTATTTCTCCACTTGTTCTCAAAACCCATGCTCCTGAACTTACTCCTGTTCTTTGCTGCCTTTTTCACTTTCTCATTCCAAAGGTGTTTTTCCTTCTGCTTGAAAATTTGCTGATATCCAGCCAGTTCCTAAAAAGAGTGACAAATCCCTCCCATCCAGTTATCGTCCCAATGCAATTACTTCTGGTCTTTCTAAAGTAATGGAGAAATCAATTAACCGCCAACTCTTTAAACTACCTAGAAACCATCCGTCTGATCAACGATCACCAGTATGGATTCCATCAGTGTCGATCCACTGATGATATTCTGGCTTATGTTACCCATTTATGGACAAATTCAATGGAAAAGTTCGGTGAAACACAAGCAGTTGCTCTTGACATCTCATAGGCTTTCGATAGTGTTTGGCATAAAGGTCTTCTAAACAAGCTTCCATCTTATGGTCAGCCAACTTGTAATTGCATTAGCATTAGTAGAAGCATATGATGCAAGAAAGCAAGCTTATGCAGCATTAGCCAAAAAACAAAAACACTCCCATTTCACCCCTCCGTTCATTCCAAATACCTGTCCAGCTCAGTCTTAAATTTATTTAGGCTATCAACTTGTACAACAAAGGATGAAAGTCTGTTCCACCGACCAACTACCTGCTGGCTAAAGGCAAACTTCCGCACATCTGTCGTTTCTCAATTTGAATTTATGCCCTCTCAGGTGATTATTCTGAGCAAGAGGAAGAATCCCGTCAGCATTGAGCATGCTCAAATCATTCAAGACTTTATACACCTCAATCAGATCACCTCGCAGATGCCTAGTCTCCAGACACTGTAATTTGCAAAACTTAAGCCTTTCTTCGTAAGAGCAACCTTTTGTTCCCTTCACCAGTCTTGTTGTCCTTCCCTGTACTCGTTCCAACATTCTACATCCTTCTTAAAATGAGACCTCCAGACCTGTATACAGTACTCAAGGTGTGGCCTGACCATTGCCTTATACAAGGTGATAATCACCTCCTTATCCCTGCTAGAAAAATTCCTGTATATCATTGAGAAGACACCAGGAGCTACTCTTGCAGACTGTGCACTGCTCAGAAAACTTCATATCTGCCTACACAATTACCCTCAGGTCCTTTTTGTTCACTACCACTGTCAGTGTAGTACCACAGAGTTGATACGTTACTCTGGGGTTACTGCTTCCGATATGTAGTACTTTACATTTGTCGATGTTAAACTTCATTTGCCACCTCTCAACCCATCTGCTCAACTTTTCTAGATCCTGTTGCAGCAGCATGCTGTCATTAGTGTCTGCAAACTTGGACATTAAGCTTGATATACCATCAACAATATCATTTATAAATACAGAAAACAACAATGGACTCGGCACTGAACCCTGAGGGACTCCACTAATAACATTAGCACACAATGAGCAGTGTCCATTGATTATTGAATGGAGTCGCTGGTTAAAGATGCATTGCAGGATCATCTAGACAAGACTGCAGCAATAATTCAGACACAGCATGGCTTTGTTAAGGGAAAGTCTTGTCTGACAAATTTGATAGGATATTATGATGTGGTTACAAAGGAACTGGACGCAAAAAATAATTTTGATATCATATATTTGGATTTCAGGAAAGCTTTTGACACTGTTGCGCATGGAAGACTATTGTACAAATTGGAGCAGAATGGTATTAAGGGTAAGTTGCTACAATGGATAAAAGGAGAAGACAGAGGGTGGTAATCAATGGGTGCTGCTCTTCTTGGACTAATGTTATTAGTGGAGTCCCACAGGGTTCAGTGTTGGGTCCACTGTTGTTTTGTATATTTATCAATGATATTGATGAAGGTATATCAGGCTTAGTGTCGAAGTTTGCAGATGATACAAAGGTTGGCAGGGTTGTTGACAGTAATGGCAGTGTGCTTCTGCAACAGGATCTAGATAATTTGGGCAGATGGGCTAAGAAGTGGCAACTGAAGTTTAACCTTGACAAATGTAAAGTACTGCATATGGGTAGAAGTAACCCCCGAGAAACGTACCAACTGTGTGGTACTACACTTAAGGTGGTAGAAAATGAAAAAGACCTGGGAGTAATTGTGCAGGCAGATATGACGTTTTCTGAGCAATGCAGACAGGCTGCCAGGGCAAGTCATGGGGTTTTGTCAATGATATATAGGAATTTTGCTAGCAGGGAAAAGGAGGTGATTATCCCTCTGTATAAGGCAATGGTCAGGCCACGCCTTGAGTACTGCGTACAGGTCTGGAGGCCTCATTTTAGGAAGGATGTAGATTTACTTGAGCGTGTACAGAGAAGGGCAACAAGATTGGTGAGGGGAATGAAGGGATCCTCTTATCAAGAGAGGCTTAAGTTCTGCAAATTGCAGTGGCTGGAGACTAGGCACCTGCGCGGTGATCTGATTGAGGTGTATAAGGCCTTGAATGGGTTCAGCACGCTGAATTCTGATGGGATCCTTCCACTTGCTCAGATTACGAACCTAAGGGGGCATAAATTCAAATTAAGAAAATACAGATGTAGATTAGATGTGCGGAAATTTGCCTTTAGCCAGCGGGTGGTTAATTGCTGGAACAAACTTCCATCTGTCGTTGTGGAAGTTGATAGGGTGAATAAATTTAAGGAGGAACTGGACAGGCATTTGGAGGGAATGGTGTGATTTTTTTTTTTTTTGGCTGATGCTGCATAAGCTCATACATTTGCTTTCTTGCATCACATGCCACTACTACTACTACTACTACTACTATTACCACTCTCTGTCTTCTCCCACTTAACCATCCCTTTATCCATAGCAGCAATTTGCCTCCAATGCCACACTGCTCCAATTTGTTCAGCAGTCTTCCATGTGCAACAGTATCAAAAGCCTTTCTAAGATCCAAATATACAATATCAAAGTTATTCCCTGCATCCAGTTCCTTTGTGACCATATCATAGTATCCAATCAAATTGGTCAGGCGAGACTTTCCCTTAACAAAACCATGCTGTGTCCGAGCTATAACTGAAGTCTTGTCTAGATGATCCTGCAGTTCTTCTTTTACCAGTACCTCCATTAATTAATTGGTTATCCTGTTTTCTCTCTTATCGCTCATTGAGGGTGATGGTATATGGCTCTACCTTATAACTTCTCCACTAATGTTGGTGTCCTCAGAGGTTCAGTTCTTTCCCCACTCTTTTCCTCTTGTATATTAATGACCTTCTTCCATTGACTGGAAATCCTATCCATAGTTTTGCTGATGATAGCACATTGCATTCCAATTTCCATTTTGAGGAACCTTGCCCTGCTCAATCAGCTTCAACTTCTAGAATATCTGCTACCAATTCCTTAAATTCCAATCTCCATTTAATTCTCCAGTGGGGCAAAGACAACTTAATTGATTTCAATCCTTCTAAAACTCAGTCTTGTCTTATATTTCGCAAAAAGGATTCTTCTGCTCCTATGCTTATCTTTGGTGACACCGATTTCTAGGCAAAATGATATATCTCTTTTGGGGATTACCGTGACTTCTAATCTCTCTTGGCACAAGCACATTACAAATATTGCTTCCTCTTCATCTAAAAAACTTGGTTTTCTCTTTCATTCTCAGCATTATTTTTCTTCCAAACAGCTGTTCATTCTGTACAAACTGCAAATCCGCTCTACTATGGAATATTGTTCCCACATCTAGGGCAGTGCCCCCAAAACACCCCTAATTCTTCTAGATTCCATTCAGACGAAGGCAGTTAGGTTAATTAATCACTCATCTCTAACAGAGGCTCTCCACTCTGTGTGATAGACGTTCATTTTCTGCTGAATGCCTTTTACTTCCATAGGCACTGTTCTGAATTTGCTTCTGTAATTCCTGCTCTCTCTTCTAAAGCTGTCTGAACCTGTGCCACAATTAGGCAACATCCTTTTGTCCAACTTCAAACTCACAGAACAAACTTTTCTTCTTCCTCATTTATTCATTCAATTTCCATTTTCTGGAACAATCTTCCTTCATATATATTTCCTGAAAATTAGTCTACAGAAGTTCAAGTCTAATGTCAACAAATATCTTCTTCGTCTTCTCAACCTCCAACCCAAGCATGGTGGTACTAAGTACTATAGGTTCTAATACCTCTCGTGTTTGGGGTTTTCATAAAAAAAAAAAAAAAAAAAAAATTGATTCCATCATCCCTATGAACTTTGTTCACTTTTAGCTTCTTCAGTTTCTCTTCCACCTTACTTTCTGTTATTATAAAATCATTTATGTTCCAATCAATATTAGTCAGACTTTTGATAATCTTGTCTCTCAACTTCTTGTTTGATTGTAAATGCAAAATATTTATTTAGTTTATTAGCAGTGGGTACAGAATCATCAATAGTTATACCATTAATATCCAAATGATTAACTACTAATGTAAGCAAAAAATTTTCTTCCTTTTCTTTTTACTTTTAGCCAAAGACTTATAATCTGCTTTGGCCTACATAACTTGCCCAAGTAACCGGATTACACACTAGTTTGTACTTATTATAGAACTGTTTCCAAACAAGTTATAATCACCCCATTCATTTTTCTTCTCTGGAACCAAGCTCATCAGTTCATCTGATATCCTTTTGGTCTGGAACAGTATATCTTAATGGGTATAAAATGCCTAGTGGTCTTTGATTTCTCTCTGAACACTTGCCATTTGACATTTACACTTTTCAACATTGGTTTGTTCCGTTGAATAGTTTTTTAAAAAACATCTGAATCCATTATAATCAACTTTGCCAAAACAAAATCCTTTCCATTTACTCTTGACAGTATTTTTTTCTTGAGTAAATCCTACATCAATGTTATATGATTGCTGCCACCTTAAAGCTCCTTTACTTAAGATTCTTTATACATGATGAATCCCTATCAAAAATGAGATCAGGAATATTGCTTTTTCTTGTTACCTCTCTGACATTAGTGTAGAGGGAAGTCATCCAGCAAATTGAGAAATATTTTTCTACTGAGTGCACTACCAAGCCGTACATTCCAGTCAAAATCTGGAATGTTAAATTCTCCTTGATAGAACATCTTAATTTGCTGCCTCACTGTATTTATCTTTGTTGTTATTGTTATTTTGATTTTTAAGAGCATTAGCAACTAAGGCCAAGGCCATATTGCTCTGGGAATATGCGGTGGTCATTACCTGACTTTTTCCGCATCCTCCGTATTTGGTGGTGATGGGCTCGAACCCAGTCTAATCAAGAAGCATGTGCTACGCACTGCTGCTCCTTCCCACCTGGCTACGGAGGCGCCTATATTTATCTGTATAGCTGTGTTCATGATACTCATCACAGCACTCTGACTTATAACACATTCCAACTCACTTTTGTTTTCATAGTGTTTGTCATATCTCAGTATTATTGGTGGAAGAAGTATTTGTATTTGTGGGAGAAGACAGAGTGGTGGTCAATGGGTACTGCTCTACACGGACTAATGTTATTAGTGGCGTCCCTCAGGGTTCGGTGTTGGGCCAATTGTTGTTTTGTATATTTATCAATGATATTGATGAAGGTATATCAAGCTTAATGTCAAAGTTTGCAGATGATACAAAGGTTGGCAGGGTTGTTAATAACAGCAATGACAGTATGCTGCTGCAATAGGATCTGGAAAAGTTGGGTAGATGGTCTGATAAGTTGCAAATGAAGTTTAACATTGACAAATGCAAAGTACTGCATATGGGTAGCAGTAACCCCAGAGAAATATACCAACTATGTGGTGTTACACTCGGGTTAGTGGAGAATGAAAGAGACCTTGGGGTTAATTGTGCAGTCAGATATGAAGTTTTCTGAGCGGTGCAGACAGTCTGCCAGAGTAGATCATGGAGTCTTGTCAATGATATACAGGAATTTTGTGAGCAGGGATAAGGGGATGATTATCTCCTTGTATAATGCAATGGTCAGGCCACACCTTGAGTACTGTGTATAGGTTTGGAAGCCTCATTTTAGGAAGGATATGGAGTTGCTAGAACAAATACAGAGAAAGGCAACAAGACTGGTGAAGGGAACAAAGTGGTGCTCTTATGAAGAAAGGCTTAAGTTCTGCAAATTGCAGCTTCTAGAGACTAGGCACCTGTGAGGTGATCTGATTTAGGTGTATAAGGCCTTTAATGGATTGAGTAGGCTCACTGCTGATGGGATTCTTACTCTTGCTCAGATTACAAACCTGAGGGGGCATAGATTCAAACTGAGGAAAGACAGTTGTAGAATAGATGTGTGGAAGTTTGCCTTTAGCCAGTGGGTAGTTGATTGCTGGAACAAACTTCCATCTGATGTTGTAGATGTTGATAGCTTAAATAAATTCAAGGCAGAACTAGACAAACATTTGGAATGAATGGATCAGTGAAATGGGAGGGGTTTTTTTTGTATAAGCTTGCTTTCTTGCATAATATGCCTCTACTAATGCTAATTATGTTGGCACCATGTATATGTTGCAAGTGTAATATTGAGTCAGTCTGGTATGATATTGTTTTAGTCTGTGATTCTTAAACAAAAGCATCACATCTCCATCCCCATCCCTGCAAAAAAAGTTCATTTTTCAAATTTGCTTACAATCAATTCAGTGTTATATGATCCTTTCTATATACTGAGCCTGTCATACCATATCTATTCCAGCTCTCTGAGAAATGCAGACAGGTTGCCAGGACAGTTCATGAGGTTTTGTCAATGATATACAGCAATTTTGCTAGCAGGTATAAGGAGGTGATTATCCTGTTTTATAAAGGTCAGGCCTCATTTTAGGAAGAATATACAGCTGCTGAAACGAGTATAGAGAAGGACATCGAGATCAGTGAGGGGAATGGATTGAGCAAGCTCAGTGCTGATGGGATTCTTCCTCTTGCTCAGACTACACACACATGGTGGGTGGTACGAATTCAAATTGAGGAAGGACAGTTGCAGAAAATGTGCAGGAGTTTGCCTTTACCTAGTGTGTGGTTGATTGCTGGAACAAACTGCCACCTGTTGTGGAAGTTTATAGCTTAAATAAATTCAAGGAAGAAGTAGACAAACTATTGGAGGGAATGAATATGCAAAATAGGAAGTGGGTTTTTTTTTTTTTTTTTGGCTGATGCTGTATAAGCTTGCTTTCTTGTGTCAATTACCACAACTGATGCTAATGCATTACAAGTTTTCAATGAATTTCTGCCACTTAACCTTTATTTAATCTTTAGAGGATTTTGTTTCTTTCAGCATCATTGTCTGAAAAGCTAAACTAAATGTTAAAATGCTAAACTTGTTCAGTTTTATTTAACAGACTCTACCTTCTGTTGCTGTGAGTCTTTTGAAATTGTCTGAACATATCCTTTACCACTGTTTATATACTGATTTTTCACCAGCCTCTTCAAGCTATTTGTTCCTTGTCTTGAAAGCTTTTTTTTGTCTATGCAGAAAACTTGTTTCAGGTCTGTGCTACTAGTGCTCTCTTTTTGCCAACTACTGAATACCAGGAATTCCCTTTGCCCTGCTAAGGTTAAAATTTCAGGTTAAAATTTCTAATCACATTTTTGATTCAAAATGTTTTTTTTTTTTTTTTTTTTTTTTGTGCTAGTGCCATTGGTTTGGACAATCAGTGCCACCCACTGATGTTGCACTACCTCTGATGGGAGTGGAATTTTGCCTCATTGTTATAAGACAGTATAAGGCAGGAGCAGCAGTGCGTGGCACACACTGCTTGATTAGACCAGCGTTCAAGCCCGTGACCACCAAATACGGAGGATGTGGAAAGGTCAGGGAATGACCACCGCATATCCCCGGAGCAATATGGCCTTGGTTGCTAATACTTCTAAAAACCAAATAACAAACAAACAAACCCACCATCTCATGGCAAGGACAGGTATCAGCTTTCTAAATGATTGCTGCTTCCTTGTAGCTAAGTTGCTAGAGCAACATAACCTTACACACACTTCACAAACACTACATCTAGCCAGTTTATGGCGTTCTGTATCAGTACAGTGTACCACTGTGAAATTTAACTAACGTTCAGGAGCTATCCTAGTCTAGACACATTCCTGATGACTTCACCAGTACTTTAAACTCTTCAAGTTTATTGACTATATTACTAGCATTAGTGTGTAAGAAAGTAAATGCATGCTTGTTGTTTTTAGTAACCATTACACAGCCCGTGCAAATGCTAGTCCCATGTGGGCCCTTGTCGTGTTTTTGTCACCTTGTAATCTCTCTTTCCCTTCTGCTTTTCAGGCTGTTTCATGTCAAAATAGAAACAATGCAAGATGCAGTTCCACCTCTGCTTATGGTTGTCATTAAATTATTAATGACAACCATAATGACTCTGTTGCAGGGAAAATAATGGAGTTGCTTGTTAAAATATTGTGCGTCTAGACAGGAATACAGTTATATGGCTGCCACAACATGGATTTGTTAAGGGGCAATCTTGTTTAATCTGATTTGCTATTACAATATAGAAACAAAGGAACCTAGATGCACAAAATAATTATGAAATCATATACTTAGATTTCAGAAAAAGCTTTTGATACTGTTCCACTTGAGAAGACAGGGTGGTTATCAGTGAGTACTGTGATTCTTGGACTAATGTTATTAGTGGAGTCTCCCAGGGTTAAGTGCTGAGCCTATTTGTTGTTTTCAGTGTGTATTTATGATATTGATGAAGGCATATCAAGCTTAATATCTATCTAATTTTGTGGATGATACAAAGGTTAACAGGGTGGTCAACGACAGTAATTGTGGTGTGATACAGCAATAAGATCTTGAAATATTAGGTAGATGGGCTGAGAAGTGGCAATAGAAGCTTAATATTGGCAAATACAAGGTACTCCACATGGGTAGCAGTAATCCTAGCATAACATGCCAAGGCCCCGGGTGCCAAGCATTTGTGACTGAGCTATTTCTTAAAAGTGATATATAGTTCTTTTACGTTCCTCTCGTTAAGCAAACTATTCATTTAATAACAGCTCTTGTCAAAAAAAGTTCTTGTGAAGAGCAAGAAAGGGAAGCCACCTTTCTTTTTTCTCATAGGTTTATTACTAACCCCATACTACTTTTCGCTTGGTCACACCAGGCACTGCTCCTGCCTCCCCGTGGTGGGGCTGGAAACCTTGGCAGAAAAGCTCATCTGCCAAGGGCTAAAAGGAGCAAAATGTGTTTGCGCCTCTAGAGCCGATAGCTCTCCGCCAGAGAATGATACTGATTTTGACATCTCACAACCCAAGAGGTTACAACTAACAAATTTTGCATGTATACAAGTGAGTGTATCTCCTCATAAAACACTAAATAATTTTAAAGGTGTGATATCTAGCTGGGATCTGTTGAACGTGTCGGAGGACGAAATAACTCAAGAATTTCAGGATCAAAATGTTATTGTGGCTAAAAGAATCACGATTAAAAAAAGACAACCTTACACCCACTAGGAATATTATCCTTACGTTTAATTCCCCAAACCTACCAACATCAGTGAAAGCGGGTTATCTTCTTTGCCATGTTCATCCATACATACCCAGTCCCTTGAGATGTTACAAGTGCCTAAAGTATTGCCACTCTCAGATGACATGCAGAGGAAACCCAGTATGTCCCAACTGCGGATCTTCTGATCATGCACAATCTGAATGTTTGGCGACAGAAAAGACTTGTCACAACTGCAAAGGCAGCCATCCTGTGTATTCAAAAATGTGTGACAGATGGAAGGCAGAGAAAAAAATTGTTAAATATAAGGTTGAGAACAAGGTATGCTATCAAGAAGCGAGGAAAATAATTGCTCCTACTATGTCCAAACGTACCTTTGCCAATATTACACAAAAACAACAAACAGTGTCCACCCAAACTGATGTTACAGACCCCTTAAACATATCAATCTCCGACTGGACTTGAGTTGTCCTCTCTCAGCAACAGTCCAGTGTCCCTAAGCACTCAGACCAGGCAAGTAACACACCTCTTACAGTACCAGTGACACGTCCTTCCCCACCTGTGATTGCTACTGCATCACATAGTAAAAGTTCCAATTCAAAAAAAATATATTCAAGACACCTCCATGGATACTAATTACTCATCCAACCAGGAAGACTGAATTTTAGAAATATATGTGGAGGAAGAAATGGACACTGGTCCGCCCTTAATTTTCAAAAAAAGACAAACAGAAATCTGACCGACATAAAACTGCCATACTGAAAAAGCAGTCAGATACAGCTCCTTGTACTCATCTCAAGTAATGCTTTATATTTTACAGTGGAATTGTAGAGGACTTTGTAGCAGTATCGACAATATTCATTACCTTATTCTTCGCTACTCTCTAGTGGGTTTCTGCTTGCATGAAACCTATTTAACTTCCCAAATTTCCACCTCTGTAAAGAACTACTCTATATATCAAAAAGATCACAATACATCAAATGCTGCCCTTGGTGGTGTGGCCATCTTGATCAGCTCACAGATTCCAGCGAAGCAAATTGTTTTTCAAACAGAAATTGAAGCTGTTGCTGTACGTCTCATTACTCAGATTGCGATAACACTAGTTTCAATCTATCTTCCACCAAATTATACCATCTCTTACCAAGATCTGGAAAACCTAATGCAGTTACCTTCCCCTGTCTGTTTGTTGAGGGATTTCAATGGTCACCAACCCCTTATGAGGATCTTCTAAATTAAATACAAGTGGCCGGCTGATTGAAACCTTTCTGGATAGGCAAAATCTTACTATTCTTAATACACGTGAACCTACTCGCATACAATTGCCAACTGGACAAACTTCGGCAATAGATCTGTCAATATGCTCCCCGGTACTGTTTCCAGTCACAGAATGATCTGTTATGAATGATCCCATGGGCTGCTATCATTTCCCAATTATTTGTAATATGCTCACTGCATAACCACCTTTAGCTGAACCCCGCAGGAAATGGAAATTCTCTTGTGCCAATTGGGTCAAATTTCAATCAGCTTTCACCCTGGATGAGGAAATTATACGCTTACAGCCCATTGATGAAGTAGCAGATTATATCACATCACACTTGTTATCAGCAGCTGAAACCTCTATTCCATTAACGAATCCTACGGCCCGACACCATTTTAACTACTGGTGGAATGAAGAATGCACGAAAGCAAAGAAGGAAAATAAAGCGTGGAATTTATTTCAGTGATCGCCAACAACAGTTAATCTCATTAACTATAAGAAACTAAGGGCAAGAACGTGTCTCATTCAAAGACAAGCCAAAAAGGATTCTTGGACCCAGTTTGCATCCACTATAAATAGAAACACTGACTACAAATTAATATGGAAGAAAATTAGACAGCTTTCTGGAAAGTTTCTGACCATCCCTTCCACAATCCTTTCTTGGAATGGGCAAGAACTCTCTGCTCCTCTGGCTATAGCAAATGCCTTGGGAAAAACCTTTGCTCGAGTCTCAGCGGCATGAAGCTTATTCCCCAGAAAATCAAGAACATCACTGAACAGTGACCTATCAAATTCAGTGCACATAGTTGTGAGGCTACATAAGCATTTAGAAATATTTAAAATAACTAAATGCAACAAGGCTAAGAGTAAGAGTTTTATATCTATATAATATCGGTGTGGATACACCGTAAATAACTTGTAAGAAAAAACTACGATAGTGTGGGAGGCATCATTTCCTCTGTATCTCATATTGTGCTCATCCTTCACACTGAGTTGCAATTGTATTGAACTATTTGAATAAGTAACACTTCACTAATAGAGAAGACTATTGTTACTTATTCTTGGTGGGCACCGTTTCAAAGCTATTGGCCTATCATCCGTGGGTGGGCAGGTACACGGGTATTGTAGACATGACGATCCAGTTGTGAAGATAATCACACAATATGAGAGATGCCAAAAGGTTTATATAGTAATATTTAAAATAACTAAATGCAAAAAGGCATAATATGTTAAGAGTAAGAGTTTTATATCTATATAATATCGATGTGGATACACCATAGATAACTCTTAAGAGTAGGGGGCATCATTTCCTCTGTATCTCATATTGTGCTCATCCTTCACAACAAGTGCGCACCGAGAATAAGTAACAGCGGTCTTCTCTATTAGTGAAGCATTACTTATTCGAAGTAGTTCGATACCATGGCAACTCGTGAAGGATGAGTACAATATGAGATACAGAGGAAATGATGCCTCCCACACTACTATCGTAGTTTTTTCTTAAGAGTTATCTATGGTGTATCCACACCGATATTATATAGATATAAACATTTAGGAAAATTCTGACTTACATAAAATTCGACTTGCATAAAGTTCCGTGGTACGCAATCCTTGCGTAAGTCGGGGAGTGGCTGTACACAGAATTTAAAAAAATACATGTATGCATTGTTTAACATTTTTACAATTTAAATAAAGAAATCCATAAATCACTATGATATTAGATTACAAAAAATAGTTTTCAGTAAAAACATTAGAATGATGCAGAACTTCAGGTAATCTCAGAATATTAGTTGTGCTCAGCTATTTGTATTTAATCTTTTAGACTTATTGATGAATAATTACATATAGCATCGATGTAGGAGATGAGTAGCTGCTTAGCTGTGCATTTTATTTATGTTATATAATCTTTTAAGTCAACAAATGGTTTCAACAAAAGGACCACACTTGGTAATTTCTCTGTAAACTAAAAAAAATATTTTTAGCATTAGCATTAGTAAAGGCACATGATGCAAGAAAGCAAGCTTATATAGCATCAGCCAAAAAAACAACAACCCTTATTTATCCCATCCACTCGCTCCAAATGTTTGTCAAGTTCTGCCTTGAATCTATTTAAGCTATCAACTTCTACAACGACAGATGGAAGTTTGTTCCATCAATCAACTACCCGCTAGCTAAAGGCAAACTTCCACACATCTATCCTACAACTGTCTTTCCTCAATTTGAATTTATGCCCTCTCAGGTGATTATTCTGAGCAAGAAGAGTCCCATGTGCATTGAGCATGCTCAAACCATTCAAGGCTTTATACGCCTCAATCAGATCACCTCGCAGGTGCCTAGTCTCCAGACACTGTAATTTGCAAAACTTAAGCCTTCTTTGTAAGAGCATCCCTATGTTCCATTCACTAATCTTGTTGCCCTTCTCTGCACTCATTCCAACAGCTCTACATCCTTCTTAAAATGAGGCTTCCAGACCTGTATACAGTACTTAAGGTGTGGCCTGACAATTGCCTTATACAAGGGGATAATCACCTCCTTATCCCTGCTAGAAAAATTCCTGTATATCATTGACAAGACACCATGAGCTACTCTTGCAGACCGTCTGCACTGCTCAGAACTGCCTGCACAATTACCCCCAGGTCCTTTTCATTTTCTACCACTGTCAGTGTGGTACCACAAGTTGATACGTTACTCTGGGATTACTGCTTCCCATATGTAGTACTTTGCATTTGTTAATGTTAAACTTCATTTGCCACCTCTCAGTCCATCTGCTCAACTTTTCTAGATCCTGTTGCAGCAGTGTACTGTCATTAGTGTTATTAACAACCCTGTCAACCTTCGTATCGTCTGCAAACTTGGACATTAAATTTGATATACCATCATCAATATCATTTATAAATACAGAAAACAACAGTGGACCCAACACTGAACCCTGAGGGACTCCACTAATAACATTAGTCCACGATGAGCAGTGTCCATTGATTACCACTCTGTCTTCTCCCAGACAACCATCCCTTTATCTATAAGAGATTGCAATCGGGGGACTTACTAGTAGAAACTGGCAACTGCAGGCATTCTGAAAAACTCTTGAAAGTGACAAACTTTGCTAAAATTCCAGTAAAGGTAACTGCCCATGCAACCCTAAATACATCTAAGGGTGTTATATCTAGCTGGGACCTTTTGAATGTGACAGAAGAAGAAATTAAAGAAGAGCTAAATGAACAAAATGTAATTGCTGTCAAAAGAATTATGACTAAAAGGGACAATATACTCACACCCACCAGAAATATCATTCTCACCTTTAGCAGTCCAAATCTACCCTCATCAGTAAAAGCAGGATATCTACTCTGTCGCATTCGTCCTTATATTCCTAATCCGTTGAGATGCTATAAATGCCAAAAGTATGGCCACTCTCAGACGGCATGCAGAGGGAACCGAGCTTGTCCTAACTGTGGATCTTCTGATCACAGTCAAAATGACTGTTCTGCAAAAGAAATGACTTGTCCTAATTGCAAGGGTAACCATCCTGCTTACTCTAAAAGATGTGAGAAGTGGAAAATGGAGAAAAAAATTGTAAAATATAAAGTCGAAAACAAAGTTAGTTATCAGGAAGCAAGAAAATTAATTGCACCCAGTATATCTAACCGTACCTATGCCAGTATTGCAAAAAAATATCAAACAATAGCCACGCAAACTGATGTTACTGTTCCATCCAACATATCAATCTCTGACTGGGCTCGAGCTGTTCTTTCTCAGCAGCAGTCCAATATCCAGAAGCACTCAGACCAAGCAAGTAATACGCCTCTTACGATTCCAGCAAAATCTCCTCATTCGCCAGTGATTGCTACTACTCCAAATAATCCCAGTTCAATTTCAAAACAGAGTATTCAGGAAGCATCGATGGATCAAGAGTACTCATCTAAACAGGAAGATCCGATTCTTGAAATATTTGCAGAAGAAGAAGAAGAAGAAGATATGGACACAGGTCGACCCACCTTTCCAAAAAGAAATAAACCAAAGCCAGAACGCCCCGAGACAGCCACGTCAGGTACAGCTTCTTCTAAACTCAAATAATGCCTTATATTTTACAGTGGAATTGTAGAGGCTTTAGAGGCAACATTGATGACATTCAGTACTTAATTAGACGCTACTCTCCAGTGGGTTTCTGTCTGCAGGAAACCTATTTAACTGCTAAAATTTCTTTTTCTATAAAAAACTACTCAGTCTATCGAAGAGATCGGAATACATCTGACTCTGCTCGTGGTGGTGGTGTAGCTATTTTGATTAACTCAAAGATCCCTGCTAGTCAAATCATTCTTCAAACCCAAATTGAAGCCGTTGCTGTGCGTCTGATTGCTGAGATTGCATTTATGCTAGTCTCAGTCTATCTCCCACCAAACAATACCTACTCTTATAAAGATATCGAAGAACTTTTAGTACAGCTACCCTCCCCAATCTGCTTGCTAGGGGATTTCAATGGCCACCACCCTTTATGGGGATCCTCTAAATTAGATAGACAGGGCCGACTGATTGAAACTCTACTAGACATACAAAACCTTACCATTCTTAATAGTGGTACACACACCCATATACAGTTATACCCTACATATACCCATATCCTACTGGATAGACTTCCGCAATTGACCTCTCGATTTGTTCTCCAATACTGTTTCCAGTCATTCAGTGGTCTGCTATGGATGATCCAATGGGAAGTGACCATTTTCCAATTGTCTGTAACCTGTTCGCTACACAACCACCATTAGACCAACCCTGCAGAAAATGGAAATTTTCTAAAGCCAAATGGGCCAAATTTCAATCAGCAATCATTCTGGACAAAGAAACCATTCAGCTACAACCTATAGATAAAGTAACTGATTATATCACATCCCATCTTTTAGTTGCAGCAAAATACTCAATTCCATTATCAAACCCCCCAACCCGACGGCACTTCAACTACTGGTGGAACGAAGAGTGCACGAAAGCAAAGAAGGAAAAAAATAAAGCATTCAATTTATTCCGTCGATTTCCGTCAACAGCTAATTTAATTTGCTACAAGAAGCTAAGGGCAAAAGCGCGGTTCATTCACAGGCAAGCCAAGAAAGATTCTTGGACTCTGTTTGCATGTACTATCAACAGAAATACCGACTCCAGATTAATATGGAAGAAAATTAGACAGCTTTCTGGGAAGTTTCCAATCATCCCTTCCCCAATTCTTTCATACAATGGACAAGAACTCTCTGGTCCTCTAGATATAGCGAATGCCTTGGGTAAAACCTTTGCTGAAGTCTCTTCTGCATCAAATTACACTCCGAAATTCCAAAAAATTAAGACCTCCACCGAACAGAGGCCCATCAACTTTAGAACCTCACTATCACTTCTGTATAATCAGCCTCTTGAATATTGTGAACTTTTACAAGCCATCAGAACAACAAGAAACAGTGCAGCTGGGCCAGATGGCATATATTATGTCATGCTGCAGCATCTCGATGAGCAAAACTTACAAATGCTGCTAGTTTTCTTTAACCGGATCTTCCTGGAAAATATTTATCCAACCTCTTGGCACCATGCTACAGTTTTGCCCTTTTTGAAACCTGGAAAAGATCCTTCCAGTCCTAATAGTTACAGGCCAATCTCTCTGTCAAGTTGCCTTGGTAAAATTCTTGAAAAAATGATCCACAGTCAACTCAGCTGGATCATTGAAACTGAACAACTATTGAGTAATTGTCAACATGGGTTTCGCAAAAATAGGTCCTCTCTAGATCTGATGATCAAGGCCGAATCTGAAATTCGCAATGCCTTTGTGAAAAACGAACACCTTGTCATGGTCTCCATTGATATAGAAAAGGCATTCGATACTACCTGGCGGTATGGCATTCTCAGTGACCTACATAATCTTGGTCTACGAGGCAACCTGCCTATATTCATTAGGAACTTCCTCCAGAGCCGCTCTTTCCAGGTTCGATACCAAAACTCCCTTTCTTCTACATTCTTGCAGGAAGAAGGAGTACCACAGGGGTCGGTTTTGAGCGCAACCCTATTTGCCCTTAGAATTGATTCCATTTCCAAAGAACTTCCAAATACTGTAGAAGCCTATCTTTATGCTGACGATCTCTCCATTTCTTGCCATTCTCAGAGCATGAGATCTATTGAACGGCAATTGCAAATGTCCCTCAATAAAATTCAAAAATGGGCTCAGTTCAATGGATATCGGCTTTCCTATCAGAAAACAGTTGCGATCCACTTTTGTAATCAACGCAAATTACATATAGACCCTGAACTCCGGATATCAAATTCCACCATCCCAATTACCAACAATATTAGATTCTTGGGATTAATATTAGACAGCAAGTTAAATTTCCTTGAGCACATTAAAGTAATACGTACTACCTGTCTGAAAAAGCTGAACATGCTTAGAGCTATATCTGCCCAGTCTTGGGAAGGAGATCGTACAACTTTGCTGCTCTTATATAGAGCACTGATTAGATCTCGGTTAGATTACGGTGCCCCAGTTTATGATTCTGCCCAAAAGAGTGTATTGCGCTGGCTCGATCCTGTACAACACAGTGCACTAAGGATTGCTCTTGGTGCTTATAGGACATCACCAACCTATAGTCTATATATTGAAGCCCATGAGCCCCCTTTGTACCTCCGCAGAAAAATGTTACTACTTAAATATGCAGTCAGAATACGAAACTGTTCTCCACACCCCATCCAACCATATCTCTTTAATCCACCATTTCACAATCTCTATAGAAATAAACTAAATAAAATACGCCCAGCAGGCCTACGGCTCCTTGAAATAGCACAAAATTGGAATGTTCCTCTCCAGAGTAGGTAGCACAGAAAGAATTATTCTTGCCCACCATGGATCCCATTTACTCAACCAGCCTGCGATAATTATTTTCTCCAATGGGGAAAGAATTGTTTACCGACTTTGAATGTGCAGCAACTCCATGCTAGCCATATTCAAAACTATTTTGACTTCTTACCAATATATACTGATGGTTCCAAAACTCATTCAACTGTTGGAGCAGCATCAGTGTTTCCCTCTGCTATCATATCAGCCTCTCTTCCACCTGAGTACAGCAGCTTTTCAGTGGAATTATATGCAATTCAATTAGCTCTAGAAAATTTGACTCTTCACCCATCTGCAAAATATTTAATTTACACCGACTCTCTCAGCTCAATTAGAGCAATGCAGAATTTCTCTCATAAGGATCACCCTATATTAAATCAAATCAAGTATTTGCTGTTGAAAATTGAAGAACGTCAGCAATGAGTGAACTTCTGCTGGATTCCAGCACATTCAGGCATCAAAGGGAACGAGTTGGCTGATATTTCTGCTAAAAATCCGTCAACACTAGACTTAACCTCTGTCTTTATTCCTGTTTCTGATTATAATATTATAATTCAAACAGCATACCATGAACAATTGACAGAGCTATGGCATAAACAAACAAATAACAAACTTTTCCAGTTGAAACAGGACCCAAAATTTTGGCACTCATGCATTCAGACAGTTCGGCGAGAAGAAGTGGTACTCGCACGGATTAGAATAGGACATACTCATCTGACTCACCTCCATCTACTGACAGGCGATGATCCTCCTCATTGTTCACAGTGCTCTGAGCATCTAACAGTCAAACATGTTTTGATTGACTGTCCACATTATCAACAACATCGAACTTCAATATTTCATTCTTTGGCTAATTTCTGGGAACGGATAACATTAAATGATATCATTGGTGAAAATGCCAATATTAGTGAACTTTTCTGTTATTTGAAACAAATAGGATTGTATAAGCGACTATGATTAGTTTCTGGCATGAAATGAGATTGAACCGTCTTCACATTAATTAATTATTTATTTTATCTTTTCAACATACCTATGAATAGGCGCAATATAGCCACAGCAGCTTGTGCGCCATTAAACACCCATACCACACACACACATACCTTTATCTATAGCAGCAATTTGCCTCCAATGCCATACTGCTCCAATTTGTGCAGCAGTCTTCCATGTGCAACAGTATCAAAGGCCTTTCTAAGATCCAAATATATGATATCAAAGTTATTCTTTGCATCCAGTTCCTTTGTGACTACATCATAGTATCCAATCAAATTAGTCCTACAAGACTTCCCCTTAACAAACCCATGCTGTGTCTGAGCTATAACTGAAATCAGGAGCGGACCGTTAACTTTGGGGGCCCTGGACTAACACTGTTTGGGGGCCTACCCAATTAACCCAAATTTGGGTTAGTTGTGGCGACTCATTCACCATTTTGTCGTAAAACTGTTTTTTTACCCTTTTTTAAATAGGAAAAATTATAGGCAACAGACATTGAAGAACTTTTTTATTTTATTTGATGCACTTGGATTACAAACTTTTATATACAGTTATAATGAAAAAAGGTTTTGTATACATAACAAACATAAATAAAAATAAAATGTATTAGATATTACTTTTAGTAACAAACAAAAAAATGAAACAACAAATTCTCAGGTCAAGAATAGACTAAGAAAAAAAACAAAAACAAAAATAATACTTATTCTTAAAAATAAAATAAATAAAACATTCTAGGAGTTATATAATGTAAGTATTTTTAATACAGTAATACCCCGAAGTTACGCGATAGGTGGGTCCGACGAAAATCGCGTAAGTCGGGGTACAACTTTGCATATAAATACATATAAATTTTGCTTAATTGGGACCAAGGACTAACAAAAACACTAGTTTGGAAGAAAAATATTAATAAAATTGCAGTTCTTTATACATATTAATACAAAATATGTATTAAAAAAACAAATGACTTACGTAAAAAAGTTATTTCGATGTCGATGGCTTCATAAAATCTAACAAATTCGTCTGACGACACAGCGCCTTCTTTTTTTCACGCAGAATTTCGTCGTAGCAAGCTAATAATTTTTTTATTCCTTGCTTTGTAGCTATAACGCGTTCTTCGTTGGAGTCTATGTTTTCTAAAATTTTTAAGCCCTTTTCAATTGAGCCCTTTTCAATTTTCAACCTGTCAAGTTTGCAATTGTCATGTGCTTTTCGCCGTTGCTTCATTTAGGCCTGTAGCACGTGCAATATCACATGGTCTTTCATTTCGCTCAAAGCGTTTCACAATTTCATATTTTTTCTCTGTCGACAGAGGCGGACTGGCCATAAGCCTTGCCGGGGAAACCCGGTGGGCCGGTGTGATTTTGGCCATAAACCATAGTATGAGGCCACTATAAATTTTCCCGGGTAAGAATTTTTGATCCAGTCCGCCTCTGTTTATCGATAATTGCTTTTCTTTTTCTCTCTGAATCTGCAGTGTCTTCACCAGGACGCTTCCTTTTCACACCTTTTAAGTATTTTACTCATTTTTAGGGAATAAAGCACAATTACAAAACGAGGAGGCACGCTTGATACACATAAACAAAGCTGCGCGCATGTAGCAACTGAATAAACAACACCATAAAGGCAGAGATACACTATTAACACCTCACATTTCTAGGGGTTACTACCATAAAACAATAAAAATCCAGTTGGTTTCTGCTAGTGAAATCTGTTATAAACTGGTAGTAAACTCGATCTAATTGCATTTGCGATTATACCGATAGCTGGAATTGTGTTGGTTTTTACGTTATTATGGTGAAATGTGTTTCCCCTTCACTATAAAAAACATAAAAGCAGCAAAGTTGAATTTTGTTCATCTTTCGCTCTCATTCTCCGCCGTCGCACCGTATATCGATAACATATGAAAAACGACCTTGAAGATGGTGGGCGGCAGCGTTGCCAAACGAAAAAATCAAGAACCGCGTAACTCCGAGTTCGCGTAAGTCGGGGTATTACTGTACATTAAAGACATTTAAAGAGTAACTCTTCTGCATTTTTTCGCTGCAAATTTTTTTTTTATTTGATCATCACATTGTAATTCTTTGGTTAAATCACAGTTTATGGAAAGAATTGATAAATAATTTAATCTTTCATTCGTCATTGTTGTCCTATATTTGTTTTCTATATAGGACATCCTGGAGAAGGATCGCTCCGCCTCACAGCTGGTGATTGGCAACGGCAAAAAAATTTTTAAAATTGTGTAGCAATTCGGAAAAACATCGACAAGTTTCTTTTCATAAATTAGCTTGAATATATCACTGCATGAGTCGTATGAGTCTGGCTTAGTCTGTAAGTAGGATTTTAACTGAATGCATTCATTGACTAAATGTTCGTCTATGTCATCCGAATAATAAACAACATTACATAAACAACAGCACTTTCCAAGTCAATATTTTTGATATTATTGTCTTGCAAATCCATTAAAAATTTGAATCTTTTGCTAAATTCCCCATAGACATGGCCTCTTCTGTATAAATCCATAATCAACTTATCTAATGCAATGTTTAGCATATCCCGTTTAAATTTTTCTGCTCCATTTAGTGAAACTTTCTCTGTAGATTTATCCGAAAATTTTGAACTAATACGTCTCTTTTTTAAATTATTGTATTCTTTTTCCACACTAGTACTTAATTTTTTGGCTGTCTCCTCGTATTCATTTAGTTTCTGATCTGATTGTTCTCGTATGTTGCTCACGAACGCTTCTAATGACGTAATTAATTTCTCACTTTCACATATGTCTAAGCCTGGGGTCTGCACTTTTTTGTTAACTAAATTGAATCTCTCTAAAATTTCTTCCCAAAAAACAGTTAAAATTGCAGTTTCAAGTTTCGCCAAATTATTATATAAATTCTGTGCCTCTCTTCAAAAATCAAGTTTCTCGTCCATATTGTCACTAAACGTTTTTAATATGTTCATGATATCACCGTAACTATTTTTTAAAGCTCTAACAGCATCATAGTGACAAGACCATCTAGTCTGGCTTAAACTTTTTATCGAAAATTTTAGTTTTGTTTCACGATTTAGAAGCTGCCACCTATGGGTAGTTGCAGAAAAGAAAACATATTTGTTGCACTACTCCAAAAAAGTTCACAATTTGAGTTGCAACTTTAACCGCTTCCGCACCAACTAGATTTAGGGAATGCACAGCACATGGCACATAATCAGCGCATTTATTTTTTTGTTTGAGATGTGCTTGCACATCATTGTTATCGGCCGGACATATTTGCAGCGTTGTCAAAAGACTGTCCTCTACAATTATCCAGTGGCAGTCCATTTTTTTCTAGAAATTCTTGTAAGGAATTGAATAAAGATAAGCCACTGTGACTACTAATTTTGATGAAAGATACACATCTTTCATACACTTTTCCCTCAAAACAATATCGTACTATAATAGCTAGTTGGTCATTGTGGGACAAATCTGGTGTCGAGTCCATCACAATTGAGTAGCACTTTGCATTGTCACTATTTATTTCAGCTGTAATTCTTTTTATTACTTGTTTTCCCATAATCTCTATTATTTGTTCATAAATTGTTTTTGATAAGTACGAAATGAAAGGCTTTGGTCGCAGTTCTCGTTGTTGGATATGTTCGCGCATGAATGGATCGAACTCTGCTAGTAGTAGTAATAGTAGTAGTGGCATGTGATGCAAGAAAGCAAATGTATGAGCTTATGCAGCATCAGCCAAAAAAAAAAAAAAAAAATCACACCATTCCCTCCAAATGCCTGTCCAGTTCCTCCTTAAATTTATTCACCCTATCAACTTCCACAACGACAGATGGAAGTTTGTTCCAGCAATTAACCACCCGCTGGCTAAAGGCAAATTTCCGCACATCTAATCTACATCTGTCTTTTCTTAATTTGAATTTATGCCCCCTTAGGTTCGTAATCTGAACAAGTGGAATGGTTTCAGCGTGCTGAAACCATTCAAGGCCTTATACACCTCAATCAGATCACCGCGCAGGTGCCTAGTCTCCAGCCACTGCAATTTGCAGAACTTAAGCCTCTCTTGATAAGAGGATCCCTTCATTCCCCTCACCAATCTTGTTGCCCTTCTCTGTACACGCTCAAGTAAATCTACATCCTTCCTAAAATGAGGCCTCCAGACCTGTACGCAGTACTCAAGGCGTGGCCTGACCATTGCCTTATAAAGAGGGATAATCACCTCCTTTTCCCTGCTACCAAAATTCCTATATATCATTGACAAAACCCCATGACCTGCCCTGGCAGCCTGTCTGCATTGCTCAGAAAACTTCATATCTGCCTGCACAATTACTCCCAGGTCTTTTTCATTTTCTACCACCTTAAGTGTAGTACCACACAGTTGTTACGTTTCTCTGGGGTTACTTCTACCCATATGCAGTACTTTGCATTTGTCAAGGTTAAACTTCAGTTGCCACTTCTTAGCCCATCTGCCCAAATTATCTAGATCCTGTTGCAGTAGCACACTGCCATTACTGTCATTAACAACCCTGCCAACCTTTGTATCATCTGCAAACTTCGACACTATAAGCCTGATATACCTTCATCAATATCATTGATAAATATACAAAACAACAGTGGACCCAACACCGAACCCTGTGGGACTCCACTAATAACATTAGTCCAAGAAGAGCAGCACCCATTGATTACCACCCTCTGTCTTCTCCCACTTAACCATCCTTTTATCCATTGTAGCAACTTACCCTTAATACCATTCTGCTCCAATTTGTACAATAGTCTTCCATGCGCAACAGTGTCAAAAGCTTTCCTGAAATCCAAATATATGATATCAAAATTATTTTTTGCATCCAGTTCCTTTGTAACCACATCATAATATCCTATCAAATTTGTCAGACAAGACTTTCCCTTAACAAAGCCATGCTGTGTCTGAATTATTGCTGGAGTCTTGTCTAGATGATCCTGCAATGCATCTTTAACCAGTGACTCCATTATTTTACCCGGAACAGAAGTTAAACTAACTGGTCTGTAATTACCCATGTCACCCTTCGATCCCCCTTTGTGAATTGGGGATACATTTGCACATCTCCAGTCCGTGGAGACCTCCCCTGAGTCCAAGGATGCTCTCATAATTATGGCTAAGGGTTTACTTACTTCCTTTGCTGCCTCCTTTAATATAACTGGATAGATCCCATCCACCCCAGGTGCTTTTCTTACATTTAACTTCAACAGTTTCTCTTCCACTTTGCTCTCAGTTATTACAAAATCATTAAGTACCCTGCTACAATTTGATAATCTTCTGCCATTTTCAAACCTTAATAATTCCTCTTGTGTGAATGTAGATGTAAAATACTCATTCAGTTTGTTTGCTATCTGAGCAGGATCATCAACAGTCGAACCATCAATGTCAAGTGGACCAATCAGATTCATCCCCTTCCTTTTAGAATTTATATAAGTAAAGAAATCCTTGCTGTTTTTCTTAGCATCTTTTGCCAAGGATTTCTCGTAATCTGCCTTCGCCTGCCTAACCTCCTTTGTAACTTGGTTACAGATCAACTTGTAGCTATCATAGGCTTCTGTGTCACGTGTTAATTTGTATGCATCCCATGCATTTTTCTTCTCTGTTACGACTCTCATTAGTTCATTTGACAACCATTTAGGCCTAAACCTTGAACAATATTTCTTAATAGGTATGAAACTTTTAGTAGCATCCACGATTAATTCCTTGAATGCTTCCCACTTAGAATTTACTGTTGGTAACATCATCAGTTGATCCCACTGTACAGAATTTAAAAACTGTGGGAGACCACTGTACTCGCCTTTACGGAAGCAAAAACCTTTTCCTTTACCCCTGATGGTAATTAAATCTTTAAGTAAATCCCACGTGAGTACACTGTGATCACTGCCACCTAGTGGTTCCTTTATCTGCAAATTCCTAATACATGAATGATCACTGCTGATAACCAGATCAAGAGTATTACTTTCTCTGGTTGCCTCTCGAACATGCTGCTGCAGAAAACAATCATCCAATAAATCCACAAAAGTATGACTAGTGTGTGAGTGACCAACCCACAAGTTCCAGTCAATATCTGGGAAGTTGAAATCCCCCATTATAAGACATTCCGATTTACTAGCCCACTCTATTTCTCTGTACAATTGTTCATTGTACTCATTCGAGTCAGTAGGCCTATAACACACTCCTACTCTTATTTTTGCTTTCGCAGTGCTTATGTCACACCAAACTGACTCAACAGTGCACTGTTCATCTATATCAACTGGATGCACTTCTTTTGATTTTATGTTTTTCTTAATTAACAGCATAACACCTCCTCCCTTTCTATCCTGTCTATCCTTTCTGTACACATTGTACTCCCCAAATTTCAGTTCGGCATTCCTTATATCAGTGTGACACCATGTCTCTGATATCCCAACAATATCCGCCTTTGATGTCTTGACCAACACTTCAAATTCATCAAATTTATTTACTATACTTCTAGCATTGGTATACATGCAAGCATACATGCTCCTTCTATTCTTTGTTACCCTAACACATCCCATATACTTACCCGATCCACGATGACCGCCACCCGTCCCTGAAACCCCCAACACCCCACGCTCCAGGTCGCTACTTATTCTAATAGAAGTTGTGCAAGAATCACCTTCACCTCTGCCTACGGCTACTGTTAAACTATTAGTCCTTGTATCCCCCCAAGCTATCAGTTTTCCGACCCACCCAACACTGCCTCGATAGCATCAGCAAATATTCTTGCACCCTTTCTATTTAAGTGTATCCCATCCCTGTAGAAGCAGTCTCTCCTGTTAACAAGTACAGTCCAGGCTGAAACAAATTCTACCCCTTGAGCCTTGCACAATCTTTCCAGGGCCGAATTGATCGACAAGGCTCTCATCATATACTCTCTCCTATCGTGTCTGGGCAGAATTGCAGACACTTTCAAATTCAACCCTATTTCACGGCTTTTTTTCAACAGTGAGCAGTTCTGCCGGTCTCCTACTCTTGATATCATTAGTGCCAACGTGTACAACTATATCACCTTTTGTGCCCTTAAAAGATGATATCCGCTCTACAACGTCATCAACCTTTGCCCCTGGCAGACATACCCTGGTCCTGTTCCACCTATCCTTTTTACACAATATATTCCCCATCTCCCTGACAATAGAGTCACCAACAACTACTAGTTCCTGTGGGACCAGCGCATTCTGCCTTGGGGGTTGCCGCTGTGTTGCGTGATGACCAAGTGCAAGCTCTGGCGTTGATGTGGGCAGCTGAGAGCCTGATGGGCCCCTCAATTTAGATCTTTCGAGGGCATCCACCCTGTCCTTCAAACTCTCATATAGGCCCATAACAACGCTGAGTTGTCGCCTGATTTCCTTACACTCCTTGCATCGCGCACACACATAGACATCCCCCATGGCAATATCATGTTCCGTTCCAGATAGTTCGGCAAACATTTCACAAGCTGCACATTTTTTTAGGCTGTGATGCGTTGGAGAATCGCCCCCCTCAGTTCTCCCCCGAGTCACAGCACTTCTGCCACTTTGTGCCCGTTGCTTTGCTGCTCTAGATTCCAGAGCCCCCATAAAATTACCATTGTGCGGAGAGCCAAATATTTTCTCGTGACCTCTGAATGCTAAACCCCTTACACTTAAATATTTCACCACTTCAATAACACGTTTTAGGACATTGTGGTAATATTCCGTATCTTTTCTTAGTTGCTCCTGCAACTGCTTGTCAATAACAGATTTATTTTCTTTACGTGTTAACCATACTAACAATGATTTCTTATGTTCATTAGAATTTTCGTGACTTTCTAAACAAGGCAAGGTCCTATATGTTTCCAGTCAGAGAATCTGGTTGTGTATTGAGAAGGGACTTGAGAGAAAAGTTTGGAGACTAGACAAAAAACACTTCCCATACTGGTAGAATAGCACAACCGAGATCTTTCCAGTAATTGACCATTTTTAATTTTTTTTGTAAAGTACTTATTTGAAAATGATCTGTTTTGTTCTTTGTAATTCCTTATTGAAACTGGATGTATATTTTTTGCATCTTTATTTTGGAAATGAGTTTCATGTGAGAGACAGTGATTAATAAAATTATCATTTAACTGTGTAGGTCACAAATCTACGTCAACGTTTAACAGCAACGGAGACTTCAGAGAACTGGTCGTCGTCTAGGTCTTGTATATTTTTGTCTGGTACTCAATGTCCATCAGCGTCAACATTGTTTTTAGAGGTTCTCGGTTGTGATTCTAGTTCTAGTAATTCTTTGTTATTGTTATATACATTTTGTTGTTTTTTCTGTTTCTCTTCGGTTAAGTTATTCTCTCTTTCGCTTATTACTGCACTTATATCGTTTAGATTCTCATTTTTATTTTCCAATACAAAAAAATTTTGAAATTTTGGCACATTTACTTTCTTTTTCTCTACTTAATTGTATTTTTCGTTTTTCAGCTCCGCCTTTATATTTTCTGCCAGACATTTTTTTAGGTATTTATTTAATCTGAAAAGAAATTAAAAAAACCTAAAACTAAAAATTTGCAATTCGCTGAACACCCTATTGACCTCTTTATCACCCCCACCTACACAAATCTGACTACAATTTTCAGAAAATTCCAGTTTTTAGGGTGTGTAAAGCAGTTGTTAGCAGAACATTAAAGCCACACATTTTGTTTACAAAATTTAACAAACTGTTAATGAGCATACAACATTTACATAAATACAGCATTTACATAAAAGAAACAAATAATTATGTGGGAAATACATAAATATACAATTTTAGTTTCTCGTTACCTTGGAACCTCAATCAGCTGTCACTTAAATTTTTATTCTGAGACAGGGGGTCCTCACCTCCCTTACAAGGCCCACAAGCTATCTGCTGCTTAGTAATTTAACTCCATTAATTCTCTTTCTCTATTAATTTAAATCAGAAGATCCAAGTACTGAGGAATTTTATTTCTTTTAGCTTCCCTTGTCTGGACAATTCTTGTTACTTGTAGTAATGCTGTGGTGTCTCTCCCCAAAGACGAAGCATAAGATAGTAACATAACAAGATTTATTTCAATGTTTTATACAAAATTTATTTACACACATTTAAATATACCTTGTATCAACCTTTTTCACAATTCTGTCATTACTATGCATAAAATGGCTTCCACCCGTACTTTTCTCCCTTACAAAGGGCATAACTTCCAATAATCCTTTTTCTTTTTGTTATACAACTACTAATCATACTAACCTATACAATCATATACAGTGATATATATATATATATGAATATATGTATCTATAGTATATAGGATAATTCAATTAATTTCCCACTCCTCTTCTATACACTCTAGAAGATAAATCTACAGAGTATAATTCACCTTGTTAACACAGTTTAACAGTTCATGTTATCAAATTTCTCACATCTAATACATCTCTTTATGTTTTACAGATACTTCTAATAAAGTAACTCTCACTCTCTATCTACTATTGTTCTCCAGTTCCATCTCTTACAGTATAGTGTTCAATTTTGTTACAATCCCCCTTCAACTGTCCTGTTCATTTCTTTTCCCATTTAATCCCTTACGATACCGTTCCTGTTAGCAAAATTTTCTAAACTTAACTTACTTGCACTCTTCTCCTTTTTCCTGGGTAAGATTTCTGTTTCCAGTCCTGTTCTGCAGTCGTCTGTCTAGGCTTGGCCTCTGCTGACCCACTAGAAGCACTTTCTTACGCTGCTCTCTGGCAGTTCCTCCCGTGCACAAGGACTTTTCTCCAGGGCTGCTGCTCCAACCATCCGTGAGAAGCTCGATCTCACTCTTTTCTCAATCACTTCTCCCCCCTTGATTATCACTACCCACTAAACTGCCATTTACCCCCCCCCCCAACATTCTTTCTAGCTCCCTCCTCCGCGATTCTCTCCGAACTTTTTTTTCTGGGAACAACTCTCTTTCCTCTCTGCATCACCTTTTTGTTCATCTCTCTCCCCTTTTTTTCTCGACCAATCATTTACTATTTCACCATCTTCATCTTATTTCTCATTCGCTCATTTCACATTCCATTGTCTCGACCCATGACTGGTAGGTTGAGACCCCTTTCTTTGTAGCGAGGACTTCCAGGCACTTAGAAATTTCCAGAACTTTTGTTGGGTCATCCAGCCGCTTGGAAATTTCCAGAACTTTCGTCGGGCCGTCCATATCCACTTACTTCTTTCGTCACGCCTTATTTTAAGTGGCCGACCTAAATTTTTAAGAGCGCTCTCCGTGTCGGCCTGTTTATTCTGCGGTATGCTACCCGAACGCGGCTTACTCTAATATCTCGGGTCCTCCCTTTTTCCTTTTTTTTTTTTTTTTTAAGTCCGAACCCTTTCTTTGGGGGATGGGCGATCCTTTGTCCTTTACTACCGTAGTGCCGCCCCTGCTCTGTTTACCGTAAACAAGAACTGTTTCCAACTGGCACTCCTATTGTATAGTTGTGTTTCGAACAGCTCCCCTGTAGCTATGCTAATCCACTCTCTACCAAAACGAATAGAGAGAGTGAGCACAAGCAATTTGCTGAAAGCCGTCCGATTTAAACATTAATAATTTTCCAAGAGATATAAAATAATTATTATAGATAGTTGTAAGATTGGGATCTTACAATTACATACAAGCTTCCTAATTTCATATACAAGGCCTTTCATGTCCACCGGCAACCTCCAAAAACACTCATTTTCGTTTCACACCTTTCTCTCTAAAAGTATCCCAACACCCAAAAATCAGTCAGCCTGACGCCATTTTTAATTTGATGCGAACACTGGACGTCCACTCATTTCCTGTTTTGGCTCCAACGGTGTCATAGATCAAAGGAGGTGCCTCGCATAATCCCGCTTCACGTCTTATTGTTCTTCCTTAAGCAACCTCTTCACGCCCGTTCTCAAATGGCACCCGTTTACTTAGTCCTGCTGTCCCTGTTTGCTCTCATATTATTTGAATTACTTGTTTACCCCTTTGCTACTATTCTCAGTTTTCATGCTTAAACTATCCCATCACTAAATCTAGGGTTCTTCAAACTTTAACATGACTTCTAGCAAAACAATTATTTTTATTTTAAATTTGTAAAATTTTACATCTTACATTGTCATTGTCAAGTAGGCAAGCTTATAGCTTACGCTGCTTACTTCAAATAAACGGTGTCCAGTTATTTTTATTATGGCTCATTTCGAGGAAATGCAAAAAACGATTGAATTTATGTGCCGACAAAAGATTTCCGGAGAGTGATTTAACTTATATTTATTTAGTATTTAGTAAACTTTGCCGATACTTGCCAGTGAAGAAACGAAGCACCTGAACAGTACACTTTACTGAACGAATGACTATTTAATATTCAACTATACTGTACTATACATAACCTCAAATGTCAAATGGTGAGAGTTACGCTAAGCTAACACACTTTAGAGGAGCTAGACTTGCACTTCCATTCCGACGTTGCCACATTATTTGCATAATTGACAAATGACAAAGTATATTTTGATTTTACCGACTACCGACAGAGGCGATAGAAGACAGAGCCGTATTTACTATTTACTGTCATTTAAAACATTGATATTTTATTCAAATCCAATAGTGTTGCAAATCAACAATTTAAACTTTATCTAGGTACGAAAAAATTTTGTATAATTAATTTTTTCTTAAATTTTTAATTTAAATTGTTTTTATTTTTTTTTGACCGCGAAGGGGGCCCTTTGAACGAATGGGCCCCGGACTGCAGCCCATAAACACCATGCCTTTAACCAGTGCCTCCATTAATTTCCCTGGAACAGAAGTTAAACTAACGATCCTCCTTTGTCGATTGGGGTCACATTTGCACATCTCCACTCCATGGGTACCTCCCCCGAGTCCGGGGAAGCTCTCATAATTATGGCTAAGGGTTTGCTTACTTCCTTTGCTGCCTCCTTTTATTATACTTTTTATTATACTTTTAGGTATTTTCAGTAATTTCAAAATTGCCTTATCATTTTTAATAGTACATTATACCAATATAATCTCTTTAATCACCTCAATCTTCTTAATAGCACTTACTTGTATACTCCTTCCCCCCCTTATAATTTTATTTAAAATGGGGACTTCTAAATCCAGCCTTTGCTCTAGGTACCCTAGCATGTCCATATAAATTGCACAGACAAACAGCATCTGTTTATGCCATGCCTGTTTTTTTATGTGATATTTTTAATGTTATAGTTTTAATGTGTGAATATATCATCATGCTGATTTTGGCCTGTTATGATACACTGTTAAATTATCAGACAAGCAACTTTTTTCTAAGTGTTGTAAATGATCCTTTTCTCTTTTGTGCATACATGCATGGCTATGATATTGTAGATATTGCCAGCAGTTTTCTTCACAATGCAGTTTTGCCATGTAGTGCTGTGTTCCATTTCCAATAGCATTTCATAAAGTATCATGCATACTGCATTATGAAATAGTTATTTTTTTTTTAAGGGAAAGGTAATATATTTTAAATGCATATTTTAACCCTCTATCAGGCATGTAAGAAAAATAACTATGGCCAGTTATGTGCTTTAGTTTATATGCCATTCCCCCCACATACATGCAGGTAAAAGGCAAAAATAGTTGAAAATGATGCACTTCATAATTTTATTCTTTATTCTCGTGCTATATTGGATAATAGGGATGAATAATATCCTTAATAACAGTGGTATTCCCTTCCAAAAAAAATTTTTTTTTTTTTTTTTTGACTACCTCACTTCCAGTGTATACTAGTGTATTCCAGTGTATACAAGAAAGGAGTAAGAGAAATTGAAGGCTTTAAAGGAAAGCATTAAAGCACCAAAGCATTAAAGGAAGTGAACACAGGAGTTGGCATGTGGTGCATTAAAACAAAAAACAAAAAAAAAAAGAAGAAAAAGAAAACTAGAGAATTTTTAAAAGTTATATATCTCCAATTAAAAAATAATGATTCACATCAAATGTGAATGCCATACCGGAAGAAAACTACTAAAATTCACACTGCTGTGTAATATTTCTAACAGATTTTAATTTTTTCAGATTTTGGTTGATGGGAAGCATAAGGCATGCCTGTCGGAGGGTTAATAAAGTTTCTTATTTGTTAAATTGTAAATTTTTGTTTAGTAATACTTTTTCCCCTTTGTTAAAAAAAATGCTTCCTTATTTCCCCTTGCCTTGGTGAAAGCTTTGTAATAAGAGGGTGGATAAATATAAATGAATACATATATATATATATATATAATTACTACTATTGCTGCAGGAAATGGAGCGTGGACAGCTAAAAGTTCAGACTTCAGCCAGTACCTCATCATTGACCTGCGTGAAAAGAAAATCATCACTGCCATTGCTACTCAAGGTCACCCCTTTACATCAGAATTTATCCAAGAGTACCGTATAGAGTATGGAAATAATGGTTTAGACTATGCAGCTTATAAGGATCGAGAAGGACATCCCATGGTGGGTTTGTGGTTATTTCACTTGGTGGTGGTGAACAAATTGGCAGCTCTTTGACAATTTTAGAATGTTAACAGAAAAGTTAAAACATTTCATTGGGATTAATTCTGTGATCTTGATCCAAATGCAATTTTTTTTTTTTTTTTTTCTCTCTCTATATAGCTTTCTCAAGTATTCTGAAATTTATTATCACTGCAGGGTGTATCAAAAATATTTTAAACCTAGGGAATTATAGCATATTCATGTTTCTGTTAAAATCTGTAATCGGAATAATATTTTGTGGAGACACATGGAATATTTGGTAAATTTTGTCATTTTTATCTTCTTCATATATTTGTTTGTTGTAATAATTTTACTTATGATGAAACTCCTTCACCTAGGTTTCTCAACATGGACTGCTGCAACCAGTGATTATTACCAGTCCATTACGATAAATCTGCAAGACAGGAAGCTGATCCGCTACATTGAGACTCGAGGTCGATCTCGTACTTTAGAATTTGTTACAGAATATGTCGTACAGTACAGCAACGATGGCGACACCTGGCGTTCATATGTATCCTCTGATGGTAGTCCAGAGGTGTGGTAGTAGTGACCCGTGCTTCACTGTCACTTGTTACTGCACTTGAGTAGGCTCTGCTTCTGGTGCCGTAAGCACTGATTATAACTTTGGTTTGGTTGTAGTTTTCTTTTATTTTGTGTAATGTTCTGCTTGTCTGGTTTGTTTTTTTTTTTTGTTTTTTTAAGTTTGGTTATTTTTGGAAATGCTTTGTTTTTTCCCATTTGTTTTATTATATTATTTTATATTTTTTGTTCTTAACTTTTGTTGGATTATTCTGAGTTCATTTTTTTATTTATTTATTTTTTTTATTTTTGCAGTTATCTATTTGAGATATGCATTTCTCTGTATGATTTCAGAAATAGCACATTCTACCTTGCACTGCATTTTGGTTTTCTACTTTTCTGTTACTTTCATTTGCTGATATGTTTTGAAATCAACCTGCTTAAGTAACATGTAGCAATGTTTCCATAGAGCTTTAATATTTGAATATATTTTTTTAAAATTAACTTTTCTTCATAATTACATATACAAGACAAATGGGCCTGTGATACTGGATTCCATGATTAAATAGTAACAATACAGCATATCCAGTGACAAAATTTTTAATAACGAAGTATAGAGCTTTCAGGGTAAACAAACTCCTTCAGCAAAAGACGTATACAAAATACTAACAAAATATAGACATTAGAGATCCATTCCCGTCCAACAAGCCGCTAGCTGTACCAGGTGACATTCTGTAGAATGACCCAAGCCTACCGAGCAGAACATCGCGATCCACAGAGGACATCTGTGCTGCCCTCAATCTGTGCCTGTCAAGCTACGTCATTACCTTCGATGATTCCTTGTACAAGCAAATACACTGTACGGCTATGGGAGCCCCTGTCAGCTCCATCGTTGCTAACATTGCTATGGGGGAATTAGAGGAACAGATATTCCTGAGCCCACCCGTACCAATTACAATGTGGTGCAGATATGTCGATGATATCTTCACCATCATCCCATGTGGGTCAGAGACAGCACTGTTAGAGTACCTCAACTCCTTGTCACTGTTCATTCAGTTCACCGTAGAGTTAGAAGTGAACGGGTCCCTTCCATTCTTGGATGTTCTAGTGAAACGAGTGGGCTCATGCCTGGAAACCTTGGTGTACCGTAAGCCAATTTGGTACGGGCAGTTTACCAACTACAGATCAGCCCATGCCCCTTTCCATCTAAACAGCACTACACGCATTCTATTCTCTCGAGCTTGGAGCCATTCCAGCTCAGAGGAAGCTAGGCACACCTATATTTCCAGAGTAAGAACTGACCTAGTCAATTGTGGGTACCGAACCCATGTATTAGACAAGTACTTGCTACAAGCACAAGAGCTTATGACCCATCCGAGAATGTCGTCCCCACATGACAATATACCTACTGCCTATATTCCTTACTATCCAGGGCGCCTCCGTAGCCAGGTGGGAAGGAGCAGCAGTGCGTAGCACACGCTTCTTGATTAGACCGGGGTTCGAGCCCGTCACCACCAAATACGGAAGATGCGGAAAGGTCAGGGAATGACCACCGCATATCCCGGAGCAATATGGCCTTAGTTGCTAATGCTCCTAAAACACCAAATAACAACATAACATAACCTTACTATCCAGGCACGTCAGACCATATTTCTAAAATCCTCTGCAAGTACAACAAAATGCATACAGCTCCCTGGTAGGAGCTTACGTTCTCTGGTTTCGAACGCTAAGACTTCCATCGCCCCTCTCTTTATGTAGTGGAGTAGTATACCATGTAACTTGCTATATAGGGGAGAGCTCTAGACGCCTTCAGGATCACCTTGCAGAACATGACAGGTCGATTTGCCTAGATGACACTGACCACTCGGCAATAGTGGAACATTTCTGGTTAATACGTCATGACCTTAACCCCATGCGTGATTGTGAAGTGATTGACCAATCCCGACACTTCCGTCACTGCCTTTGGCTAGAATCGTTGAACGTATCATGCTGTCCAAAAGCCTTGAATCGCTGCAAGGGTACGAGGCTACACCCTATTTTGGAATCGACGGTCTTGAAACTCAACAAGCGCTGGCAGCAAACCCACACTTGTCTATGCACCAACAATGAATGCCAGTCTAGTGAATAATGTTCAATCACACAGCCATGTGCACATTAGAACATGTGCAACTCATTTGGTATTTATTTTATTTTAATTCTATCTCTAACATCTATATTTTGTAGACATCTTTTGCTGAAGGTGTTCGTTTACCCCGAAAGCCCCATACTTAGTTATTAAAAATTTTGTCACTGGATATGCTATATTGTTACTATTTAATTACATATATAGTTAAAATGCAACTTTAAAATATTTAAGTGAATTGAAGTAATTTTTATTTCAGGTACAATGATTTGTATCTGAATTAAAAATGTCTATTTTTAGGTAATTGTAATTTTGATATGCTGATCACAAAAATGCTGGTCAAAATTTTCACAAATTTAGATATGATGCTAATGTTACAAACGATAGTAAGGCCATAATTTTCCTGAAGCTGTATGTTCTTCAAATTCTGTAGATATAGTTTAATGAGATTATTGAAGTTGCAATGGTTTTTTTTTCCCGTAAAACTTTCGAAAGATATTCAAATTCTGTCTCACTTTGGTTGAGACAAAGCTCACCAAAATGATGGAATTTCACTGGTGAAACTAACCAGATCAAGAATTAGCTATGTAACTTTTTTTTTTTTTTTTTTTTTTTTAAATCTCAGAATGATTTATAAAAATGAAATTGGTGATAAAATTGAGCATCTCAAGGTTTGAGAGACACCATACTATTGTTCTGTTGATTCCATTTTTAATTGTAAAAAAAAAATTTACAGTTAAAAATGTAAAACAAGAATTCTCAAAAAACTAACAGTTTGAAAATTTTACATAAAGAATATCCTAATAACTTAAAAATTACTTTATCAAGTGTTGTTGTTTTAGGTAACTCAGAGCATCAGCCCACATCACTTAAGACAACCAATGTTCAGCCAGGTGTGTACGTTCATAACATGTTTTTTAGTCACATATTGCATTTGTTCTTGTTAAATTTTCACTTGAAATGATTTCAGTAAGAGAAAGCAGAACACCCCTCCATGTTTAATGTTTTGAAATTAAACATAAAATGTTGTAATTAAAGTCAGTAGATGAAAAAAAACTGAATTCCTGAAATTTTATGCAGATATTGACTCACCTAATGCTAAAAGTGTTCATAAAACATTACACATTACTCGTAAAAGAAATCGCATACTAATAGAGTGTTTTGGCAATGGAGAAATGAAAGTAGGCAGTAGTATACATCTTGAAGCAGTTAAATTTTATATATATATATATGCATATGCAGTTGAGTAACTACTTATGCACTCCTGGTAAGCTGCAATGTAAAGATTGTTGTGATCATAAGTATATACTGGTGCAGAATGAAATACTATTCTGTCATGTTCAAGTTGCTTGTTTATTATTTTCTGTGTCTATTCACCATCACTGATAGGTAGGTGAGGTGGCAAAATCATAGCCGAGAAAACATTTCCTAACTTTCTTAACATGACTCTATAAGCATGTCTAAATTGTCTTCAAAAATACATTATAATATTTAACAGGTGGTACTTTATTTTAAAAACGCATTTTAAGATAAACTACAAACCTATAAATTTTTTAGCTGTTAACAAAATCAGATACCTCAACCTCTCCCACCCAGAAGGGACAAAATGACTGGGAACTCGCTTGCTTTGAAGGCACACTGTGTGGGCAATACAGTTTAAATTCTTTTATAACAAGCATTCAAACAACAGGTCAGAGTAAGTAAAATTTCTTAGCCAAGCCCAAAATTGGATATTTTGATATTTTGAAATTGGACATTTTGATTTTTATCATTATCAAGGATTGGAAACAGTTAAGCAGCATGTGACGATATTTAAAACTTTGAACAGTTCATGTTATAGTTGATCAGGGATTACTTTTGCACAACTGTTCAAATCTCCATTAGACTGAAGTGTAATATGAGCAACTGACATTATTAGAATCCTTGTGTAAACACATTTCTAGAGTTTCTGTTTAATAATTTTGTAAAAAATGTTACATAGTCGTATCTGTATTATACAAATTCATGATATCTATATTATACATTTGGAATCATTATCAGTAGTAGTAATGGGTGGCATATGATGCAAGAAAGCAAGCTTATAAAGTATCAATCAAAAAAAAACCCCCTCTCACATCACCTTTCCATCCCATCCAATAATTTGTCTAGTTCTTTGAATTTATTCAAACTACCACTTTCACAACAACAGATAGAAGTTTATATATTACCTTTATATCAATGTATATTACCTTTCAATCCCCTTTGGTGAATTGGAGATATATGTGCACATCCCTAGTCTGTAGGATCTTCCCCCAAATCTTAAAATGCTCTCATAATTATGGCTTAGGATTTGCTCACCTCCTTTGCTATGTCTCTTAATATAATTGGATAGATCCCAATTATATTATCACAAAATCATTTAGCTCCCCATTAGAGTTTGATTAACATCTGGTATCCTTTCCCTAACGAGTTCATGTGTGAATGTAGATGCAAAATACCTATTCAGTTTGTAAGCAGGAATATCAGCAGAAACCATTGACATGAGTTGGACCAATGTGATCTAATCCCTTTCTTCTACTTTTAATGTAAGTAAAGAAGTCTTTGCTACTTTTCTTGGCATTCTTTTCCAGTGACTTTTTGTAATCAGCCTTAGCTTGCCTAATCTCCTTTCTGACTTGATTACTGACCAGTTTATATCTACCATAGGCTTCTGTATCACCAGATAATTTATACATATACCATGCACGTTTCTTCTCTGCTACGTCTCATCAGTTCACCTGACATACCTTTAGGTCATAGTCCCAACAGTTTCTTAGGTTGTATGAAAAGCCTAGTAGCTGCCATGATTACTTCTGCGAATGTTTACCCTTTTAGAATTTGCTGTTGGTAATATCATCTGGTGGTCCCGCTGTGTAGAATTCATAAACTGTCTGAGACCACTATAGTCACCCTTATGAAAGCAAAAGGCTTTTCCTTTGCCCTTGACACTAGTTATGTCTTTAAGTAAATTCCAATTCAGTAAACCATAACCACTGCCAACCAGTGGACCTTTTACCTGCAAGTTCTTAATGCATGAAGTATTGCTGCTGATAAACAGATCAAGAGTAAGTATTGCTTCCTCTTGTTACCTCTCAAACATGCTGCTCTAGAAAACTGTCATCCAGTAAATCCACAAAAGCCTTGCTAGTGTGTGAGTAACCAACCCACATGTTACTATATCTGACAAGCTAAAATTGCCCGTTATAAGACATTCTGATTTATTTGCTTGTTCTGTTTATTTTTATAGCTGTTGGTAGAGATCTGCACGGGCTTGGCCTGACCCGATCCTCGGGCCAGGTTAAGCTGGGTTATTTCAAACATTTCGGACTTTTTTGGGCTATTTCTTACAATATTTTTAATTGCAATATTTAAAAAAATCTTAAAATATTTTATGTATTTAAATTCTCAAAGGTTTTTTAGAAAAAAAAAATGTGTATTATTTGTCTGTTGACACTTTTAATTGTCCAATAAGGCGTACTTCGTCAACATCCCCAAAATTCACTGAAATTTGTACTCTTTCGTGGAAATGACCCGCCAGCAGTACAAGCTCTAAAAGAAATTTTCGTGCAACAGGATTAGCGGTGCAAGAGTGTTGACTATTTTATTTCTGCACAACAATTTGCAATAAAAAAGTGTGTGAAGAGAGAAGGTAGCTGGTAACAGGAAATTAGTTTCCTGTTACCAGCCACCTTTTGGAATTATATTAAATATGGTAAATTCAAAATTTATTACATTTTCTATTTTTTTATAATTAATGATAATTATTTTGGATAAATATTATAGTTATATAATTATTAAAGTTGAATTTTGAATCTGAAAGTTTTATATTAATATGAAACTTCGGAAACTAATGCTAGAAATTTTATTTATATAAAAATTTTCAGTCTGGCTGGGATAAAAATTGGTTTGGGTATTGGTAATGAATTTGAAAAACAAATTCGGGCTTGGCCTAGGTTGTTGCCATCTAAACTTCGGGCCGGGTAAAAATAAAAAAATGTAGACCTGTGCAGACCTCTAGCTGTTTTTTATACTCATCACAGTCATTAGGCTTATAACACATGCCTACTCTTGAGAATTTTTGTTTTCCCAGTGCTTATGTCATACCAAACTTATTCATCATTGCACTTGGCCACCCATGTTGACTGGATGCACTGCCTTAGATTTAATTTACTTCTTAACTAAGAACATAACCCCAACTCCTCCTGTCCTTTCTGTACATGTACTCGCCATATTTAAATTCTGCATCTTTATGTCTGAGTGACACCATGGTTCTGATATTTCCATAATGTCTGCATTTGATGACTTAATCAGTATTTCAATTTCAGCAAATTTATTTATTATGCTCCTAGCATTAGTGTAAATGCAAATACAGTCGATTCTGGTTATTTGGGACACATCGGGACTAGTGCATTTTGGCCCGATTAAGCGGCTTCCCCAATTATGCAAAGTTTTCACGTAAATAGTTAAAAATACAGCTTTACGATCAAATCATGTTACAATTAGGGCTTACAATACCAGTAAAAATCTTAATACAGGTATTTCGGTATTTTTAATTTATGAAACCGGGATACCGGTATTAATACCGTTATTCCAAAAACAAACGTTTTTCTCAATAAATTTTGATGACAGTTAGGTGCAATAAAGTAAGGAAAAAACAAGTACTGTACTTACTTGAATTCAAGTTTTAAATAAACATTTATTGCAATAATAAATATTCTGAAAAAAAATCATTAAAAATACAGTTATTCTAAAAACAAAAAAATACATTGTTACTGCAAAGTTTAGTTATGTTTAAGCATCCACACTACCTGTCTGAATAAAGTGAGCTCTTAAGAAACATAAGCAATCAATAGTATGATCGTTTAAACTGGATCTAATTTTGGTACATATTTGATTAGCGGCAGAAAACACCCTTTCGGATTCTATTCTGGTACTATTGTACTGAGATAATCGTAGATGATCTCAGTCCATATTTTCTAGGCTTTGAACATTTTTAGCAAAAATAGTTAAAGGTATTTCATTAATTTCCGACTCAAGTTCATCTTTTAAAATCTCATTAGAGTCGGGCAATTTCTTATTTTGGGAAGAATTTGTGGAACACTGATGTTCTGTTCCATGTTGGTCTTCCATGGTTGAATTATGTTCATCATTTTCTGAAGGAAAAAGATGTTTTATTCAGCAAAGTATAATTTTCACTATAGTATCTTTACTGAGTCTGGGAGAGAGCAAAGAGTGAGAATAAGGAATAAAGAGAGCAAAGAGTGCAGTTAAGGAATTCTTCACATATATAAATGCAAAGAAGAGAAGGACAAATCAGATCGAACACATATGTAATTGCATGGGATAGTATTAGATACCCCAACTGATGTTGCAGGTGAACTCGACAGTTACTTTGCATCGATATTTACAGAAGAAAAACCCTTCATGTCAATGAGAAATTATGGGAGTGAAGTTGAAAAAAATGTAATTAATGATGTTGAAATTTCATATTTGTTGATTTAATGTGAAAACTTTTGTGCTCACAGGCAAGTAAGGCTCCTGTGGTTGATGGCATATACCCTATAAACTTAAAGGAGGCGGCAAGTGAGCACATTGAACCATTAAGACTAGTTATGAGAGCATCACTGGACTCAGGAGAGATTCCGTTGGATTGTTGTAAATTGGAACATAAAGCCGGTTCTAGGAGTGTAACGGGAAATTACCGACCGGCCAGTCTAACTTCAGTAGTAGGGAAAATCATGGAGGCAATGATCAAGGGTGGAATACAGGATCATTTAGATGGAAATGGAATTCTGTAGGATACACAGCATAGTTTTGTAAAGGGAAAATAATGTTTAACAAATCTGGTTAGCCGTTTTGACAGGTCACTCGTGAGCTGGATTTAGAGAATAATTTCGACATTGTTTATTTGGATTTCAGCAAAGCATTTGACTCAGTCCCACACGAGTGGTTACTTTATAAGTTGGAGCAGGCTGGTATTATAGAGAAAATCCTTAGATGGATAGCACGATGGCTTGAGGGCACCAGGCAGGGGGTTGTGATAAATGGTTATTCCTCAGATTGGGTTAATGTAAGAAGCGGGGTTCCCCCAAGGATCTTCAGAGTGACCCCAATGCCCATGGAAGTATCTATAGAAAAGACATGCAGCAGAAACTGAACATCTATGAGACAGAGGTGACACTTTGTATATGATGGGTCACTGATTAACCGGACTGCCCCATTTTGAATGGAATAATAGCATGAGAAAGAGATGAAAAAGGTGTATCCACAGCTTGGGGGCATCACACCAGATGTGGGGACAATATTCCATGGTAGGATGGATTCAGGATTGTTACATAGTGAGTGATTGTTTAGAAGAAAAGTAATGCCAAGAGTGAAAAGTCAGATTTTTTTATACACAGGAAGCAATATTTGCAGTTTGTTTATGCTGAGAGAGTTTAGAAGTTGGGGTAATCACTCATATAGGTGACCCTGTCTAGAAATCTTAGGGTTATCATAGATTGGCATAGCAGCAGTAGGCTATTTTTTTGCAAGAAAAAAAGACAGGACTGTGTTTTAGAAGGATTGAAGTTAACTAAGTTTTCTTTATCCACTGGAGAATTATCTGGATATTGGCATTTAAGGAATTGTTGGTGGATATTGTGCAGGGCAGGGTTTCTCAAACTGGAAAGTAGAATGTATTGTGTTATCATCAGCAAAACTATGAATAATATAGTTTTAGAACGACTGGTATTAACTAAGTTTTCTTTGTTCCATTGGAAAATTGGGGAGATTGCCATTTAAGGAATTGTTAGTGGATATTCTAGAAGTGAAGCTGTTTATGCAGGGTAAGGTTTCTCAAACTGGAAGGTGAAACATAGTGTACTGTAAGCAGCAAGCTCTCAGTAGAATTTTGGGTCAATGAAAGGTCATTAATATACAAGGGAGAAAAAAGTGTGAGAAAGAATTGAACCTTGGAATTTAGTTCTTTACACCAGCATTAATAGAGAAGTTAAGTCAGCCATTTACCATCACCTGCCTTGAGTGATCAGAAAGAACAGGACTGACTGTTTTTTACTCAGTTGAAAAAAAGTTGGCAGTCCATAAGATGGGAGTTTGTTTAGAAGATTTCTGTGCTAAACTCAATCAAAAGTCAAATATGTCAAGAGCATTTGCTTGAGTTTCACCAAACGTTTCCTCTAATGTGTCCAAAGAGGAGTAAGCAGAACGGTAAATCACCAGTGGATTGATGCTGATGAAATGCACATTGGCAGTCATTGTTCATATGGAAGAGTTGTGAAATAGTTTGAATTAGTAGTTAATGGATTTCTCCCTTACCTTACATAGAATAGAGGTAAGCGCAATAACATGATTGGAAGGGAGAATTTGCCACCCTTTTTAGGAAATGGCTGGATATGATATTCTCAAGCAGAAGGAAAACACTAGTGGAATAATTAAGTGTAAAAAGATGACAGAACAGGAGTGAGCTCAATAGCACATGTTTTGGGAACAAGTATAGGAATGCCACCAGGATAGGGAAGTTTCTTGGTGTCAAGACTGTCCTTCAGACAACCATAGGGGATTGAATGAAGTGTATTGGGTATGGTAGGAGGAAATTTATCAAGATTGCTAAATTTATCTTTTGCTGAGGATGATTAGAACCATCAAATTAAAAAAAAAAAAAAAAAAAGAGTAGTAATGGCAGATACAAGAAAGAAAGCTTATATAGCATCAGACAAAAAAAAAAAAAAAAAAAAAGGTTCACCCATCTGTACCCTCCAAGGATTTGTTCTCCCTTGAATATATTCAACCCTTCCACTTCCACAACAATAGATGGAAGCCTGTTCCAACAATCAACTGCCCCACTGGCTTAAGGCAAGCTTCTGCCCATCTGTCCTGCAACCATCCTTCCTCAACTTGAATTTATACCCCCTAATGTGTGTAGTCTCAGCAAGTGGAAGAATATCATTAACATTCAGCTTACTCGATCCATTCAAGGCTTTAAACATCTCAATCCGATTTCCTCACAGGTGCCTTGTCTTGAGACTCCGAAATTTGCAGAACAGAAGCCTTTCTAGGTAAGAGCATCCTTTTGTTCCCCTCACCGATCTGGTTGCCCTTCTCTGCACCCTTTCCAGCAGATCTACATCCCTCCTGAAGTAAGGCCTCCAGACCTGTATACAGTACTGAAGATGAGGCCTAGCCATGGCCTTATACAAAGGGATAATCACTTCCTTATCCCTGCTGGTAAAGTTTCTGTATACTATTGACAAAACCCTATGAGCTGTTCTGGCAGCATGTCTGACTGCACAATTACCCCAGGTCTTTTTCATTCTCCACTACCCTGAGTGTAGTACCACACAGTTGATAAGTTACTCTGGGTTACTGCTACACATGTGCAGTACCTTGCATTTGCCAGTGCTAAACTTCAACTGCTATTTCTCAGCCCATTGACCCTATTTTCCTAGATCTTGTTATAATAGCTCACCCTGATGACCGTCGTTAACCACCCCAAGTATAAATGGGTGGAAGTTGCAATCAGTAGCTTTGGCAAGAGATTAGAATGCTTGACTATCATTTGGACAAAAATAAAGTTTTCTATTCTCAGCATGTTAAAAATACGGATTGGATTGATCAATGACTGTTTCACAGTTGTTGCAGGCTTTAATGTTGGCCGAAAGTGAAGCTGGAGATTCCACTATATGCCATATACTATATTCTTATCTTGAAACAGTTTTAGAACTTTTTTTTTGAAAATCAAAGTTTTGCTACACAGTGAGATGTGAAATAAAAGATAGATTTCATCCCTATGAGAATAATTTTACTGATGTTATTTAAGCAAACATTGGGATCAGAAGATTTAAAAACCAGCCAAAGAAAAGAACAAAAACCATGCAGATTATACCATTTTGCATTCTTGTAATGAGGCTGAGAATAACCATGTGAGAGGAGCTCTGTTGGAGAAGAGACGATCACCAAGTTGTGATCTGAGGTGCCTAGAGGATCATTAGCATTGACCATGTACTCTGAAGGGTTGTTGCTGAAGAAAGTGTTTGTGCTTACGATCTGGTATCCTGGCAAGTAAATTAACAAGCTGTGGAAGGTCATTAGTAATTAAAAAAGCCTCAGCTAAATCAAAGAAATTTATTTAAATCCTTATATTTAGCACAAATACTTTATTGTGGAAGGTACTTCAGTGAAGTGATTTTGCATAAGATTTTCAAATCATATATAGTATGATGGAAATCTTTATTTCTTTACATTCATATGAATAGCACAGCTGATTTTTCTGTAGTGTTGAAAAATTTCTAAATGGAAAATGTATTAAATTTCTGTAGTGTTGGAAAAAGTTAAAAATACACGAAAGAAGTGTGATTCAGTTTATTGCGTTTCATGCACAGAGATTCTATAAACAGAGCACTTTGAAACAGATTAAAATACCATGTTCATTCTGTTAGCTGAAATTGGCCATTAGGAGCATCAGAACTGGCACATCATGTTTCCATATTAGACACATTCCAGTTTTTAAAAATCGTGATAATAAAGGGTTTTCCAATAGTAACGCTCGATGTTTGGCAACAGCGCATGACGAAGTCGACAGTCACACAGGTGGTATCTTTGGTAGCCGTATTCAGTTAGTCTCTGCAATTTATTATGGAGCGTTACACGACTGAGCAACGAGTCAAAATTGTAAAAACTTATTATCAAAACCAATGTTCTATTCGTCAAACGTTTCGTGCACTCCGTGCAGTTTATGGTGTCGACGAACGTCCTTCAGAATCCACAATTCGCCGTTTAATAAACAAATTCGAAGCAACTGGGTCTGTGGCAAATCTGAAAGTGCCTGTACGTCAGCGAAACGCAAGATCCGTTGAAAATATTGCTGCAGTCCGGGAAAGTGTGCGTGAGAATCCGCAACAGTCCATTCCGCGTCGGGCTCAAGAACTTGGCCTGTCTTCGACGACAACTTGGCTAATCCTGCATAAGGACTTAGGGCTTCACCCTTATAAAGTGCAATTAACCCAACAACTAAAGCCCAACGATCATGCGCAGCGGCGTGCATTCGCTGATTGGGCGCTAGAGCAGTTGGAGGTCGATCCTGATTTTGGGCGAAAAATAATGTTTAGTGACGAGGCTCATTTCTGGTTAAGTGGCTTTGTTAACAAGCAAAACTGCCGAATTTGGAGCGACGAAAACCCACGAGAGATTCATGAGGTCCCACTACATTCCGAAAAAGTTACGGTATGGTGTACACTTTGGTCCGGCGGAATAATCGGTCCGTATTTTTTCGAAAACGAAGAAGAAGTGGCACTTACGGTCAACGGTGAGCGATACAGGGCTATGATAAGAGATTTTTTTTGGCCTGCAGTGGATGGAATCGATCTAACAAACATTTGGTTTCAGCAAGACGGTGCTACGTGCCATACGGCACGTGATACAGTAACACTATTGCATGAGAAATTTGAAGGTTCCGTTATATCGCGAAATGGTGACGTTAATTGGCCGCCCAGATCCTGCGACCTAACGCCACTGGATTTTTTTCTCTGGGGCTTTCTAAAATCCAAAGTCTTTGCTAACAAACCACGGACGGTTGCCACCTTAAAGGCCAACATTAGGCGCGTTATTGCTGAAATTGAGCCACTTTTATGCGATAACATCATCACCAATTGGGTATCCAGGATTAACCAAACCAGACAAAGCCGCGGCGGACATTTATCTGATATAATTTTTAAAACATAATGTTAACACATATACTTCATAATAAAAATAAAAATAGATCACTATCACTCTCACAATTTGTTTTATTGCGTTACAAAAATCGAGCGTTACTATTGGAAAGCCCTGTAGATATCCTGAATATTCAACAACATAATTTTACAAAAATTACTAAATTCAGAAACATTACAAATGTATGTACATAAGGATTCCATTAACATCAGACATGCATATTTGATTTCTGACTGGAGATTTGAATACAGTGGTGAAAGTACCTCTTCACCTACTACAACATATGTACAAAACTTTAAATATTTTTGCATGCTACTTATGGTTGCCATTCTTCAGTAATGAGAAGTTGAAAAATCTTCATCTGACTTTGGGCTTGGCTAGGGAATTTACTTTCATTTGCCTTTTGAAGTTTGTGATAATAGAATTTTAAGTAAATTGCATGTATTGTGCCTACAGAGTCCAGCAGATGAGTTTCTGGTAATTTTTTATTGGGGTCTGGGGGGGGGGGTGTCTGAGATATCTGATTTTGCTAGGCTTCAAATTTCATAGATATGTAAGACATTTCAAAATTTGTTTTTAAAATAAAGTAACAAGTGATAAACAAAACAAGGTAAGCTTTCTTATATATTTTTGAAGAATATTTAAAGTTCAAGGTATATTTGTTACTATGATTTTTAAATACCTGTCAAAAATGACTTTCTTAATCATCCTGCAATTAATATCTAAAATGTTTATACAAAACAAACATTTCCATTGTAATGGACACATTAATCTTTAAGTGAACCTATCAAAATAATATGCCGTTTGGGTGTTTCCTAATATTACAGTTATATGGCTATTATATTTTGTTTGTAAAAAAACATTATTGTAGTATTAAAAAGTACACCAGTGATACACTGGTGTACCTTAGAATAATTTATCTTTCTAGTTGAACTGTGCACTTTACTATCAGCATTTCTGTAGAGATTAGATGGGCTGGTAAGGGCTTGGTCTCAGTGTTTCTGTATTGATGATATTCAACTGTGCCAAGATGCACTTCTACTTCCTCGACACTGTGATGTTAGAAGCAATGCTATATATACAAACCAAAACCTGAAAGAAATATCCGAAGTTTCAGTGGGGTGGAGGTGTGTGGAAGATTAAATATAATTTGGAACAATCCAAACATTTGTCTTAAAATATATAAAACTGTTGTAAGAGTTATAATAATGTATGCTGCTGAGATAAGAGGTACAACAGCAAAAATAAAACAAACAAATGAAACAACAGAAATGAAACTATTAAGGAAAGTAACTAACAAAACATTAAGAGATAAAGGAAAGGGAATCAGGATAAAATATGAAATACAACTTATGAGAAAAGCTTATTGATAGGATGGAGAATAACAGGCAGACAAAAATATTAATAGAACTGGAGACCCAAGAAGAAGAGACCCAAGGGAAGTCATGCCTGACCAGTTTGATTGGATACTATGATGCAGTCACAAAAGAACTGGATGCAGGGAATAACTTTGATATTATATACTTGGATCTTAGAAAGGCTTTTGATACTGTTGCACATGGAAGACTGCTTCACAAATTGGAGCAGTGTGGCATTGGAGGCAAATTGCTGCTATGGATAAAGGGGTGGTTGAGGGGGAGAAGACAGAGAGTGGTAATCAATGGACACTGCTCATCGTGGACTAATGTTATTAGTGGAGTCCCTCAGGGTTCAGTATTGGGTCCATTATTGTTTTCTGTATTTATAAATGATATTGATGATGGTATATCAAGCTTAATGTCCAAGTTTGCAGACGATACGAAGGTTGGCAGGGTTGTCAAGGACACTACTGACACTATGCTACTGCAACAGGATCTGGAAAGGTTGAGCAGATGGGCTGAGAGGTGGCAAATGAAGTTTAACATTGACAAATGTAAAGTACTACATATGGGAAACAGCAACCCCAGAGCAACGTATCAACTCTGTGGTACTACACTGACAGTGGTAGAGAATGAAAGGGACCTGGGGGTGGTTGTGCAGGCAGATATGAAGTTTTCTGAGCAGTGCAGACGGCCTGCAAGAGTAGCTCATGGTGTATTGTCGATGATATATAGGAATTTTTCTAGCAGGGATAAGGAGGTGATTATTCCCTTGTATAAGGCAATGGTCAGGCCACACCTAGAGTACTGTATACAGGTCTGGAGGCCTCATTTCAAGAAGGATGTAGAGATGCTGGAACGAGTACAGAGAAGGGCAACAAGATTGGTGAATGGAACAAAGGGGTGCTCTTACGAAGAAGGCTTAAGTTTTGCAAATTACAGTGTCTGGAGACTAGGCACCAGCGAGGTGATCTGATAGAGGTGTACAAAGCTTTGAATGGTTTGAGCATGCTCAATGCTGATGGGATTCTACCTCTTGCTCAGAATAATCACCTGAGAGGGCATAAATTCAAATTGAGGAAAGACAGATGTAGGATAGACATGAGGAAATTTGCCTTTAGCCAGCGGGTGGTTGGTTGGTGGAACAGACTTCCATCCCTTGTCGTGGAGGTTGATAGCCTGAATAAGTTTAAGGCTCAGCTGGACAGGTATTTCGAACGAACAGAAGGGTGAAGTGGAAGTGGTTATTTTTTATTTATTTATTTATTTTTTTTTTTTTTTTTGGCTGATGCTGCATAAGCTTGCTTTCTTGCATCAAATGCCTCTACTAATGCTAATGCTAAGATGGATGATCTATCCTAAACTGAGCAATCTATATGTGTAATGAGAAAAGAATTTTCAGTACACAATGTGAGATAAAGTTTAGCATTTGTACCCTCAGTAAATGAGGCATGACTACAAAGCAGTGGGACTGAGTTCGTAAGAACAATTCTTTACTCGCTCATGCATGCGTGTGTCACCACAACCTTTTCATATTCCCAAAGCTGGAAAACTCTTTGAATTAAAAACAGTTCTGGACAATGACTGAATGGACTTCAGGAATTGGTTTCTAGCATCTTTTGCAGACATTGATGTGTACCAATGAAGGTGACCCATTCACTAATGGTAGATGATTTTAAAGAAACATATATGTGGAGTTTAGCTGATTGCTTTAGATCGTCAGTGTTTTTGAACTGTTTTACCAGAAAAATTTGGTAGGGTCTTTCTTTTTTCCACTCTCCTAGTCCTATAGTTTTTAAAAATCAAAGGAAGACATTAAAAAATTGTTGGGACCATTATTTTAATTTCCTTGTAATTTATATGGTGTATCCTTAATAATTTAAATTTTTGTTATCATACTGCTTGATGTCATACAAATTTTATGTACCAATTGAGAATTTGGTGTGTAGATCTGGGGATAGTGTTACAAATTTGTCACAAGATGATCCTAACCAAACATGACTTGAATCATTCATTCTGAACTCACATATTGCATAATATGAACGCGGAGATGGGAGAAATCCCAGGTGCCGTCTGACATGAACATTGCATAATATGAACAAGAAAGTACTGACCCTTCAGAAACAAATATAAAGTAAAAAAAAAAAAAATTATGACAGTTAAGGTTCATGTAAGCAACAGAGGAGTGCTTCTAAACAAGTGTATCTTGGGCACACACAGGTGTTTCAAAGCTCTGCTGACATTTCACAGGTCAGCTCACTCCAAAATAAAAAAAAAAAAAAAAAAGTAATTGAAATTTGGTCTTATCTTGCTGTTTCCATATGAGTGCTCTGCATGCAAATATGTGACTGAATTTACTGAAAAGATTTCTGTCTGATAAATCTACCAACATGAAATTGACAAGTACACTTTGGAAGAAATAGCTGTTATGCATATGGTGCATTGAATGGAAACATGATAACTGCTCACTCAAGAAATGTCATTTGGTCTCATATGATTGCTGCAAAGTTCAAGCAATCCCCATTCCTAACATTTCTGGGGGACAGCTCTAAAATGCATTTTGTAAGCTGCAGCACTAGATAGTCTGTTGGACCAAACTTATCAGTAACTCTCCAAAGGTTCAAAATTTCAATATCAAGCAGATCCACGTGGCTTACTCCTTTCAATTCTCTAGTTACACTCAAATTTACACCGATGGCTCCAAGACAGACAGTAAAGTTGGTGCAGCTGCAGTACTACCAGATTTAACAATAGCTCGTCAGCTCCCTTTGGAGTGGAGCACTTGCACTGCAGAACTGTATGCTATCCTGATGACATTAGAGAATGTAAAACAGTCTTTATAATCTATACAGATTCCTTAAGCACTGTATCTGCTCTTCAATATAAACTTCCTTCAAGTTACCCCTATTTACAAATTCAAATAAATTTAGCACAGCTTCTTACAAACAAGCAAAAAAATAATCTGTTGGATACCTGGATGTGCTGGAATCACAGGCAATGAACAAGCAGATTTTTCCGCCAAGAATGCAAGTCTCATGACATCAGACATCCAGATATCTTATACCAACTACAAGCGCATCATACAATGTACTGGAAGAAAAAAATGGTCATCCATTTGGTAGGAGAACAAAACCAATAAACTTCCAGATTAAAAACTATCACAAGCAGTGGCCATCAAGCCTAAGAGGGAATAGGAAGGGGGAAGTTGTACTTTCTATATTGCGGATTGGGCATACCCACCTAACTCATAGTTACCTACTCACACGGGATGATTCTCCACTATGCAGCAGCTGTCAAACTCAACTCACAGAAAAACACCTTATCCTTGAATGCCCTTTATACTTAAGAGAACAACAAATAGCTTTCGCTTTACATCTATGTTCCTCTAATCAACTTACTTTACCACAAATTGTAGGAGACTGACCAAATATAAATGATATCTTTACCTTCGTACGTTACCTTCGTACTTTACATTCGTACGTTGGCATTCGAGGTGAGCGGACGCGCTTAGACAGGGCTCCTCAGTTAAGTGGTTTACTTTTGGATAGTGCTTTTAAATATTTTATTTATTTAGATATTGTTGGATTATTTTGTTATAGGTTTTCCTGTAACTGTTTGATTTTAATAATATTATAGATATAATTTTTTAAAGTTACTTTCATTGATATTTATTTAATTTTATAATGGTAGTTACGAGATCTGCCTTAAACACGTCACAGGGTATCGTGACTCACACGGAAATAGCAGATGCCGATTTACGGGTGAGTAATGATTTAATCCGTTGTGGAACCTGTGGTATGTTTTCCAGGGTCGACCTGGTGACTAATCCTACCTCACGTGGGGATTCTTTTCTTTGTGATCGATGTAAGGAGTGCGCCGATCTTAAATTACAATTTGGTTCACTGATGGAACAATTTGAGTCCCTGAAAAAAACGAGTGCTTGCCCTCGAAAATAATGCATCTGGGAGCTCGTCAGGGACTCAAAACTCCAGCAATCTACCAAGTGATGCACACCTGATTCGAGCCTCAAAACAGAAAAACCAAGTGCAAACTACTCTGGTTAAAAAGGACATTGTTTTATTAGGAGACTCCATTGTCAGGGAAACGGGGAATATTTTTTGTAATAAAGTTGGTGGAGCAGAACCAGGGTATGTCTGCCGGGAGCAACTATTGATGATGTCACCAACAGATTGTCAGATTTTAAAGGGGGTAAAGAAAATATTATTATTCATGTGGGGACAAACGATATTAAACATACACGATCTGACGATTTGTTGGAAAAATACAGGACCATGCTGAGGAAATGTCGCGAGCTAGGCCATAATGTCTATGTGTCTGCAATTCTGCCCAGACACGATAGGAGGGATTATATGTTAAGAGCCTTGTGGATTAACTCAAGACTTGAAGGAATCTGCAAGGCTTTAGGGGGTAAATTTCTATCAGCATGGCCCACACTTGTAGGTAGAAGGAATTTGTTTTGTAGAGACGGGATACACTTAAACAAAGGTGGTGCAAACGTTTTTGCCAGTATTATTGAGGATACCTTAAAGGTTCAGGGAAACTGCTAGTTAGGGGGGATGTGGGTAATACTGACACGCGTTTATCTGATAATATTGGTCAATGTAACTCTTGCACATACCTTAAGAGTTCTTATCTGTTACCCCAACTGGACGTATTATCTAGATGTTCTGGGGGCAAAGACGTTTCACGTGAGTGGGTAGCTAATATCAGGGAAGAGAGCCTAAAACACTTCAAGGGTTGTGTTAGGGTTGTTAAATATACAAGAACAGTAAATCTTAATTGTTTATACAGTAACGTTAGAAGTGTCGTCAATAAAATGAGCGAATTCGAACTGCTGGTTAAAACAAGTAACGCGGACATAATAGGGCTTACAGAGACGTGGTGCCACCCGGAAATTGGGGATGATGAGTTTCAGTACGGCTTGTATAATGTATTTAGGAAGGACAGAGTAGATAGAAGGGGTGGTGGGGTAATGCTTCTTATCAGAAGCAGCCTGAGTGCGACGATAGCTTTCCCGGATTCAGACATTTCACATGCTAGTATAGAGTCTGTATGGTGTGAGATAGTTGGAAACAAAGGTATAATGCGAGTAGGAGTAATCTACAGACCAGGTGATTGTGAAGATTATGACAAAAGCCTCTACATGCAAATGGAATGGGCAAGTAAGCATCAATGCCTTATTATGGGTGATTTCAATTTGCCTCTAATTGATTGGAGTAAATGGGAAGGAAACTCGACATGGGGAACAAAATTTTTAAATCAACTAGATGACTGTTATTTGTATCAACATGTCAGGGAAAGTACTAGAGAAAAGAATATCCTAGACCTCATCATCACACATGAATCAGATGACATAACAGGGCTGACAGTAGAGGAACCAGTAGCAGGAAGTGATCACGGAGTTCTACGGTGGATGATGACGAGAGAGGTAGCAGAAGTAAAAGGCAAAGGAATGGGTTTTAATTTCAGAAAAGGAAATTACGATGCCTTAAGGTACTACACGGCCTCTATTAACTGGGTAGATATCGCGCTGAGAATGAATATAATTGAACTGTGGTACGCTTTTAAAACATTAATCACAGATGCCTTGAATGCGTATATACCATTAAAAAAATACTCCACGAGAAGGGTTCCAAGTTGGATGAATAGTGAAGTTGCCACATTACTTGAGCAGAAAAAGGTGGCATGGAAAGGTTACAGAGCAATAAAAAGTACTGAAGTTTATAACAGCTACAAGGTGATCTGTAATAGAGCCACAGAAAAGGTTCGACAGGCAAAGGCAGTTTATGAGAAATCACTAGCAAACAGAGCAAAGAGGGGGGATAAAGAATTCTTCACATATATAAATGCCAAGAAGAGCAGGACAAACCAGATCGGACCTTTACGTAAGGGAAAGGGGATAGTAATAAATACACCAGCTGCCGTTGCAGATGAACTCAACAGTTATTTTGCATCGATATTTACAAATGAAAAGCCTTTTGTGGCAATGGGAAATTGTGGGAGCGAAGTTAAAAAATATGTAATTAATGATATTGAAATTTCGCAAGATTATTTAATGAAAAAACTTTCGAGCCTACAGACCAGTAAGGCTCCTGGAGTTGATGGAATATACCCTATAATCTTAAGAGAGGCAGCAAGCGAGTGCATTGAACCATTGAGGCTAATTATGCGAGCATCACTAGACTCTGGGGAGATTCCCTTGGTTTGGAAAAGTGCAAATGTATCTCCCATACATAAGGGTGGCTCTAAAAGTGAAGTTGGAAATTATCGACCTGTCAGTCTGACTTCAGTAGTAGGGAAAATCATGGAGGCAATGATCAAGGGTGGAATTCAGGATCATTTGGATCGAATTGAAATTCTCAAGGATACTCAGCATGGTTTTGTAAAGGGAAAATCATGTTTAACAAATCTGGTTCGCTATTTCGAAAGGGTCACTCACGAGCTGGATTTAGGGAATAATTTCGACATTGTTTATTTAGATTTCAGCAAAGCTTTTGACTCAGTCCCACATGAGCGGTTGCTTTATAAGCTGGAACAGGTTGGAATCACTGGGAAAATCCTTAGATGGATAGAAGGATGGCTTCAGGGCAGGAGGCAGAGGGTTGTAATAAATGGCTATTCCTCAGATTAGGTTGATGTAAGAAGTGGGGTTCCCCAAGGATCAGTATTAGGACCACTGTTGTTTTTAATTTTCATAAACGACATTGATGAAGGGATAGAGGGCGTGATGTCTAAATTTGCAGATGATGTTAAAATTGGTAGAGTAGTTAATGATTACTGTCAAGCTGAGCTTCTTCAGAGAGACCTAGATAGACTTCAAGAATGGTCAGAAAAATGGCAGCTGTGCTTTAATCCAACAAAGTGTAAGGTATTACACCTGGGAAACAGTAATCCCAAAAAAACTTATTCACTTGGTGGAGTTCAACTAAACCCAGTACTGGAGGAAAAGGACTTGGGTGTTACGATACGGTCAGACATGAAATTCTCTGAGCATTGTAAACAGGTTGCAAGGAAGGCCCATGGTGTCCTATTGATGATCTATCGAACTTTTGCAAGTAGAGATAGGGACATGATAATCCCATTATATAAGGCTTATGTTAGACCACACTTGGAATACTGTGTTCAAGTATGGAGACCGCACCTAAAGAAAGACATCGAGCTTCTTGAAAGGGTGCAAAGAAGGGTAACTCGCCTGGTGAGATCGGCAAAAGGGCGTCCTTATGAAGAAAGACTTCGAATATGTGGGTTGCAGAGTTTGGAAACTAGACACCTTAGAGGAGATTTGATTGAGGTGTTTAAGGCTCTGAGAGGCATCAGTAAAATGAATGAGGACAAAATTTTCAAGATTATAAATGATGCTAGAACTAGGGGACATAAATTCAAGTTACGGGGGGAAATGTTTAGATTGGACTGCAGGAAGTTTTATTTTAGCCAGCGAGTTATAAATTACTGGAATAAGTTGCCTTCATGGGTGGTAGAGGCTGACAGTTTGGGGAAATTCAAAGGTCATCTGGATAGTACTTTCGGGTAAGGGAAGCGCATAGGATGATAGGTTTAATTTCCTTTTAATTTATATTTTATTATTATTTTTTTTTATTTATTAATTATTATTATTTAGTTATTTATTTTATTTATTTATTTATTTATTTTTTGTTTTTATCATTGTTTTGTTCGGATTTTTTTTTTTTTTTTTTTTTTTGGCTGGTGCAGCATAAGCCATAGGCTTTCTTGCACCATGCGGCCGTTACTAATACTAATACTAATACTTCCTGAGAATGATAAACAAATACCATCTAATCTGAATCCATCTGTTTAGTATATCAAGCCTGTACCAACTAATATTGGTACATTGGTACTAATAATAGGTACATTGTGGTCTTAGTAGCCCTTGCACCAATAAATCAAACAAACAACAACTCTCCAAAGGCATCTGGATCAGCTAGTATAGAATCTTGCTTCCTCTGCTCTATCATCTAATGACTGAAAAATTCTGAGTGATATGTATTGCAGAAGGGCATTGTCAAGGACTTGTAATTAGTCCTGCATCAGGTCAGGTCTTCAGTAATTTTGTGGGTGGGTGCAGTTTCAGTTTTTGAAAGTCAATATTTAATAGAGTAATACCAGAAATACTCAAAGTAACTCAAAAGTTTTTGATTTTTTGTCCCAAGTAATGCATTGTAATTTTATTGTGTAGATTAAATTGCACATAGCACTATTCTCCTACTAATAACTTTATAAATTGCATATACATTCTCCTGAAAGGTAAGATTACTTTTCTAGATTTAAAACTATTATTTTTAAGCCCCTCTAAAAAAGGGGGGGGGGCTCATTTTTGATTTTCAAAAAGAAGTCCATTCTTGTGATGTTATTATTTGTTCCTGCTTACTTACATAACCTGTAGCTTTTTGAAAATTAAAGATTGGCAGCTGTGTAGTTCCTGTGGTTCTGAATATGTCTTAGGATAAGCTTTCTTTGAAAGTTTGAATAAGCTTAAAAATTTATTAATTACTTAATTTAAAATAATTAATTTATCTTATCTTTTGTATTGAAACTTTAAATATTTCTTTCAGTTATTGCTTATGTAAAGAAATATTTTTGAGAATTAAAAAAATGTTATGCGACATGGTTGTGATGGACAAAATGAGTAAAAGTGGGTGACATGACTCAGTTGAATCAATACAAAGGTGGCGCAAGCCACTTGGAGATATCGTCATTTAGCATATGTGGCAGTGACTATTGAGTGAACAGTTTAACTGAATCACTGATTTGAGTCATTAAATGTCCAAGTGATGAAGGAAATGACCAGTAATTTATTTAAGTAATAAGTGAACTATTACAAATTAAATAATTGGAGATAGTGGGGTTAGCTTGTGTTAGTCTACATATAACTCTTGGTCAAGGTATAACTTTTATACCTCGTAAAAACAATATTTTGTAAATTTTGTGCCCTAAAATTTCACCGCCTCCATTTTCCAGAACAAGTGCAAATAAATAGATTATTAAAAGTGTGTGTACATTTATAAATTAATATAATGTTCTTTTAATACATCTAATTTCAAAGATTGACATAAAATATGCCTCGTACCTGGATTAGTAGGATGGTTCGTCCATTGTTTGTTAAAAAAGTGCTTCATAAAAACATGCCCTTCCCCCACCAAAAAAAAAAAAAAAACCCAAATCAAGTATCCTGAATATACTTGATTTGGGGGTTGGAATGCCTAGGCATGCTGCTGATCACTCTGCGCACCTGTACCAGGTGTCCATTTTGAACGTCCCTGATTTAAAAAGTTAGTTAAAATTCAGGAGTTGTACCTATGGCAGTGTAGTGGGCCATATGACGATGTTGTACATATGGCCAGTAGAGGTGAGATATGGGCAAGTTTGATTGTTAATGTTTTGAAATGTGCTACAGTGCTGCTGTCATTTGTGTAAAAAATGGCATCAGTACAAGAGAAAGTGCAGGAAGTGGTGTGGTTTGCAGAGAGCAAACCTGTTGTCTTGGTTCAAAGGCAATTTAGACATCTGTTCAGGAAAGAAGCACATGGACCCAAAGTCTATACAGAGATGGTATGGTACATTTTTGAACATTGGTAGCATGCAGAAGCAGCATGGAGGAAGTCATCAAAGTGTCCAGAAGAGCGAGTTGAAGAGGTAAGTGCTGCCTTTGTAGCCTGCAGAAATCAATCAGGCATGCATCAAGGGAATTGAACAAGTCCTTTGCAACTCTTCACAGGGTTGTACACAAGCGGCTGCATTTATATGCCTATAAATTGCAAATAGTTCAAGAAATCAAACCAAGTGATAAACCACAGCTACTAAACTTCATTATCGACATTTTTGATTGCGTTGACCAAAACTGTGATTTCTTGAGTGACGTTATGTTTTCTGATGAAGCAACATTTCATGTCTTGGGAAAAGTTAACCGACACTTCAAATATAGGGTTCTGAAAACTTTTACTGTATCCAAGAGCACATTCAAGACAGCCAAAAAGTGAATGGTGTGGTCTTATGAAGGGCATGATTATCAGTCAGATTATGTTATGCCACTATTTGGATGGAATTTGAGCAAAAAAAAAACAAAATAAACACTAACCTAAAGGGATACCATATTATTATTATTATTATTATTATTAGCCATATGGTGCAAGGAAGCCTGAGGCTTATGCTGTGCACCAGCCAAAAAAAAAAAAAAAAAATTCCCCAGTTACCCTTAGAGAGAGACAGAAGTATAAGGAATCACCAAGAAAGAGACGAATGATGATATCCAGCTCAGGACCCTGGGTGTACCAAGTCCATACTCACCAGATGTGAGCCCCTGTGGGGGAGGATATACTAAAGATTAACTGAATAATCAGTGCAGAGGGGAAAAAATGCACTAATCCGATATCACCAGCATGTGGTACTGAGAAAAAAATGAAAGTTTAGTTTAAAAAAAAATTCAGGTGATGTTATGCCACTGTTTGGGAGAGATTCAAGCAAAAAATGGGATAAACACTAAACTAAAGGGATTCCATAATCTGTAATATACGGTAGCCCTTTAGGTTAGTATCTTCATTCCGTTTTTCACTTGAATCACATTTACTTTTTTTTTTTTAATAGACTCATATTTGGCTAGTCAAAAAAGGTCAGGTTATGTTTTGCCACTATTCAGGAGGAATTTGTAAAAAAAACGGTTCATACAAATTAATGATTCGTACAGATTAACACACTAACTCAAAGGGATGCCAATACTCTTTAATGTATGACAATTGGCATTAAGTATGCCAATACTTACTCAAATAAAGAGTATACTCAAAGGGATGCCAATACTTCGAGTTAACACTCAAATGCTCAGCGCAAGAGGGGAACACTTTTTTAATTTTTGCTTGAATCCCTCCCATAGTCGCATAACACAACCTGAACTCTTTAATATATGGTACCCCTTCAAGTTAGTTTGTTTATTCCTTTTTTTCTTTTAATCTGCAGCATACAGTGTGGGAAAGGCATCCTATCAAACACATTCCAATGCAAATAAGCAGGAAATTACACAGAAGACTAGACAGACCTCCCAATCATTGCAAGGAAAGCAATGGGTAGGAGGAGCAAGGCTTGCCCATCACTGCTTCTCACAATGATTGAAAGGAAAGGCTACTGTATACTAAAAATTAACCAAAACTACAAAAACTGACTGTAAACTACCAAACTGCATTCCGTTAAGTGCTGATTGATCTGAATCACTGTCAGTCAATCGCTTAAATCTATGATGTGCAAGTAGTCAAGTGACTTGCTCATGTTGTTTAATCACCTGTTCTTATACTCTTATTTGCTATAACTATTATCACTTTGTAACGAAATAACACTTTTCAAAGCTATTTAATTATGCAGCCTACCTGTGAAGTGTATATATTACAGAACGTGTTTGGTTTGCCATAAAGGCTTTCGTAAGGGCTTTTCAGTCAGCTGTTCAAACACTCTTGCTCGACAGTTAGATAATATATATAGTGGCTAATTGTGTATATCAGGAGTGGCCAACTTAATTTGTGATGCGATCTACTTTTTTCCTTCAAAATGTGCCGTGATCTACCATCTCAAAAATTTCATTGCACAAGGTGCACAAATCGAGGGATGACTGTATATTTAAAATTTGTCGTGGTTGACAGAAATTAAATCTGCAATCGACTCGTTGGCCAACCCTGGTGTGTATTATCTAATTTACACAGAAGATACTTAGCATTTTGCTTTGCATTCAGCAGAATTTCAGATACCAAGGACTTGCTTGATATTATACTTGCAATTTAGTATGTAAATGAATCACAGTTCCCAACTTTTATCCACTGGTATATGCAGGGAAATAACTCCCCTCCGAAGCATTCATTTTAACAGCAAGGTGTGGGAGTGCTATTATCCCCACCCTTGTATAAAAGTCAGGAAATGTTATCACTTAACAGTATTGGTTATGTAAGAGAATCACAGTTCTCAACTTTTATAAAAGGGGGGGGGCAGAAAATAGTAAACTCTATATATATACACTGTATTTCCCCATGTATAAGACGCACCTTAATTTTGGGGCTCGAAATTTGAAAAAAAATGTATTACGTAAAATTATTGAACTCAAGTTTTATTCATCATAAAATTCATACAACTCATCACTGTCAAAACTCCCATCCATTAGCTTGTCCTCATCTGTGTCTGATGACGAATCACTGTCTTCATATATTGCCTCGTCCTCAGTTCCATCTATGGCATTTGAAATGCCACACTTCTTAAATGACTTGACAATGATCCCAATCTTGATATTATCCCAGGATCTTTTCACCCAGGTAAAAACTTCTCCTATAGTTGGTTTCTTCACTCTTCCTGCTGGTGTCAAATTGTCCCCAGAAGATTTCATCCATTGGTTCCATTCGTCTCTCATGGCATCTTTGAAGGGTTTGTTAATGCTGACATCAAGTGGTTGGAGCTGGGATGTCAAGCCTCCAGGTATGACGGCAAGTTTTGTTTTTTGCTCTGCAGCAATCTTCTTTGTATTTTTTGTTGTGTGCCCTGAACTGATCAAGCACCAATAGGGCAGGTTTGCGTAAGAGCCCACCTGGTCTCCTGCTCCAAACTTTCTCAAACCAGATCTTCATCCCATCCTGATCCATCCATCCAACCCTTGTCATGAACGTGGACAATCACTCCTCGAGGAATGTCTTCTTTTGGCATTGTTTTGTGTTTGAAAATCAGCATAGGAGGCAGCTTGGTTCCGTCGGCACAACAAGCTAGAACAACTGTATAATGGCTCTTTTCATGTCCACTTGTCTTCACAGTTACAGTTTTCACCCCCTTCTTATCAACAGTTCTGTTACTTGGACATCAAATTGAAGGGGGACTTTGTCCATAGTTGCAATCTGTCCCAACTCAAACTGATGTGTCTTCTGACATTGAATGACAAAATTATGAAATTCAAGGACCTTCTGCTCATAGCTTTCAGGCATCTTTTGGGCAAGTCTGGTGCGTGTACGCATGCTTAGTCCATTCCGTTTCATGAACCTGAAGCACCAATTTTGTCCTCCTTTGAAATCAGTAAATTCTTTTTCATCAGCAATTCTTCTTGTCTAATGCTGAACCATCTTTGTGGACACGGGAATTCCAATTGCCTTTTACTCCTCAATCAATCCATATCTTCAATTCCGTCTCCAAATCAGGCGTTTTGCTGACTTGCCTCTAATGGCCTTCTTCTGCCATGGCGTTTTCAGTAGGGTTTCTTCTTCCCTTAGCCAGTCTCGGATTGTTTTCTCAGTTGGAGGAGGACCAAACTTACGTTCAGCAGCACGATTTCCATTCACTTTTGCAAACTGGATCACTTTTAACTTGAATTCAGCACTGTACGAAAATCTTTTCTGAGCCATTTCTGGGCAGAACGTGGCAAAACGTAACCTAATATACCAGTAACAAGTGCGAAACAATGAGCGCAAAGACAACAAGCGGGAAATGCAAGTAAAAAAAATCTACAACCACCGTATAAGACGTACCCAGTTTTTAGACCCCAAATTTTTCGAAAAAAGGTGCATCTTATACATGGGGTAATACGGTATATACAGTCCATTCCAGTTATTTAGGACACATCGGGACTAGTGCATTTTGGCCCGATTAAGCTGCTGCCCCAATTATCCGAAGTTTCACATAAATAGTTAAAAATACAATGTAAACCCCCCTTTACAATTAGTTCACTGTACAATCAAATCATGTTACGACAAACTCAACATAGTAAACTACCGTTCACTATATGATGTGTAGTAAGTGCCGGTCATTGTGATCACGTTTGTGAATTGAATTTTAATTCTATTAAACAGCGATTCTAATTAGGAATATTATCCACAGGCTATAAAAGTAAAGATATATTAAGCACAAATTTACCCATTATTACTTTACCAATTAAAAAATTGAATGATACGTGATAATTGGAATAATTAATACGTACTGTAATATGTACATACGAACTAGTTGACATTTCTGTTCACTGACATTTGTGGGTGGGGGTTAAAATTTAAAACAGTAAAAATATAAGCAATCAATAACAGAGAACACGGCACACACAAATTGCAAGTAACACGATACGCGCAAGTGAGAACGGAGTAATGAGTTACAAAGCTTTAAAAATAGGAATGAAGAGAAGATCTGAAAATTAATTTTTTTATATGATTGAAGATTTCATGGAAGTGTAAACACATTTCACCATAATAACCCACAGAATTCCAGCTGTCAGTATTATTGCAAATTCAGTAAGATCGAGTTTACTGTCCGTTTATGATAGATTTCACTAACAGAAAAGCCTAATAAACAGGTGACTGCTAATTGTTTTATGCTTGTGACCTCCAGAATTTCGACTGAACCACGTGGTACCGTCAGAGACAATCGTAGGGTAATCTCCAGTGCTGCGGTCTCCTGTCCCGATTAAATGGCATGCTGTCCCAATTAAGTGAAGTAAACCCTGGCTATTTTCTCGATTGGTTTCTGTTTTTTAAGATTTGTCCCAAATAAACGGCTGCCCCGATTAACCGGTAACCCAAATAACCGGAATCCACTGTATATATATATATCTCGCTGTTAAAATGAAAGTATTTCTGTTATAAGTACTAAATATAATATCAAGAAGGAAGTCTCCGATACCCAACGTTCCTCCAGGCAGCCCTGTTTCATTGTAAATTTTTGCAGCCCAATGGTAACTGCAAACTGATGTCAGATTTTTACCAATTGTATAAAATGTTTCCTCTTATGAAGTTTTAAAAAATTTGTTATTCTTAATTGTAATCACTTCGCTGTTGGTAAAAATTGATACTTCAGTTTGCCATTACTGTTGAGTGCAGTGAGCTGCAAAAATTTACAGCATAATGTGTGGTGGCTCTTATAGTAAGGAAGGGCATGTTTCATCTCCGATGACACATGCCTGACTTCCACACACAAAGCAGCTCCAATCAAAAAATAATAATAACACACTTTGGAAATTTTTGAACAGAAACAAATTTTAAAATGCTACATACCTTCTAATGATGTTGGTAAAGAATGGACACATCACTTTGTCATTTTCAACATGGGCCTTGTTGGCCAATTTTTCATTCCTTTTGAATTAATTTACATTGCACTGCTGACTGAAAAAATGATGAGAAACCTTATCAAAAGACTGACCGATCATACATATTTGCCGAATGAATAGCAGAGGCTGCCAGTAGCAGAAAAGGAGTTTCCCCACTACTGGCACTGATCAAGTGCTGGTGTTTTCTATTTATATTTTCCTGTTGCATGTATGGCAACGCTGCCAACAATGTCTAGAGGAAAATCTTATTGGTATATGATATGTTTAGTATAAAACATTCATTTAGTATATGTCACTAAACATTCTCTGTTTAGTGATGAACTGAATTATTGGTAGAATTTCCGGCCAATAGAAGAACTAGCAGGAAGCTGCCAGTAGTGGAAAAGCAGAATGCCTATGAATATTTCCTTAGTTTCTTTCTTACCTTCACCATGAGTTCCATTCATTTTGGAAGCATTCGAAACCCCTTATGTTGAGGAGATTAGAGTGCCCCATTAACTCTGAGTGCTACTCTGGCAGTTGTTTAAGCTCCTGATAGGACCACTCTAGCCAGACAGGTCAAAGGATAAGAATGAGATGAAGTGTAGTCCACCATCAAAGAAAAAGGGTAGCAGCTCACCCTTTAAATCAGTGCCTCTGTAGCCAGGTGGGCAGGAGCAGCAGTGCGTAGCACACGCTTCTTGATTAGACCGGGGTTCGAGCCCGTGACCACCAAATATGGGGGATGCGGAAAGGTCAGGGAATGACCACCGCATATCCCCGGAGCAATATGTCCTTAGTTGCTAATGCACCTAAAAACCAAATAACAAACAAACAACAACACCCTTTAGATGTAAAATTGAAATGCCCAAAGAAAATTAAAGGATAGAAATTGAACTGACAATAGGGAACAATCTAGAAAAAGATTAAGGAAACTCTATAAGAAGAAAGGAATAATAACTTTGGTAACAGTCATTCTTTTGATTAGGAATGTAATATCTTTTTTTTTTCTTTTCTTCCTTTTTTTTTTTTTTTTTTACGGAAACTCCAAACATGAAAACTACTAGAACCTATAGTACTTAGTACTGTACATAAGTTAAAGGTTGGGAAGATGAAAGAAGTTACTTGTTAACATTAGACTTTAATTTCTATAGATTGTAATTTTCAGGAAATACGTGCAAGGGGAAGTTGAAGAAATAAATGAGGAAGAAGAAAAGTGGTTCTGCAAGTTTGCAGTTGGAGAGTAAAAGAATGCTGATGGTTGCACCATGTTTGGACTGGTTTGTAAGGGGGGGGGGAATTATAGAAGTCAATTTAGAAGAATGGTACCCATGGAAGTATCTATAGAAAAGGCGTGCAGCAGAAACAGGACAGATATGGGACAGTGATTGGGTTATTAATTAACCTAACTGCCCTCCTTTGTATGGAATTTAGAAGCATGAGAGAAGATTTGGAGACACCACCCCAGATGTGGGAACAATATTCCATAGTAGTGCGGGTTTGAGATTTGTACGGAGAGTAGCTGTTTAGAAGAAAAGTAATGCTAAGAGCAAAAGAGAGAACCCAGTTTTTTAGATGCAGAGGAAGCGATATTTGTGATGTTCTTATGCTAAGAGATATTAGAAGTCAAGGTAATCTGTAATAGAGATATGTGAACTTGTCCAGAAATATGAGTGTCACTGAAGATAAGCATGGGAACTTAAGAATCCTTTTTGTGAGATCTAAGACAATGCTGAGTTTTAGAAGGATTAAGATTAAGTTATCTTTGTCCCACCAGAGAGGAAATCAGCATTTAACCCCTTCCCGGAACATATTTTTCCGGAAAATGTGCCGTAATGGATCGAGTTTTTATTTTACAGATTAAAAGTACTGATCATGCGAATACTCGTATAGTTTTTTTTTTTTGTTTTTTATTAATTTTTTTGCAGAAAATACATGGGAGTAATTAACCCATTTGGGCTATCCCGAATTATCTTGTGTACGCCAAAAAGTGTGCAAATTATACAGATTGTTTTAATAAATTAGTGCTTGAGCTAAAAGAAAGGCACAGAAAAAGTCTTCATTACTCTACTTGTTATATAAATAAATTTAAAAAATCAAGTGGAACGCACAAGCAGTAACCTCCTGCTACAAGCAGTAATCGCCAACTAACTACATTCTGACACATGGCCGCCAGGCGAGGTAAGTGTCGCTTACAGGCAGCAGTTCAAGAGGGCGGTTTTGTGTTGTTTTTGTGAATTATCTTTGTGGGTTCAGTATTCTGCGTTTAGGAAGGCAAATTATATTTTGCTTATTGGCGGCACAAGAACGCACGCTACTGTTCTGACCTTTGCTGCCAGGCGAAAGAAAATCCTGAGAAAACTCGGGGATTTACCTGCCTAATGCTAAATGCCAGAGAAAATACGTTTCAGTTCTAAATTTGAAGGTATTATGTATCCCGAGATATTTCATGTACTTCCAAATAGTTTTTAAAACTAAAAACGAGATATCTCGTGGTAATCCACGAAGTGGTTAAGGAAATGGTAGTGGATATTTGAGAAGTTGAAGCTGTTTGTGCAGGGCAAAGTTTCTAATACTGAAGGTGGAATGCAGTGTGCTATCATCAGCAAAATTATTGGTAGAATTTCCAGCCAATGGAAGCAAGTCATTAATATATGAGGAAGATCTTTATGGGAAAGAAGAAGAAATAATGGGAGAATTAGAAAATAGAGATTTGTGCAACAGAAACTAAACAGGAATGAAAAGATATACTGTGAAGAAGTATATATTAGCATTAGTTGAGGCATATGATGCAAGAAAGCAAGCTTATAGAGCATCACCCAAAAAAAAAAAAAAACCCTATCCATTTCACTCATCCGGTCACCTCCAAATGTTTGTCTAGTTCAGCCTTAAAATTATTTAAGCTATCAACTTCCACAACAACAGATTGAAGTCTGTTCCAGCAATCGATTACCCACTGGCTAAAAGCAAACTTCATACATCTATTCTACAACTGTCTTTCCTCAATTTGAATCTGTGCCCCCTCAGGTTCTTAATCTCAGGAAGTGGAAGTATCCCATCAGCATTGAGCCTGCTCAAACCATTCAAGGCCGTGTACACCTCAATCAGATCACCTCGCAGGTGCCTAGTCTCCAGATGCTGCAGCTTACAGAATTTAAGCCTCTGCTAGTAAGAGAACCTCTTTGTTCCTCTCGCCAATCTTGTTGCCCTTCTCGGTACTCGTTCTAGCAACTCTACATCCTTCCTAAAATGAGGCCTCCAGACCTGTATGCAGTACTTAAGGTGTGGCCTGACGATTGCCTTATACAAAGGTATAATCACCTCCTTGTTATCTGCTAGCAAAATTCCTATATATTTGACAAAGCTCTGACTTGCTCTGGCAGCCATGTGCACTACTAAGAGAACTCATATCCGACTGCACAATTACCCCCAGGTTTTTTTCATTCTCCACCTCCCTGCTTACTGCCACCCATATGCAGTACTTTGCATTTGTCAATATTAAACTTCAGTTGCTACTTTTCAGCCCATCTACCTAACTTTTCTAGATCCTGTTGCAATAGCATACTGTCTTTATCATTAATGGCACCTTCATAGCCAGGTGGGCAGGAGCAGCAGTGCGTAGCACACACTTCTTGATTAGACCGAGGTTCAAGCCCATGACCACCAAATACGGAGGATGCGGAAAGGTCGGGGAATGATCACCGCATATCCCCGGAGCAATATGGCCTTAGTTGCTAATGCTCCTAAAAACCAAATAACCACAAACACTGTCATTAACAACCCTGCCAACCTTTGTATCATCTGCAAACTTGGACATTAAGCCTGATATGCCTTCATCGATATCATTAATAAATACACAAAACAACAATGTGCCCAGCACCAAACCCTTGGGGACTCCACTAATAACATTAGCCCACATAGAGTAGTGTCCATTTATTTTCACTCTCTGCCATCTCCCACCCAACTATCCCTTTATTCATTGCAGCAACTTGCCCTTAATGCCATACCGCCCCAATTTGTGCAGCTGTCTTCCATGTGCAACAGTATCAAAAGCTTTCCTGAAATCCAAGTACAATATGACCCCCCGTATCTGTGGAGGATACGTTCCAAGACCTACCGTGGATATAAGCGAACACCTGCTGACCCCGTATAATGTGGTTTTCTTGTACATACATATGTATAATAAAGTTTAATTGATAAATTAAACACACAGTAAGACATTACCAACATTATATACAGTAATAATAAAGTACAGACTCTCGATTTACCAGGATTGGATTAACTGGGACACTTCAAGACTCCAAATTAAAAAAAAAAAAAAAAAATCAACCAGAAATCGTAAAATTCAAGTAATAACTAGAATAGGTATAAACAGATATTTTGCAACTTGTAAATAAGTGACAAGAACTGGCATTATAAGTCATCATTGGGAGATTAGTGTACCTATTATCTTGCAACCCCCACTGTCTTCACACTACCGCTCAAAACAAAAAAAAAAAAAAAAAAAAAAGAGACCAAATGTTTAGTCTGATTTAGTGTGTCACGTTGATTGTTGTTCCGTTGCACCGCAAAAGGACAAATTTTGTTACGTTATTTATGTCAGGAATGTCGGAATTTTTTTTTTTTTTTTTTTTGTTTAGAAATCGCGAAAATTATGGGAAAACATAATTAAACGAAGACTTGAAATTATTCAAAAGTTTGAAAATGGTGCATCTGTTAAATCTCTAAAGAACCATTATAATGTTGGTGACCCAACCATATGCAACATTGTAAAAAAAAAAAAGAGAGAAGCTATTCAATTTAAAATCGACATCGTAAAAAATAAAGGGAAGTGTCGTATTGGACACGCGAGTAGTATGTGTTAAGTTTTTTTTTTTTCGTTTTTTTTCCATGGTTAACTGCGGGTAACTGAATCGGCAGATACCGGGGGCACAACTGTATATGATATCAAAATTATTTTTTTGTATCCAGTTTCTTTGTGACTACATCGTAGTATCCAATCATATTGGTCAGACAAGACTTCCCCTTAACAACCCATGCTGTGTCTGAACTATTACTGCAGTCTTGTCTAGATGTGCCTACATCACTTCTTTAACCAGTGACTCCATTATTTTCACCGGAACAGAAGTTAAATTAACAGGTCTATAATTATTTGTGTCGCCGTTTGAACCCCCTTTGTGAATTGGGGATACACTTGCACATCTCCAGAATCTAAGGATGCTCTCATAATTATAGCTAAGGGTTTGCTTAACTTTTAAATAATAAGGAATGAATCAAAAAAAAAAAAAAGAATTAGTATTATTATTAGCCATATTGGTGCAAGGAAGCCTGAGGCTTATGCTGCACCAACCAAAAAAAAAAAAAAAATTCTGAATTACCGCAAGAGAGAGAGAAGTAGAAGGGAATCACCAAGAAAGAGAAGAATGGTGATATATATGTTTAAATAATAAACATAGATTCGGTTACATGGATAAATTATTTTAAAAAATTATATACAAGCGAACTGCTGCAACTATTATAAAACAAAGAAAATATTAGTGAAAAGGGCATAAATGCAGAAGAACTTAAAAGGATAATAGGAAATCTAAAAAATAGGAAAACTGCATGTATAGATAAAATAAGTTACTGAAATATGGAAGAGAAAATTAATACAAAATTATTAGAATTATTAATAAAACAGATTTTTAAAGAAAAGAATGTACCAAGCAATTGGCAAAATAAAAAAAAAATTAAGCACTTCATTGAAACATTGGTTATTTAATCTCTCCACATTATCAGGTGGAGAGATTAAATAACTTAATTTGGAATAAACCAAAACAGGATGCCAAAATTAAAATATATAAAACTATATTAAGAACTATAATAACATATGTAGCTTGAGACAATAGCATAAATGAACCACAGAAATGAAAACACTAAGGAAAATAACTAATACTAATAAGTTAAATGTGAGGAAATCAGGAAACTAAAATACAGCCTATTATCGAGTGGTTTATAACAGGAAAAAGAGAAAGGTAAAAACATAAATACAGGGTGGCCACTGAAAGACTGAAGGGTTTGAAAAAGTCATAACTTGTTCATTTTCAATCTTTTTTATTTTCTTTTTTTACAGATTATAGAGGATTCCTTGGAGATTAAAATGGCTACGTATGATGTCCAGCAACGAGTAAAACTCATTGGGTTTTTTCTATTCCAGTGAAAGATCAATTATTGAAACTCAGAGAAAATACCGGCAACATTTTAAACTAAGAGTATCTCTTAGCGATAACATGATTTGGAACCCAATCGCCTGGTTTGAAAGAACTGGATCAGCTGGCGATCTTCCGGGAAGAGGTGCTGTGCGCACTGACGCAGCGGTGGAAGCTGTACGGCAGAGTGTCCTTGAGGATCCATCTGCCTCTACCCGTCGCCGCTCTGCTCAACTTGGCATCGCCAGAACATCGCTTCAGAAGATTCTGAAACTGGATTTCAAAATGTTTCCATACAAGATCCAAATGGTCCAAGCTTTACTACCCCAAGATACTCAGCAGCGCCTGCAGTATGCCATTCGATTTCAACACCTAGCCAGAGATAACAACAACAACTTTTTGAACAACTTGATAATGAGTGATGAGGCCCATTTTCATTTAAACGGGTACATCAACAAACAAAACTGCAGGTTTTGGGGTACTGAGAATCCCAGGGAATTACATCAGCATCAATTGCATCCCCAGAAATGCACTGTTTGGTGCGGTGTTATGGCTGAAAGAGTTATCGGCCCCTATATCTTTGAAAATGAGGAAGGTCAGCCAGAAAGAATCAACGGGGCCCTGTATAGGACAATGCTTAAAAATTTTTTACGCCCAGCGGTCGAAGATAATCAGGAGGTATGGTTCCAACAGGATGGAGCTACTGCGCACACTGCCAAGGCGACGATGGACCTCCTGCGAGAAATTTTCGGTGAACGAATAATTTCAAAAAATGCTGAATTTGTTTGGCCTCCACGTTCATCTGGTTTGACGGCTCCAGACTTCTTTTTGTGGGACTACTTGAAAGAACGGATTTACGTAAATAAACCTCGAACAATTCAAGTACTTAGGAGAACATTCGAGCCAAAATCCGACATTTACGACCTGAAACCTTGCGTACGGTCATGGAAAATGCTGTGGAAAGAACCTGTATTTGTGAGCAGGAAAATGGTGGTCATTTGAGGGATGTTGTTTTTCACACATAATACTAAAAAAAATCCATTAATTATATTTCCAAATAAAATAAAAAAAATTAAAAAACATGTGTATGTAAAAGTTAGTTTTGTTTTATATCATTCAGTCTTTCAGTGGCCACCTTGTAGAATGGACAGGTGTACAAAAATATTAATGAACTAGAGCGCATTGGCAAACTGAGTAGAGGAAGGCCAAGAGAAAAAAAAAGGCAATTTAAACAAACCTTGAATAATGTTCAGGATAATAGCAGTTTGTTTATAGGGTTTTGGGCCATCAGCAACTATGCCTATAATGTGCTATGTAAGAGCATCATTGGTGATTTCGGTTGATTGTACCTCTTCCCACCATCTATCCTGTACTAATTTCAGTATGGACTGCTCTTGAAGCCATTTGCTCTGAGTGAGCATACTGTTTGATGTGCTTTTGGGAATCATTTGGTAAACCAGACTACATACAATCATCTTGTTTTTTTTTTTTTTTTTTTTTGAGGAGGCAAGAAACAGTGTAGGAAAATAAAACATCCAAAAATATCTTCACAAATAATTGTAATTATAGTCTTATTATAAATGAGGAATGGAATATAATTTTCTATTTTCTCCCCTTCCCCTATAGAGCCCTTATGTATTATAATTTTTTTTTTTTTTTTTTTTAAGATTCCACTCAAGAAACGATCACTTTGACAGCATACAAATTTGAACATTTACTTTATAGTTTCTTTGATGTTCATACAATACAACAAAAATTACAATGTTTTGTATTTTATTTCTTTATGCACGGAGAAATAAAAAACAAAACACTAATGCAATTACACATTAAATTTTGAACACATTCTTGTGTAGGTGTACTGCTTACATATTTAGGGCACAAAACATTGAAATGTAGCAGTGACATGATATGATAACCATATGTCCACACTGCTATGGGGAAGGAAGAGATTCTTGCCCTCAGATCTAACTACAGCCCTGATTGAGGAGACCTGAAGAATCTTCTCGTTGTGGGTAAGCTTTGCTATCATATCACTATGTGCTCTTCTGTGTCCTATTTCTTTATTATAACCTCACAGTGTATCATTATGGCTCTGAGAAAACTAGTGAAAAGAGAAAGTGTGCACATCTGAGTATTGCAAAGAAATTAAAGCTGTTACAGAAGTTAGACACTCTTTCCCATGTCTGAGAGGAATATAAAATATAAAAACAAACTGTATCAGATATTGTAAAAAAAAGCAAGGTTAAGTTTAAATAACTATAGGCAATCTATTCTTTATACTCATAGTAGAACAAACTTTTCCTTCATAAGTAATATAAATGACAAATCCAAATGTCAAAACAAATATAGTGGCACCTCAGCAGTTAAAGGAACCACACAGGTGCAATGCTGAGACTGTTAGGATTAAGGAATTTTTGTTTATGTAGGGTGTTGATGAAAGTATTTCACCAGGCAGGAATAGAAGGCACATGAAAGTAGCAACAAATAGTAACTTGGTTCACGTCAATTCAAAAGGATACTTATTTGTATGACAGTTCAGTCTACAAGATAGTTGGTGGCTACGACAGTTCAGTGAATTCTTTGGGAGAATTCGATGAAAGAAAGTGCAAACTTAACATGTCATGCTGTAAATGGTGAATTTAGTGATCAAGATACCATGCTATCCACCTTTGTTTTTTAATAAACATTGAAGATCCCATTAGTTAACATTTATGAGAACCTATTTAAAAAATTGCTATGCACAGGTTAAAGATTGGGATACAAGAGAAACTTGTTCATACTTTACTATCACTTCTGTGAGTTGGATTTTTTTAGGAAATACGCATGGAGGAAGGATTTGTTCCAGAGACCAAAAGTAGGGGTCATTAATGGATGCTAGCTGGGTAATGCATGTCATTTCACATTCAGTTTGCAATCCATGATGTAGTTTTTATTGAAAGAAGTTAGTAATAGGCTAGTACCGTGGATGGATAAAGGGTAGTCAGTTGAGCTTCCCTGGAGATTGCATAGGGGTCAGAATTGGAGTCACATGGAAAAGTGCTCTGGCCCAGTGAGGCAATTTCACCAGGCACTGTGGCAGTGAAAAAAAAGGTTCAAATAAATGGATAAAAAAATATATTTTCTTTTTTCTAAATTTCTGCATTCCTCCTTTCTAAGTCACCAAAATTTCTCTTGTTTTTGTCTAAAACTTTTACTTCACTGATTTTGTTCATTTCTGGTCACTGTGTCAATATACCATTCTCATATTACAAGACTATCATTAAGTAGTGATGTGTAAGAAAATGGCAAGAAATCTGAGAAAGCCAAACTAACAAGTTATTGCATATAAAGAAAGACCTGAAATCATGGAAAACCAGTGTCAGAGATAACAGACAATAAGAAATTATACTTGCTAGACTATGGATAGGACATACCCAGCCAGTAATTTGCATATACTGCAATTCCCAGACTTAAGTAAGGGTGCGTTCCGCGGAATACTATGTAAGTCAGAATTTCCCCCATGCTTGTGCAGCACTCGCAACTGCGCTCACTGAATTGATTGAATCAAAAAAAGAAATGTTCGACAAACATGTAAATAGAATTATTTCATGCGCAGGAAAAATTACAAAAGCATGTAATTTAAAAAATTTTCAACATTATAAATTTACAAAAAAAGGCTTATAAATTATAAATTTACATCAGTAAATTTTACGTCTCGAGCATCGTTGCCAGAATCAACATCTTCAGCTGATAAGTACACTGCTGCGGAGGTTGAGGGCTGTGGAGATTTAGAAGGGGTTGGCCACTCAACCTTACAAAAGAACATATTAACGGATGACAGGACTGTGGCTTTTTTCTTTTCATTGTAAATTTCTTTGGAGCAAGCAAGCATATCATTCACCCCTCTGTTAACTTTTAAGAATCGTTCGCTGTCAAGATCCATCTTCTCAAACCTTGCCATTGCCGATGCAATTTCATGAAATGCCATTGCCATCTCTCTGGTGATGAAGCATCTTGGCTCCTCATTTGGTTCATCTTGAGCTTTGTCAGCATTTTCTTCTTTCACTGGCGCCTCCGTAGCCAGGTGGGAAGGAGCAGCAGTGCGTAGCACACGCTTCTTGATTATACCGGGGTTCGAGCCCGTCACCACCAAATACGGAGGATGCGGAAAGGTCAGCGAATGACCACCGCATATCCCGGAGCAATATGGCCTTAGTTGCTAATGCTCCTAAAAACCAAATAACAAAATAACATCTTCTTTCACTATCACTGCCTGCAAGTCAATACATTCTTCATCAGATAATTCCTTCTCTTCTTCCTCTATTAACTCCTCCACTTTTTTGGCATCGACCTCCGACTGAAGTAGCTCTGCAACCTTTACAATCTTAATCTGTAACCTCTTTATATGATTCATCTTTTTCAAATCCTTCAAAGACTTTTACGTGCAGTGGGCATATTTTCTTCCATGTGCCATTTAAACAACTTTTAGTAATTTCCGCCCAGGCCTTATTAATGTTTAAAATGGCATGGTAAATATTGTAAGATTTCTAAAAGTCTCTTAACGTAAAATTTTTCTCATTGTCTACTGCAAGCAATGCCTGAGCAGATGTTGTGCGTAAATATTATGCTTTTAATTCGAAATAACACCCTGATCCATAGGTTGGATGAGTAAAGTCGTGTTTGGGGGTAGAAATATGACTCACATTCGAATTGAAATCATCTAAATGTGTAGGATATCCAGGAACATTATCCAATAGAAGCAAAATCTTGAAGGGAATGTCGTTGTCTTTACAATATTTTCCAACCTCAGGAATGAAGCAGCATTCCCTGAGGTTGGAAACACCAATCCTCAAGATCCTCAATCCAAAACACCAATGAAGCACCAATCCTCAAAGAGAGATATTGTTATCCATGCTCTGTGGTTTGAACAGAAATGCACTGGTAGGATGGCTTTGTTGATGCCCTTAAATGCATGAGGATTTCCTGAATGTACACAAGCAGTGTTTTTAATCTATAATCTCCTGCTGCATTACCCCCAAGCAAGAGCGTGGCCATCTCTTTTGAAGCCTTGAAACATGGCAATGTATGTTCGATCCGGAATTTTTTTCCAATACAGAGCAGTTTCGTCAGCAATAAAAATTTGCTGCATTGAATAGCCACTTTCATCAATAATTTTTTCCAACACATCACAAAATTTCTCTGCAGCTGCAGAATCGGCACTGGTGACTTCACCGCATAACTTAACATTGTGGAAACCAGCGCGATGCTTGAACCTATTAAACCACCCGTTGCTTGCCACAAACTTGGATTGGGATTCACCATACTTATCCTTAATATCTTCATAAATACTTGTTGCATTTGCTTGAATGGCCATTGAACTCAGGGGCACTTGCTTCTGAATCTGATTTTCCATCCAAATTATTAATAGTTGTTCCCTCTTTGATATAACACCTGAATGCTGTTTTGTGATCACTGTTGATCTTAAATGCATTGATCCTTTAACATGTTCTTTTATACGTGTGTTGTTCCTTAAAATAGTATTCACTGTTGAAGCATCCATTCCGTGCAATGGATGACAAACTTTGTCCTACTTCGTAATTAATCATCTTCATTTCTAAATCAATTTTGTTTTGTTTCCTAGCACTGCCAGCACTTACACTTTCCGTTGGTTCCTTTCCTTTCACCATTGTAATTAGTAAATAGGAATGAAGAGAAGTTTTTGAAAATTTATTTATTTTTTTTATATGATTGAAGATTTCAGTAAAGGTGAACTCATTTCGCTGTAATAGCGTAAAAACCCACACAATTGCAGTTATCGGTATTATCACAAATGCAATAAGATAGAGTTTACTACCCGTTTATAATTAGATGCACTAACAGAAAAGGCCAATAAACCGGAAAGTGCAAATTGTTTTTATTGTTTTTTGGTCATGACCTCCAGAAGCGTGCTTTAGAAAAATATCACAATGGCATTCAAAATTGATTCTTATAATGGGAACATATTATAATGATGAAAGGCTAGTGCAATTTCCATTATAAATATGACCTTTTAGAGAGATAAATAGCTTAGTAATATAGCGAAATTTTCAATTTCCAAGGATTTGGGAACGAATTAAAAGAAAAAAAAAGTGTTATTGGGTTCACATTACGATATTTTCACGATACCTCCATTAATTCCTACAGGATGCAAAATATGTTTGCACCGGCCAGCAAAAACTTACGTAAAGTTGAATTTCCTAAGTCGAGTACTACGTAAGTCAGACAGTTCTTGTACATTGTATTTCATGTAACAGTGCACCTGTATGTTTCGAAGAAACTTTTGTTAATACAGTACTAGGGGGCTCTGCCCCCTTCTCGCTTTGCTCACTAACCCCTGCACACGCTTTTCTAATTAATATGTAGAAGTATGATGGAGTAAGTCAAATCTTTTCTACGTAAAAGACACACCTGTTGAAACGCACTGATCGATATCTAATCTAATATATAAAAGAAAATAGAAAGTGTAAGAAAAAACTATAAAAAGTAAATTGTTGTGAACGTTGAGTGACTGAAAATTATTATTAATTGCATGTTCTGTTTTACCCTCTTCACAGGACAGACTGATTGCTGTGCAGGGCCTCGTGGTTATCCAAGCTGACACCATGCTGTAGCTTTTCCTAGCTTGCATGGTGTGGGATGCTGGCACTGGCCATTAGGGTAACCCCCAAGGCCAGTGTGAGATACAGCTACAAAAAGCACCCTCCACCATAGGAATCTCTTTCCTTATGTTCTTTTATTCCTACCACCAGGGGTGGCAGGAATTTTTGTGTCCCCTACTCCCTTTTGCCTGGTGGCTCACCCTACCACCCAATTTCAACTACAACCTTCTGGACCAGGATGGGCTTCCTGTACCAAGGGTCCCCCTACTGTCTCCCCCTTTTAAATCAGGCGAGTGTCTCAACACTTCTTCCTCTGTTCTCTACCCCTTTTATCCCACCTTCCTATCTCCCCATTATCTCCTTTCCAATAATTTTTTTTTTCTTTCTCTCTTTTTTTTGGGGGCTCTCCTTGGATGCCTAGGCTACCCCAGGGTTCACCCCACCAGAGCTTTCTTCTCTCCTAATATATCCTGGCCCACCTCTCCGTTGCAGTGACGGAAACTGGGGTTGTTAGTGGCTCTCCACAGTCCCCCAGGTTAAGTGGCTAGAGGAACAACACAACCCACACTAACACACACCCTGGCCTTATGCAGAGTATTGTTTTCTGCACATAGTAAAAACATAGTTGGGGGAGACCCCCGGCGCTGCCAGACAAAAAAAACAATGTCACTGTGATCGATATCTAATCAGGAAATGACCTATATAATTATTTACCACTGCATTTGTAGTGTGTGGCATTTTGAAGGTCAAATAAATATTATGTAATTATTTACCTGTGCATTTATAGTGCGCGGCATTTTGAAGGTCGAATAAATATCATTTTGTAATTATTTACCTGTGCATTTGTAGTGCGCAGCATTTTGAAGTTCGAATAAATATCATGTAATTATTTACCTGCATTCATATAGGTCACTTAGGAAAAGGCCTTTTGCTTCGGGTTCTCATAATGCATGAGGAATATTGTTGCATCACAAAGAGCAGAACTAAAATATTTACAAATACTGTATACAATATTCATTAATATGCAAAAAACATTACAATGGAACATCAAATGTTAGACAGGGAAGCATGTGCATTAGATTGGTGAACATTATGGAGGCAGTTGTCAATAATTAATTGTATTTGTAGTGACATAATTGCCTCACTCTCTTCTCCCATTGGCTTGAATAAATATCACTAGGAGGAAAACATTTTTAATGTATAGAGAGATTTATACAGTATGACCTTAATTGCACACATTAGGCAATTCAGTTGTGAATTTAAAATGTGTTGGGCTGGCCTGAAGCAGAAGTTCCATCCCAGAGGTGGTCTGTGTGGTGAAGGTAATGGCTCTGCCAGGCCAGTGAAACTTTTTCATACTCATTTGCTCATATCAAGTTTCTACAGGCTGTGAAGTATGACTTGGTGTGCCGTTATGCTGAAACAGAAAAAGGCTCTCCCTGTACTGATGACACTATAGCAACAGCAGAATTGTTCAGAACGTTATTGTGCTGCATGGCATTCATTGGTCTAGGAATGATGACCAGTGGTCCAAGCCCAAACCACAAGAAACAACCTCAGAGGTGATAGCACCTACTCCAAACTCCACACACTGATAAATACCATTCTTCAGGCATCGACCAGACCAAAACAGGGACCTCAGATTGGAAAACTTTGTACCATGATATGTCATTCTGTAAACATGGCTTTCTGTGATTCCAGAGAACCAATTATGGTACATTATGCACCAGACAGATTGGCTCTATGCATTTCATGCTGTGATGTTTTGGTTTATGTGCACCAGCTTGTTCATGATATAGTAATAGTAACTAGTTCAGAGAAATATGTGATGCTATGTAGCAGCTCCCTACTTATTATATATATCTATCTTAATATCAATTCCTATGTCCTTCCTAAACTCCTTGTTGATACTATTTGATGACGACTGATAGAATCTACATAACACTGTTTTGAGTAATGTCTGGTCTCTTTCAGTCAGTTTCTGTCAAGGGTTAGTGTCAAACAACATCAACTACAAAATGATTTTGTAGTCAATGTTTTTATTATTAACCCAGAAAAATTCATTTGACATTTTCTTAGTTTACCAGAAATGTACTTACAGCCCAGGCTAACTTGTAAAGTACTAGAAAGATACAGTTCTATGACATGATATGCATTGTTATTTGTATAAAGTAAAACTAAAGTTATCTCAAAAAAAAAAAAAAAAAATGCAGTTTGTAGTTAACGTTGTTTGACACTAAATTCTTGCTGTGGTCTACCTGAATCAGCTGTAGTAGCACTTGATACTTCCATTTGGAGATTACATCAACTGTTAATCTAGGTGAATTGTTTATAGAAAGGACTTATAGTACCGATTATTTTTGTCAATAGGTTTTAGCAAGAGTTTGTTTTTTACAGTACTCACCTCTGAATCCATATGGTTCAAAGCTGTAAATATTAAAAGTGAAAGTTAAGTTAAAATTGCCCCAAGGAAAAAGGAGTGCACTTCTCTTTACTTAGGTTGTCAGATAAAATTAAAACTGTAATGTTAACTGAGTAACCAAGAGTCTTGACAGGAGACTTTCATAAAACGTTATCAGTTGGTTATTTCAAGAGAAGAAAGTTGTGTGTGTGTGTGTGTTTTTATAGATGAAACTTAACTCCCAGGATGCACAGCTAAAGCATATGTTGGAAATTTTTGTGTGTTAACCTCCATGTTGGCAAATCGTTGGCCGGTAGTTTTGTATTGAGAATCACATTTGGAGATAACTTATCTCCAAAGAACACTGACAGAACCATTCAGTAGCTAAAGCTTCACATAATAATAATTTATAATTTGAATTTAATTTCATTCAGGTTATTGCTGAGTTTATTTGAGGGTTATGGTTATGTGATTGTGCATGTTGGCTGAGTTCCGTTGCAGAATAATTAGATTGAAGACTATTTCTATAACAGCATCACAGCATGAAATGTGGTCTATTATATGAAGAAAATATATTTTCTTCATATAATAGGGTAGGCACATTATTTAACAAGTACAGTGGACCCCTGCTTTATGATTCGTTCACTGTACAATCAAATCACTTTATGGCAGACTCTCCATAATAAGATCACATTTGCGAATTGAATTTTAATTCTATTAAACAGCGATTCTAATAAGCAAAAATAGGGGGAATATTATTCACAGGATATAAAAATAAAGATATAAAGCACAAATTTACACTTTATTATTATTATTATTATTAGCCATATAGTGCAAGGAAGCCTGAGGCTTACATTGCACCAGCCGAAAAAAAAAAAGAAAATTCTGAATTACCCCCTGAGAGAGAGTCAGAAGTAGAAGGGAAGGGAATCACCAAGAAAGAGAAGAATGATGATATCCAGCTCAGGACCCTGGGTGTGCCAAGCCCATACTCACTAGATGTGAGCCCTGGGGTTATTTTATTATAAGGCCGGAGTTCATTTGCATCTATATAAAATTACTTTTAGCTTTTAGTCATAAAATGTCAGCAGTGTGGCAGAGGAGCATAAATTGGACAACTGAGAAGAGACCAACTGCAGAAAGACAACTGAAGAGAAGTCAGAAGACCTTACCAATTAACAAAATTAAATGATATGCGAAAATCAGAATATTTTCCCCAGGTTAGCAAAATAAAAATATTATTAATACTGAAATATATACAGATAACTTAATACAGTTTTGCAGTTGTGAAACTTTTTTTTTATAGTTATTGAGTGGTAAAACAGTATCAATAAGGCCTGCTGTATTTTTGTAGTTTTTTGATTTATATAGTAACTTATTTTAATAGAAAAGTAGTAAAATTTAATGACTTTTTTATTTTATTTTATTTTTTTCCTTCTCCCTTCAACTTCTAGTTATTGAGTACCTGCTGTATTTGCTGATGGTAGGATAGTATTAAAAAAATACGAACATTGTTACTGCCAGTCATAAAAATGTCAAGTTTTAAAGGCGTTATTCTTGTTTGTAGCATGTAAGGCTCGTTCATAAGCATTGGTGATAATCTCCAGTGGAGAAAAATTTCCAGTTATATTAACATTTTTTTAAAACATTTGTGTTTTTGAATAAAACCATATAAAATTTTTGCTCTTTGTTGAAGAAATCAGCCTCAGAGATTAGAAATAATTAAAGAAGCATATGGCAAGAAAGCTTTATCAAGAGGTAGGATATTTGAATCATAATTGTGCTTCAAAGTTGAATGCGGTATCATTGAGGATGATCCAAGAAGTGCAAGTCCAAGGTCTCATACACCTTGAGATGAGATGAAATTACTTTTTTTGTGATCTACCATAATAAAGAAACTGAAATTTGAAATCAGCATATCAAAATTATTCAGTTTTTTATGATATTTAAAAAAATAATTGTTGGCTGGAGTATAATTGCTTTAAAATAATAATTTTTTATGAAATGTATTTTATAAACTTGATTATCATTGCTTGTTTTTTTTAGAACTGTTAGATGTTATAATTTAAATATAGATAAGCATATGTATATATTTAAATTGCTTTTTGTTATGGCTATTTTGCTATAAAATGACAAAATGCAAAGCATGATAAGTCAGTTTTTATTTGCCCACCAGAAATATGAATTAAAAGTAAGAAGTGGATCCAACTTAAGTACTAATTGTTTGATATGCATTGTTCGTGTTGAGTTTAAGCACTTAGCCCAATGATTAACTACCCCATGGCAGTAAGGTGGGTTTGCCCCTTGTAGGGATGTCAGGTTTTCCTTAAAAAAAAAAAAAAAAAAAAAAAGGAAGATTTTTGTCGATAAAATTAGATTTAAAAAAATATAAGAAACTTCAAATCGTCTGATATTTTAATTGTACTTATTTTGACAGTTTGCCCTTTTTAACAATTGTTTATCCTGTTTTACATGCTGAAGGAACTCTACATGTAAAAGAGAAATTCATTGCATTCTGCAACTCTGCCTTGGGTAATCCTCAATTAACAGTTTTTGAATAGTTGCAGCATCATCTGATGGTTGTGTTAGCAAGCAACTTTTAACTATATTTACTGGGACATTTAAAACATGATTTTCATCGTAAAAAGGGAGAAACCTACTTACAGGAAAATTAAAAACATAAACAGTAAAATCAACCAAAAAACGGCGCCTCCGTAGCCAGGTGGGCAGGAGTAGCAGTGCGTAGCACACGCTTCTTGATTAGACTGGGGTTCGAGCCCATGACCGCCAAATACGGAGGATGCGGGAAGGTCAGGGAATGACCACCGCATATCCCCGGAGCAATATGGCCTTAGTTGCTAATGCTCCTAAAAACCAAATAACAACAACCAAAAAACATAGCTTACGGGAAAAACATAGGGCCTGGCAACCCTAGCCATTTGTCACTAATTTTGAGAGGTAGGTGTAAATCTCTTTGGAGACTAGAAATTATTAGCCTCTAGTTGGGGTGATAGTTATCAGTCTTAGGCAGAGGGAGTAGAGTTAAACCTTGTCACGCTGTGTATACTAGGCCATATACACAATTTTACAGACATAATACATAGTGATCACATCTAGTACCATGTGAACTGTACACTCTTATCTAAAGTAATTGATCTCCTAAGGAAACCCCAATTAACCAATTACCTAACCAAAGTAAAGAATAAGTAGCTGAAGGGACTGAGGATGCAGACATGAATTAGTAAGTCATGTTTCTACTAGGTTACTGGTCACTTAATTCAGGAAATCAAGTTAATGAATCTAAATTAATACTTAGAAAAATCATTTAATGGAATTTGAATTCAGTGTTTTAAACTTGAATTTTTGAAATATACTAAATAGCGAAAATAAATATGGTGTGGGTGATATAATGGAAATTGTGCATTTTCTTGATTGCTAGTCTTGTATATTAAATAATAGGACTTGGTTATGTGTGAAGTCCTTTTATTGTTGTAGTCATGGTGGTTGTAATATTTATTTTCTATTATTTTTCTGACTTCAGGAGATCTTGAGTTAATGCATTGCATATATATCATAGCTGGCATGAAATGGAAACACTATAGTTTGACTGCCTTTTTTGGAGCGTTAGCATAAACACTACCCTACCATTAGTAACTGGACACCCGTCTCTCACTAGTTGGCCATGACCTATCCAAACACCATATGTCCAGCACAACTATAAATATGTTCATAGGCCTTTAAGGAGACAACAGTACAATTATGAATGCAAGATGCTATGATTGACAAGAGTTAAGATTCCAGTGCAGAATGATAATAGGGTGTTACATAAGCAGTTAGTCTGTATGTGGTATTTTAATGCCATTGAAGATTAGTGATGTGATCTGTAAATCAAAGTGGAGTGTGCTGAAGCTGTCACAAAACAGCACAGAAAGCTTCTGATGGAATGTGACAGAAGAGCCCCTGCAATGAATTGCCCATTTGGAATGCAGGTTAGTGTTGTCACAGCGCATGCACTCTTGCGCAAAACACACACACACACACACACACACACACTGAGATGATTGATACATGTTGGCACCAGTACAGTGGGCAGGAAGCTGCATGATAGGAGTTACCACAGTAAGTCACCTGTTCACAAGACTAATCATCCTGTCCATATGCAGTCTAGCTTGGTGTAAGATCTGCAGTCTTAGACCATTGGACAGACTGGTTGGAAGACATGAGCATCAAAACATTGACCTCAATCCTATAGTGGAGGACATTTACAACAAGTAGTGGCAAGTGTGCTATGTAGCCTAGAGAGCATTCTAAAGCTAAAGGTTTCAGCACACATTATTAATATTCCTGTAAATAACGATTATTTGTAGATATGCATGTGTCTCGATATTAAGGGCAGTGCATGTGTAATGCAACTATTGTCTTCCATGTCTGGCCTTCTACATGTAATAACTCGACTCTCAGCAGCTGGATTTTCATGAATTTTTTTTAATCTTTTAAAAAGATTTGTCTAGTCATCCCAAATTTCATTAAAATCAGACTAGTAGCAATCTGCCGATTATGATTTCTTTGTCTGTCCTTTCGCATGTAATAACTGAACTTCCACTGAATGGATTTTCATGAAATTCTATATTTGACTCTTCTAGAATGATTTGTTGAGCCTCCCCAAATTTCATACAAGCTATCTATGTACCATATATTGTAGTTGGAGCACTGAATCTTGTTATTATTATTATTATTAGTAGTAGTAGTAGTAATACTGGCAAATGATCCAAGGAAACAAGCTTATATAGTATTAGCCAAAAACACACACACTCTACCACCTTATCTGTCAACAGCAGATGGTAGTTTGTTCCAACAATCAGTTACTCTCTGGCTGAAAGCAATTTTTGCACATCTGTCCTGTAAATTTGCACTTATGTACCCTTGTGTGTATGTTGTCTGAGGAAGAGTTTGAATACCATCATCATTAGGTTTATTCAGTTCATTTAAAGCTTTAATCACTCAGGTCTCCTTGCAAATGCCTAGTTTCCAAGCACTGCAGTGTGCAAACCATAGTCTTGTAGTAAGACTATGGTTTGCACACTGCAGAAGAAGACCAACCTAATTAGTCAAAACACCCTTTGTGTTTTGACTAATTAGGTTGGTCTTCTCTGCTCTTATTCCAAGAGATCCACATCTTTCTTAAAATGAGGCTTCCAGACCTGTTTGCAGTACTCAAGAGGTAGCCTAACCATTGCCTTATACAATAGGATAATCACCTTATTGTTCCTGCTGACAATTTTACTGTATATCATTGACAGAACCCCTAAAGCTGTTCTTAGCAGCCTGTCTGCACTGCTCTGAGAACTTCATGCTGAGCTATACAATTATCCCTAGGTCTCTTTCGTTCTCTACTACCTTGAGTGTAGTACCATCTGATTAGTATGTTATTCTGGAATTACTACTACCCATATACAGTACCTTGCATTTACCAATGTTAAAACTCAATTTACATTTCTTAGCTTATCTGCCTAATTTAACTAGGTCATGCTGCAGTAGTATAGTGAATAACAGCTGTTGATTTGAATAATACAGAATCCCAAAAACACAGTCAATATCACTTTGCTGACTGATGCTTGGGCTTTGAACTATGTATCAATTTAAAGCAATAACTTTGGCACAAGCAAGCACACGGAAACATTATTGCACATGTTGCCCGGAACAGAAGTTAGTTTAACTTCTGTTCCGGGTAAAATAATGGAGTCACTGGTTAAAGATGCATTGCAGGATCATCTAGACAAGACTGCAGCAATAATTCAGACACAGCATGGGTTTGTTAAGGGAAAGTCTTGTCTGATAAATTTGATTGGTTATTATGATGTGGTCACAAAGGAACTGGATGCAAAAAATAATTTTGATATCATATACTTGGATTTCAGGAAAGCTTTTGACACTGTTGCGCATGGAAGACTACTGTACAAATTGGAGCAGAATGGTATTAAGGGTAAGTTTCTACAATGGATAAAAGGATGGTTAAGTGGGAGAAGACAGAGGGTGGTAATCAATGGTTGCTGCTCTTCGTGGACTAATGTTATTAGTGGAGTCCCACAGGGTTCGGTGTTGGGTCCACTGTTGTTTTGTATATTTATCAATGATATTGATGAAGGTATATCAGGCTTAATGTCGAAGTTTGCAGATGACACGAAGGTTGGCAGGGTTGTTAATGACAGTAATGGCAGTGTGCTACTGCAACAGGATCTAGATAATTTGGGCAGATGGGCTAAGAAGTGGCAACTGAAGTTTAACCTTGACAAATGCAAAGTACTGCATATGGGTAGAAGTAACCCCAGAGAAACGTACCAACTGTGTGGTACTACACTTAAGGTGGTAGAAAATGAAAAAGACCTGGGAGTAATTGTGCAGTCAGATATGAAGTTTTCTGAGCAATGTAGACAGGCTGCTAGGGCAGGTCATGGGGTTTTGTCAATGATATATAGGAATTTTGCTAGCAGGGAAAAGGAGGTGATTGTCCCTCTGTATAAGGCAATGGTCAGGCCACGCCTTGAGTACTGCGTACAGGTCTGGAGGCCTCATTTTAGGAAGGATGTAGATTTGCTTGAGCGTGTACAGAGAAGAGCAACACGATTGGTGAGGGGAATGAAGGGATCCTCTTACCAAGAGAGGCTTAAATTCTGCAAATTGCAGTGGCTGGAGACTAGGCACCTGCGCGGTGATCTGATTGAGGTCTATAAGGCCTTGAATGGGTTGAGCACGCTGAATTCTGATGGGATCCTCCCACTTGTTCAGAATACGAACCTACGGGGACATAAGTTCAAATTAAGAAAGGATAGATGTAGAATAGATGTGCGGAAATTTGCCTTTAGCCAGCGGGTGGTTAATTGCTGGAACAAACTTCCATCTGTCGTTGTGGAAGTTGATAGGTTAAATAAATTTAAGGAGGAACTGGACAGGCATTTGGAGGGTATGGTGTGATTTTTTTTTTTTTTTTTTTTTTTTGGCTGATGCTGCATAAGCTCCTACACTTGCTTTCTTGCATCAAGTGCCACTACTACTACTACTACTATGTACACTATAAAGTATGGAGAGTCTTGTTGGTTGGAACTTGTTATATGCCACCTGGTGCTGAGGTTATAAACTAAGGTGCATTTCTTTTCAGTCTTCCCTCATATTACTTTATAGTATAGTTGCCTGGGTTGCCCTAGTTCAGTACAGTAAAATCTGTTTTTGCCTTTGTAACAGAGTTTGTAACCTGCAATGGGATCTACCTTCCTGATACTTTCCTGTATGAAACATTTTTCCATATGATGTGGCAAGATCACATATTGCAAATTGGTTCTTGATTTTGTTAAAACATTTTTGTGTTAGGATTATCTCTTAAGAAGAGGTTTTGCAGAAATAATCCACATTTGCTAGAAGAATTAAAAGATGAAACCATAGCCACTATAATAAGCATTGTTGAAACATTAACAGCATTTATAGAAAATTTTTGTAGAATTTCTTGGTAAATTATCTCCTACTATACAAATTATACTACACTCGATGTTTCCTGTGGACCTCTGACCGAGAGAGAGAGATGTTGAGATGAATAATCTTAATGCTATGTGAAGCTCCTGGTCCTGATAGCTTTTGCCCTCTTGTTCTCAAAACCTGTTCCTTAGCTTGCTTGTGTTCTCTGTTGCCTTTTCACATTTTCTTATTCTATTAGTGTTTTTATTTCCACTTTGAAATTTGCTCATATCTAGTCATTTCTTGGCCCCGAGTTCCAAGTGTTTGTGTTTGAATTTAAGTGTTTGTTTACTATACGTTATTTCTTTTCTGCTCTTCTCAATAAAGAAGTAAGCTTTTCAAAAAGAAAGGAAAGGTACCTTTCTTCTTCTTGTTTATAGAACTAACCTACATAACACCCTAACCACTAATCTCTTCTCGCTTGGTCACTGGTGGCACCGCTCCTGCCTCCACGTTGCAGGGGGAAAAATTATCCTCCAGGGCTAAAATGAGCAACCATGGATTGCGACAACTACCCAGCACTTGAACCCAGATGCTCATGTCATGACATTAATGAAACTGAACGTGACTCATCCCAATCTAAGAGACTACACAAAAATGAGAATGAACAGGAATATCCAACATTCCTCATATTACATTCTCTTTCATTCAAACCTATCAGTGCCCTTTCACCATTTCTAATTCAAAAATGTTTAGAAAGTGTGGCTGGTTCACTGAAAATGGTGAGACTCCGATCCGGAGCTCTACTAGTTGAAACAACTAAACATCAGCATTCTCAGGCTCTACTGAAATTGTTTACTTTTGGTGGAATAACTGTACAGGTCACCCCTCATGCTACATTAAATAGCTCCAAAGGAGTAATAGCAGGGTGGGATCTTATGAATGTCACTGAAGATGAGATAGTAGAAGAATTACAAGAGCAAAAAGTCATTCAAGCTAAACGAATAATGTTCAAAAAAGATGAACTTGTTCCAACTAGGAACATTATTTCAACGTTTAGCACATCAACCTTACCATCATGTGTGAAAGCCGGATACCTTAACTGCTGAGTACGTCCCTACATTCCCAACCCAATCAGATATTTCAAATGTCAAAAATTTGTACACTCACAAACAGTATGTTGAGGGGACTCCATCTGCCCGAACTGCAGCCCCAAAGCCCATTCACAAACGGACTGCACTGCAGAAACGGCGCAATGCCCAAATTGTAAAGGCCAGCATCCAGCGTATTCAAAAGCATGTTGAACTCTGGAGGTTAGGAAAAAACATCCAAAAATACAAATTTGAACAAAAGGTCACCTACCAAGAAGCTAGGAAGCAAGTTATGCTCACCATGCCAAAAGTTACCTATGCTACAGCAACCAAAAAATATCAATCAACTGGTACACAAACGGCAATCACAGTATCCCCATCCATTTCAATTGCAGATTGGGCTCGATCAGTGCTTTCATCCCCACAACCATCATCTACAGAACAATGTACAGTAACTTGCGCTTACAATACTCCGCTAACAGTCCCACCAACTGATACTATGCCAGAAACTGGAAAATTGAAAGCATCAGCATCAAACACTGCAGACCAGCCATGTCAGGAAATATGGATATAGATTCTGGTACCCTGCAAGAAGAGGCTATTTTAGATTTGCACGCAGAAGATGACATGGACATTGGGTGCCCTGCCTTCCGGAAAAAAGAAAGGATGAAACTAGATCGACTCAAACAGGCTGGATACAAAAAACAGACAGAACCATCTACAACCTCTAAAACTAAATAATGCAGAACTGTAGAGGTCTATAAAGCAATATTTTTGATATTTATGATAATCAAACAGCATAGTCCAGTTATCACCTGCCTGCAAGAAACCAATGTAACTTCACAGGTGACTCCAGTGATTAAAAACTATAGTATCTACCAACAAGACAGAAGCAGTACTAACTCAACAAGAGGAGGCATAGCCATACTTACTGACGACAAGGTTCCTACAAAACAGATCCCTCTGCAGACCACATCAGAGGCTGTAGTGGTATGTATTGTTTTGAGTAAGCCGACCGGGCTAGCCGAGTGGGTAAAGTACCTGCCCGGCAACCCAAAGGTCGCGGGTTCGATTCCCGCCTCGGGCTTGGATCAAAGTATTGCAAAAAACCTTGGGAGGTGCAATATGGCCACAGAAGCCGATGCGCCAACAACTACCAAAAAAAAAAAAAAAAAAAAATTGTTTTGAGTTTTATGCTAACTGTAGTCTCTGTATACCTCTCCCCAAACAAAGAATTTACCGTAAAAGAGCTGGAGGATCTTATAAAGCAGCTTCCATCTCCTTTCATTCTGCTAGGAGATTTCAACGGGCACCATCCTATGTGGGGATATCCCAAGATAGACACGAGGAAAACTCCTTGAAACAGTTCTTGATAATCAGAATCTCACATTATTAAATACTGGTGCTAACACTTATATCCACTTTCCCACCGGAGTATCTACTGCCATAGATTTATCAATATGTTCTCCAAAACTGTTTCCAATTATTCAGTGGTTAGTTTTAAGTAATCCACTGAATAGTGATCATTATCCGATCATTTGCAAATTGCAAATAAATAGAACCTCACATATAGCCAGCCACATAAAATGGAAATTTACCAAGGCAGATTGGAACAAGTTCACCAATGCAATTTCCTTTGATGATCAAGTCATCAAAAGCTAGCCTATAGATGATATTACTGACCACATTACTACATAGATAATAACAGCTGCAACCTGCTCTATTCCCAAAACCAGAGTTGGTCCTCATAGACATGCCAATGCCTGGTGGAATGATGCATGCTGTGATGCCAAAAAAGAACAGAATAAAGCATGGAATCTATTTCATAAGAACCCAGCAACTGACAACCTGGCAAATTTTAAGAAACACAAAGCTAAGACACGTTACGTGCAGAAAAAAGCGAAAAAAGATTCTTCGATCCGGTTTGCTTCCACCATTAATAAAAATACAGAGAGCAGAAAAATCTGGAACAAAATTAAAAAGCTGAATGGTAAATCCCACCCGGAATCAACACCTATCATAATTTGGAAGAATAAAGATTTCTCCTCTCCAATAGAAATTGCAAACGCCCTAGCCGAATACTTTTATGAAATCTCTGCCACATCTGCATATGAGTCAGCCTTTAAACAGATAAAAACCAACGCAGAAAAGTATAAGCTTACCTTCAATACTACAGCATCTTTTCCATATAATCGACCTTTTACATTACTCGAACTAGAGAGCTCCTTAAATAGGTCAGCTAATAGTGCACCAGGATCTGATGGGATACACTATATCATGCTCAAACACCTAAAGAAGAAAGCTCTGAGCTCATTACTGATATATTTCAACCGGATATTCTCTGAAGGCTACTACCCTCTTTCTTGGCGTCACTCAATAGTCCTAGCCTTTGTTAAACCTGGAAAGGATCACTCAAATCCACAAAACTATCAGCCAATATCTCTTAGTAGTTGCCTTGGTAAAACATTAGAAAAAAATGATTCACGCTCGATTAGTATGGTACCTAGAATCTCATTCGATAATGAACAGGAACCAGTACGGCTTAAAAAAAAAATCAGTCAACTCTAGATCTTATGAACAAGGCAGAATCCAACATACGGAATGCTTTTATCCGTAAAGAACATGTTGTCATGGTCTGCCTGGGTATAGAGAAAGCCTTTGATACCACCTAGCACTACGGCATTCTTCAAAATCTGTATGCCACAGGACTCCGGGGTCAGCTACCACTAATCATACAGAGCTTTCTACAAAACAGAACCTTTCAAGTGCATTACTGCAATTCTCTATCCCACACATTTGTTCAAGAAGAAGGGGTCCCACAAGGATCAGTTCTTAGTGCGACGCTCTTTGCAGTTAAGCTAAACAATGCAACAGAGAACATTCCAGTTAATGTTCACACCAATCTATATGCAGACGACCCTACAATATCCTGCCACTCACAAAATATGCACTCAATCGAGCATCAATTGCAGCTCTCAATAAATAAAATACAATCATGGGCATCCCCTAATGGCTATCGCCTGTCTGCAACAAAAACAACTGCTATCCACTTTTGCAAAAAACGTCAGCTACGTCCAGATCCTGAACTAAGGTTAGGAATTCAAGAAATACCACTTACCAACAATATCCAGTTCATGGGACTAGTACTAGACACTAAACTTACTTTTCAGGCACATATAAGGCAATTACGGGTGAAGTGCATGAAAAAGATGAATATCCTCAAAGTTTATCTCTTCCATGGCATGGGGAGCCAATCGCTTCACACTTCTGCACCTATATCAAACCTTAATAAGATCTTGTCTGGACTATGGAGCTCCAGTTTATGATTCTGAACGTAAGACAGCATTGGCTTGGCTCAGTCCAGTCCAACATAATGCTCTCAGGATTGCCTCCGGAGCTTTTAAGACATCTCCAGTACAAAGTTTGTATATAGATTCCAATGAATCTTCACTAAATCTTAGGAGAAAAGTATTGCTTCTTAGCTATGCAGCCAAATTACGTAGCCTCCCTTCTCACCCCATCTGGACATATCTTTTTGAACCTCAGTGGGAAAACTTATACAGAAACAAACCCAATGAAAATAAACCTGCAGGTATCTGACTACAAGAGTTAACAGGGGCATCTATCTTGGAAATATATCTCAAGCTGCAGATGCCGTACCATGGGCAATGTATATACCTCTTTGTGATAACTATTTTATTCAGGGGGAAAACGCTCCCTATTGAACCACAATCTTAGATAGTTACCTGCGGCTCATGGATTGGCCAGTGCTTGCAGTCTCCAAATATATACAGATGGCTCCAAAACTGATATATCCGTGGGAGCTGGAGTAATCAGTCCTACGACCACTGTTTCTGTCCAGTTACCAATTGAATGCAGTGTTTTTACTGCTGAACTGTATGCAATCAAAATGGATTTAAATGTCCTTAACAATCCTCTAAACACCCAGATAATAATATACACGGACTTTTAAGTGCTGTGAATGCCCTACGGAATAAATCACAAAATTTCCATCCACTTATCCCACAAATTAGATCTCAGTTATATCACCTCAGTGAAAATAAGCAGACTGTCACGTTTTGCTGGATACCCAGCCATGTCGGAATTACAGGAAACGAGCGTGCAGATGAAGCAGCAAAACACCCTGCTTGCTTCAATTACATCCCAGTTCCATATTCTGACTACAAACCAATCATACAGCGGATATGCACTAAAATATGGTCTGAAATGTGGCATCACCAAACAGGTAACAAGCTCCTTCAAATAAAGCAGAATCCACAGCTATGGAGATCCAGTTCCCGATTAAACAGGCAGGAAGAGGTTGTGCTTGCAAGAGCATGAATTAGCCATACACATCTAACACACCTATTTTTACTGCCAGGCGAAGATCCTCCACTTCGCTCGCATTGTAGTTCCACACTTACCATGAAGTATATTATCATCGAGTGTCCACATTACCATTCAGCTAGAATTGCATGTTTCAGATCACTACTAAATTCACAAAACCCAGTGCAACTAAGACATATACTTGGAGATGAGGCCAATTTATCAGAATTGTTTATTTATCTGAAAATGATCAATGTATACAACCACTTCTAGACCCATCTCTTAATGTATTGATGAACACTCGAAAGTAACAGGTGCAATTTGGCCATAGCAGCCCTTGCACCAATAGGCGCCTCTGTAGCCAGGTGGGCAGGAGCGACAGTGCGTAGCACACGCTTCTTGATTAGACCGGAGTTCGAGCCCGTGACCACCAAATACGGAGGATGTGGAAAGGTCAGAGAATGACCACCGCATATCCCTGGAGCAATATGGCCTTAGTTGCTAATGCTCCTAAAAACCACATAACAACAACAACCCTTGCACCAATAGAACCCACTACAACAACAACATGGTAATTTCTTAAAAAAAGAGAAGCAACAAATCCATCCCTTCCAATTATCGTTCCGCTACACTTACCTCTAACTTTTCCAAAATAATTGAGAACTGCAGTAACCACCTATGCTTAAACTATTGATCTTATCAATGATCACCAGTATGGATTCTGTTACTGGTAATGTATTGGCTTCTTCTCTTTTTTCTTTTTTATCCACTGCTAATGTATTGGCTTTTTCTACTCATCTTTGGACAAATTCAGTGGAAAAATTTGGTGAAACCTGTACAGTTGCTCTTGACTAAAACTTTTTTGATCATGTTTGGCATAAAAGTCTAAACAAACTTACATCCTATAGGATTATAACTGTTTTTTGCAGTTGAATAGCCAGTTTTCTTTTTGACCACTCACTGTGTTTGATGGAAGTAGATTGTGCTCTGTCTTCTAACTTCTCTACTAATGCTGTGTTTCTCAATGTTCATTTTCTTTGGTTCTTCCCCCATTCTTTTCCTCGTGTATCTTATATTAATGATCTTCTTCCACTGACCTGAAATCTTATTCACAGTTTTGCTTATGACAGCACACTACATGTTGGGCCCATTGTTGTTTTCTATATTTATTAATTTTATTGGTGAAGGTATATCAGGCTTAATGTCCAAGTTGGCAGATGATACAAAGGTTGGCAGAGTTGTTAATGACAGTAAGGATGGTGCGCTACTGCAATATGATCTAGTAAAGTTGAGCAGAGGAGCTGAGAGGTGGCAACTGAAGTTTAACAGTGACAAATATAAAGTACTGCATATGGGTAACAGTAACCTCAACTGTGTGGAACTACACTCAGCATAGTGGAGAACGAAAAAAGACCTGGGGGTAATTGTGCAGTCAGATATGAAGTTTTCTGAGCAGTGCAAACAATCTGCAAGAGTAGTTCATGGCATCTTGTCAATGATATACAGGAATTTTTCTAGCAGGGAAAAGGATGTGATTATCTCCTTGTATAAGGCAATTGTCAGGCCACACCTTGAGTACTGTATCAGATTTGGCGGGCCCCATTTTAGGGATGATGTAGAGCTGCTGGAATGAGCAGAGAAGGGCAATGAGACTGGTGAGACGAAACAAATGGTTGCTGTTATGAAGATAGGCTTAAGTTCTGCAAATTGCAGTATTGGAGGCTAGGCACTTGCGAGGTGATCTGATTCAGGTGTGTAAGGCCTTGAATAGTTTGAGCAGACTCAGTGCTGATGGGATTCTTTCTCTTGCCCAGATAAATTACCTGAGGGGACATAAATCCAAATTGAGGAAAGACAGTTGCAGAATAGATCTGCGGAAATTTGCCTTTAGCCAGCGGGTTGTTGATTGCTGGAACAAACTTCCATCTTTTGTTGTGGAAGTTGACAGCTTAAGTAAATTCAAGGCAGAACTAGACAAACATTTGGAGTGAAAGGATGGGTGAAATGAGAAGGGCTGTTTTTTTTTTTTTTTGTTTTTTTTGGCTGATGCTGTATAAGCTTGCTTTCTTTCTTGCATCATATGCCTCTACTAATGCTGTTGCTAATACATTCCACTAGTGGTAAGCATAATTTGAGAGGTCATTATCGATTATTTTGATCATTTTGATTCTTAAAAAGAGGAAATTTTTATTGGTTCAGAAATCAAGTTAATTAAAGATAGTTATTTTGATGACATTTTCAATGAGAGAAAGAGAAAAGAGCAAAGAGAGAGAGAAAAAAACAGTATTCCGCTTTTGCCAAAAAACTTTTTAGGAAATCAAAGATCAGCAAACTGTGTGCAAAGCTTGTCGACCAGCTCCTGTAAGTATACAAAGAATTGGGTTGTAATGTAAACTTTAAAAATTCATTTTCTATAATTTCCTTTTTCTCCCTTGAACTGGGGTGATGTTAGTGATGAACACGAGGAAAGATGTCATTAGGGCATCAAGGAGTCAAGACATGCTTGCCAATTATACTGCCTGAACACTTACGAGGGAATGGGGGGGACAACATGCAAGTGGAAATTGGGGTTTAGAACTTTGTAAGCTCATGAAAAGTCGTGTTTTATTAAAGCTTGTTAAATGATTTGTTAATAAATCATTTTGTATAATGAAACAAAAATCTTAATTTTCTCAAAAACCAGGCATGGTTGCATAATTTTGAGTTGTATTCATGTTCAGCTCCACAAAACAAGTAAAGATATTTATTTTAAAAAAAACTGTTGGTCATGTGCTATTAAATATTAAAAACATTATAATCTTTAAAAACCGATAGTTGTGATTTCTTCCCACACCCACCATCCACTATTCTATCAACCAAATAGTTATCTAACTTGATATGCAAAATTTTGCAATTATCAGTTTATACACAGTACCTGTGTAACAATGGCATAAAAATAAAAGTTCCATAGTTAAAATGAAGAGCAACTTATCATTATCCAAAAAGTCATTAGCATATTAAGTAATTGCCATATCTGTGTCAGAGATAATTGAGACAATTGTTCCTGAAATATGCAAGACCTAATTGAGCGCTACTTACCTAATAAAATACACTAGTATTTGCTATGCTATACTTTTATTTTAGTCTAAAAAAGGTTTTCTCTACATCTTTAAATTTTTTTGTTTGTTGTAGTTGTTTGAAGGTAATGTTGATGGAGATAGTGTAAAAAGAAACTGGTTTGATACACCTATAATAGCACAGTGGATCAGAATTAATCCAACCAGATGGCGTGAGAGGATATCACTGAGAGTAGAATTATATGGGTGTAATTATGGTAGGTATTTTATAAGTCATTCACAAATAATTTTATTTGTTTTTTTTTTTTTAATAATCTGCATTATTTTGTTATATTCCCATTATTTATGGTTCTGAAGGCATCCTGTTTTACTTATCCCTATTGCCCCATCATTTCTTGATCATTGGTTTGGAGAAGAATGGAGGGGAATCAGTTAGCTTTATGCAGTATAGAAATCAGTAAAATTTATCACCAGTGAGCCAGTCGTATTATCTGTGATACTTCAAAACTTCTGTTCATTTGCTATTTTTATATCATATGGCATGATGTCAGGTTCATCTTAAATACTAATATTCCTGCTTTCATATGCTAAAATGCAAATTCCATTATACTTATATGCAAGTATCCTTTCTTAGTTTAGTGTAGTGACCTAATTTTCATTGTCTGAGAAAAAAAAAAGATATTCCTTGTATTTAGTTTATGTAGTTATTTTAAAGCCTTAAAAGCTATTTAAAGCTTTATTGTACAATTATTTAGTTCTTTATTTAAGCCTCAGGGCCTTCCTATGTAGGTTAAGTTACAACGAACTTAGTATATCTGTGTGTATTTTGAACATTGGTGAACATTATTGTAAAATAAAGAACAAATTTGAAAAACGGTTGACCACAGATAGTAGCAACATCGAATGCATCACCTTCTTATGATGCAGTAATCACTTCAGTAAGTAATTGAGGAATTTGACAGAATCTGATACTTAAAAAAAAAAAAAAATGTAGAAGTGATATAAGAAGATGAAAATCTTAAACTCTAACTTAAATAACATGAGCTTGAATCCCGCCATTGTCATAATCTGTTTTTTCTTTTTACTGCTTTTGATTTTATAATTGAATGTTTTTTTCATAATCATTATTTCAATTATTGAAATAATTGATTATGCAAAATCGTTCAGTTATGCCCATCACTTGTTAGGTACTGCCAGGTTTTGGGCATGTTTAAGCATATGACTGACAAGATGTTTGAAATGGGTCCTTTGAATGTGTGAAGTCCAATTTAAAAGCAGAGTGGAGGCCCATATAGTCCCTTACAAGGCAACCTAAACAGATTTGCAGTTCAATGGACACTGCTCATCGTGGACTAATGTTATTAGTGGAGTCCCTCAGGGTTCAGTATTGGGTCCATTATTGTTTTCTGAATTTATAAATGATATTGATGATGGTATATCCAGCTTAATGTCCAAGTTTGCAGACAATATGAAGGTTGGCAGGGTTGTCAAGGACACTACTGACACTATGCTACTGCAACAGGATCTGGAAAGGTTGAGCAGATGGGCTGAGAGGTGGCAAATGAAGTTTAACATTGACAAATGTAAAGTACTACATATGGGAAACAGCAACCCCAGAGCAATGTATCAACTCTGTGGTACTACACTGACAGTGGTAGAGAATGAAAGGGACCTGGGGGTGGTTGTGCAGGCAGATATGAAGTTTTCTGAGCAGTGCAGACGACCTGCAAGAGTAGCTCATGGTGTATTGTCGATGATATATAGGAATTTTTCTAGCAGGGATAAGGAGGTGATTATTCCCTTGTATAAGACAATGGTCAGGCCACACCTAGAGTACTGTATACAGGTCTGGAGGCCTCATTTCAAGAAGGATGTAGAGATGCTGGAACGAGTACAGAGAAGGGCAACAAGATTAGTGAATGGAACAAAGGGGTGCTCTTACGAAGAAAGGCTTAAGTTTTGCAAATTACAGTGTCTGGGGACTAGGCACCAGCGAGGTGATCTGATAGAGGTGTATAAAGCCTTGAATGGTTTGAGCATGCTCAGTGCTGATGGGATTCTTCCTCTTGCTCAGAATAATCACCTTAGAGGGCATAAATTCAAATTGAAGAAAGACGGGTGTAGGATAGACGTGAGGAAATTTGCCTTTAGCCAGCGGGTGGTTGGTTGGTGGAATAGACTTCCATCCCTTGTCGTGGAAGTTGATAGCCTAAATAAGTTTAAGGCTCAGCTGGACAGGTATTTCGAACGAACAGAGGGGTGAAGTGGAAGTGGTTATTTTTTATTTCTTTATTTATTATTATTATTTATTTTATTTTTTTTTTTTTTTTTGGCTGATGCTGCATAAGCTTGCTTTCTTGCATCAAATGCCTCTGCTAATGCTAACAAGGTTTTTTAAAGAAACTCTGCAACTACACCTTCCTTTACAGATTCTTGTAAGTCACCCTCCTAGAAAGATTTTCAGGAGGGCTGTTCATGTATAAGCTGTCCTCATTATCTTTTTGATATTGTTTGTTGTCAGTGATAAATGGAGGGTTTTTTTTTCCTTCATTTATTTTATTCATCTATCCTTACAGTAAGGATAGATGAACTAGAATTAGGGTGTATCTGCTGGTAGCAACAATTGATGACATTGCCAACAGATTGTCAGATTTTATGTCTAAAGAGAGCTATGCGGGGGGCTAATGATATAAAATGCACCCAAAATGACCATTTATAGATTAACTTTAAGCAAATGGTTAGAATGACAATGAATTCCAAATAAACAAAAAAAAAAAAAAAAAAAAAAAATTGAGAAAAGATTCCTGTCCCATCATCCATGAATCTGTAGAATGTACATCCTAGTTTACCTGTATGAATTTTATTGTATGAGAAACAACTAGCTTTTATCATATGCAAAGTGAGTCTTCTACTTCTTCCAAAAGATTCTGTTTCCAGCTTGGTAAAGCTTACTTGCTTTAACATTTCTTATCTTCAAACACAATTGACAATAGTATTGGGACAATAATTGTTTAATTTATTTAATTGGGAGAACAAAGCGGAACAGTGCAGAGAAAAACACATCTTTCCACTTTCTATATGTTAACAAAATGTGAGAAGCATAAATTTCAATACCAAAACTCCCTAAAGTGTTATACACTTTGATAACTTTTTTATTGCTCCATTATGTTCCAAAAACAACAATGCTAATCCTGCATATCAGTGAATTCTCTCTTCATTTATGCTTTCGCTATAAGGTGCCCTTTTGGGTTTCCATGCTACACATGTGTAGCATGAAGCATGATGTATCATCATTGCACATATGATTAACAGGAGAAAAGTTTAAACCATTGAAAAAATCAAACAAGCAGAGTTTAATTTCTGAATAAATGACTAATATTATATGTACATAAAAAAGGTAAGATTATCTCTTTTCCTATAATAATGTGCTTGAACAGCAATAGAGAACAGATCATTCATTTACAATGGTTAGACAATAAGTGAAACAGTTCACTAACTACAGTTCAAGAAAAAGTGGCGCCTCCGTAGCCAAGTGGGCAGGAGCAGCAGTGCATAGCACACTCTTCTTGATTAGACCAGGGTTCGAGCCTGTGATCACCAAATACAGAGGATGAGGAAAGGTCAGGGAATGACCACTGCGTATCCCCGGAGCAATATGGCCTTAGTTGCTAACCTAAAAACCAAATAACAAACAAACAAACATCAAGAAAAAGTGTTTTTCATTGCCTTTAAATCTTCTCAAAGTTCAGTACATTAAATGAAATGATTTTTAAAAAATTGAACAATAGTTAGATGGAAGATTAAAAGTTATTTGCTGAAGCAGTCATCACAACATGGGCCGAAGTAATTCTTGTACACACATCTCAAGGGTTCTTATTTCTTGCCACAACAACAAATATTGGCAAGATGTGCCAAGGTTAGTGATGTTTAAAATGAATGGGAAGCTGATGCTTGAATAAAAGCTTAAATAACTTCAAGGGGTGTGTCAGAGTAGTAAACTATACAAGAACACTTGGTCTTAACCATATCTAAAGTAATGTCAGGAGTGTTCTCAATAAAATGAGTGAATTTGAACTCCTGGTTAGGACAACTAACATTGACTTTATAGGACTGACAGAAATAGGTGCCACTAATAATAGGGGATGATGAGTTTCATTGTGTTTAATATATTTAGGAAAGAGAGGCAGCATAGAAGGGGTAGGGTGTTATGAATCTCGTCGAAACTCCATTGATGTCATGTCAGCAGCAGTTCAGACTAGACCATTTACTGTAAAGTATATTGCCAAGACATTAAGCTTCTTGCTCGAATCCAAAGATGGGCAACTTGCATAGTGTACCTTTTAAGAAATATTCAACAAATCTAATCTATAAAAAATTAAATTAGTTCATCAAAATAAGCAATTTAATAACCTATTACGTTATAGATTATAATTAATTTATAAATTTGGTTCTTATTTCAAATTCAGCCTCCTTACCTTTATTTTTGCAAAAGCAATAGTTAGTTCTTTCATGTCTGTTTTAGCAGCTAATTATTTTTTTGTGTTCAGTAGCTAGTATAGTAAGATCATTTAATCTGGTTTGCTGTACAGAATTTCTTTTGTAGTATTGTATTCTTATTTAATTTATTACGATGCATTGCCTTCTGTACTGTATGCAGATATGATTTTTTTTCCCTTGGATAGCATACTATCCAAGGAATCAACTAATTTTTTTATAGAATCTAAAATTTTAGCATAAAACGATGCTGCTTGTAATCATGTTTCCCATCTTGTGAGAACGTGTTTTTTTTTTAAGTTGATAGTAATAATAATAACCAAGTATTTTTAACTTGCTTATTATTTATTATTACTATCTATGTCTACATGTATTATAACCAAGGAAATTTAATGTGACTTTAAGAAGCAGCATCCCCATGCATCAGAGTCGTGAGCTGCCACTGGGAAAAACCAAAAACAGGAGGCATTGTTAGTGAAATTGTACAGATGGGGACGAAAGAAGTAGTAGCTCTGAAAAAGCTATTGCTTGCTCTCAGTGCAAGCAATAGAAAGTGACTATATGAGGTATACAGCATTAGGCATCTTCTATACAAGATGAAAGCATGTGGGATTCTTTTAAAAAACTCTCTCTCACTTAAAAAACTGGAGTAGCAAGGGTATTAAAAGAGAAAATTGAGCACTTAGTGACAATAGGCTCTTCTTGTCATCAGATTAATTTACATGCTGAAGAGGGGCTACATGCATTATTGTGAAAGTGGATGAATATTTAGTAGACATTTGCTAAAAAGATATCGATTAATGCATGACACTGGGAAAAAAAAAAAAATAAATAAATAAAAAAAAAATATATATATATATATATCCAAGTTGTAAAAAGCAAATAGGATAGTTAATTTATATCTAATTTATAATATTATTTCTAATATATAATAATATTAATTCGTCACAGATCCGATTAATGCCATCAAAAACGATTAAACATTATATCCGTCTGTATATTATTTGAGATAAGTTAATGGTGGTAAGTTATAATGTATAACATGAAATGAAAGCTAGTAAGATAGCTTCTCAAGAAAAACCAAAAAACCTATGCGGGTGCCCAACGTAACCTGGAAAAAAATATATATATGCCAAAAATAAAGCAAGGAAAATCTTTCATATAAATAACATAAAATAAGCAATAAAAATGTAAGAAAGCACGCTTATCATCATCAGCAAAAAAAAACAAAAAAACTAACACTCCCCATTTCACCTGTCCATCCCACTTAACAGTTTGCGTAGTTCTTCCTTAAATTTATTCAAAATACTTACTGCTGCAGCACCAGATAGAAGTTTGTTCCAACAATCAACTACCCGCTGGCTGGAAACAAATTTCTGCTCATCTGTCCTTCCTTAATTTGAATTTATGATCCTTCATGTGCATAGTCTGAACAAGAGGAAGGTTTCCATTGTCATGGAGCTTACTCAATCTATTAAGAGCCTTAAACATCTCAGTCAGATCTCCACACAAGTCTAGTATCCAGATGCTGCAATTTATAGAACTGGAGCCTTTTCTGGTAAGAGCACCCTTTGTTTCCCTCGCCCATCGTGTTGTCCTTCTCTGCATCCACTCCAGCAGATCCAAATCCTTCCACAGGTGAAACTTCCAGACCTGTATGTGGTCTAACCATTGCCTTATACAATTGGATAATCACCTCCTTATCCCTACTGGCCGTGATGTCTTAAGGGGGCAGCCCTGAATCAGGCATTTAATTAGACCATGACTGCCAGCCTTTGACTTGAAAAGCAGAGGGAACACAGGAGATTATTGAAAATAGCAGATTTTTTTTTTTTTTTTTTTTTAATTGAGACTTTTAACTTAAAATTGTATTGATAACATGCATTTTATGATGAGATACAGCCACTGGATCATTTATCAGTACAGTATGCTTTCAAATGCAGCACAGGACTTTTCTTTCTGTAGATTGCTGTTTGGATTGATTAGCTGTGAGACACCAGAATGTTGAATCAAAGTTTTGTTTATAACATTGTCATTATTGTCTAGACTCAGCTGTTTGCAGGGTTTTGTAAACATCTAAGTTTCATTGGAAAGAGAGCTGAACTGAGTTTTTGTTTCTTTCACTTGACTAAATATCCTCTCACACTCAGTTCTTAAAAGTCAATACTGAACTGACTTGGGATAATTTTTTACATTTCAGCATTTCTCTAAGCATGCACTTAGCAGTTGCTTTATCTATTCTGAGAGGCATTGGAAACCTGTATACAGAAAATTTTATTTAAAATAATGCATTGGCAATTTATGCTACAGCCTCAGCATTTCTCAGTGGGAACTTAGGCACCATATAGTTACATGCAACAATAAAGTAATTCCTCTCTGAATCGAACAGAATCTTCTCCAGATGTTTTACTCTCCCCCAACCTTGGCAGTAGAACTGCCTATGACTAAGTCAGAGTCATCCTGATTATTTTAGTATTCCCTGCTAATAACTTCTAAAATGGAAGTGAGAGGTTTAAGAACTGTTAGTTTCCTAGGTTTACACACAATATTATATTCAACATACTACAGCCACTCCCTGACTTACGTAAAGGTTGCATTCCGTGGAACACTATGTAAGTCAAATTTTACCTAAGTCAGAATTTCCCTAAAGGCTTATGCAGCACTCACAACTATGCACACTGAATTTGATTGAAGCAAAAAATAAATGTTCAATGAACATGTAAATGGAATTATTTATTCTATTTTTTTATCTCATGCGCAGGAAAATTTACAAAAGCGTACAAAATTACAAAAATTTCAAAATTACAAAAAGAGAGAGGAGACAGGCATAATGTCAGCAAGTTTTACCTTTTGAGCATTGTTGCCAGAATAAACTCTCCAGCTGATAAGCACGCCACTGCAGAATTTGAGGGCAGTGGAGATTTAGAAGGGGGTTTTTCCAACACATCACAAAATTTCTTTGCTGCTGCAGAATCAGCACTGACGATTTCACCGCATACTTTAATGTTTTGGAAACCAGTGCAATGCTTGAACCTATTAAACCACCCATTGCTTGCCACGAACTTGGCTTGGGGTTTGCCCTACTTATCCTTAATATCCTCATAAATACTTTTGTTTTTGCTTGAATGGCCATTGGACTCAGGGGGCTTGCTTCTGAATCAAATTTTCCATCCATATTATTAATAGCTTTTCCATCTTCGATATAGCACCTGAACGCTGTTTTGTGATCACTGTTGATCTTAAATGCATTGATCCTTTAACATGTTCTTTTATATGCACACTGTCCCTTAAAATAGTATTTACTGTTGAAGTAGCGAGACCTAATTCCGTGCAACAGATGACAGACTTTGTCCTTCGTAATTCTTAATTAATCATCTTCATTTCTAAATCAGTTTTGTTTCGTTTCCTAGCACTGCCAGCACTTGCACTTCCCATTGGTCCCTCTTCCTTCACCATTGTAATAAGTAAATAAGAATGAAGAGAAGATCCTGAAAATTTATTTATGTTTTTTATATGATTGAAGATTTCAGTGAAGGGGAACTCATTTCACCATAATACTGCAATGCAAAAACCTACAGAATTCCAGTTATCAGTATTATCACAAATGCAGTAAAAAATTAAGTTTATTACCCAGTAAAAAATTAAGTTTACTACCCAGTAAAAGAATTTACATAATGCAAATTGTTTTATGGTAGTGACCTCCAGAAATGTGTTTTAGAAAAATATCACAAAGGCGTTCAAAATTGATTCTTATAACGGAACATATAACAATGAAAGTGTAGTGCAATTTCCATTATAAAAATGACCTTTTAGAGAGATAAATAGCTTAGTTATATAGCGAAAATTTCAACTTCCGCGAGGTCTTGGAACGAATTAACAAAAAAAAAAAAAAAAAAAATGTGTTATTGGGCTCACATTGTGATGTTTTCACGATACCTCCATTTATTCCTACACGGGATGCAAAATAAGTTTCCACAATTTTTTTAAGTTTGCACCGGCTGGCAAAAATTTAGTAAAGTCGAATTTCCGTAAGTTGAGTATTATGTAAGCCGGGGAGTGCCTGTATATGAAAAAGTACTGATAACAGTTACACCAAGATGGAAAGGTAAAACAATTATATTAAGAAATTTGGAAATTTTATGAAGCTGGGATTGAAAACAAATGCTTATTTCTGAAGGATTAACTCCTGTTGTTTTTATTGATAATGATAATTTTCTGAGAATTTTATTCCTTTTTTTTTTATTAATCTTTGAAAAAATTACACAAATTTTAGTTGATATCTTTTTACATTTATTTTATATTTAAAAATTTCCATATTCATAAAGTTCATTATATTTTATTTAAATATCTGTGTCCTTTCTCCAAAAAATCTCCTTTAATTTAATCACCCATTAATGTAATTTAATTTCAGTTTTATTTATTGATATAGTTCCTTAGAAATCATCAATTTATTTTCAGTGGCCGAGTCTCTTCATTTTGATGGTAAAAGCTATGTAACAAAGGATCTTTCAAAATATCCAGTGGCTTCCCGAACAGATATCATCAGATTTAGATTTCGTACAAATAATGCAGATGGACTAATATTATATAGTCGTGACACTCAGAAAGACTTCGTAGCCCTTCAACTTGTAGGAAGCCAGCTTCTACTAAATATTGACCTGGGTAAGGTATATTTTTTATTATACATCTAACATTTACTATTAATAAGAAATGCTACTAGTGAAAATGATTATATTTTAGGAGTTAATATGATAAATAAATTTACAAGCTCAAAACACTGATTAGTAAATAAGGATAATACTGGTTAGTGAATATTAATTAGTGAATAGTACAGTTGGTAAATTTAATTAGATTCAAAACAATATGTATTGTGCCAGCATGTTTAATTAACATATCTCTTCTGGAGGGAGGGAGATTAATATGTTCTTAAAATTGCACACTATTCCTCTGCAAGGAAATATATCACTGTGTATAAAATTGGTATATCGGTATACACAATCCATTCAAAACATCTTGACGATCCCTGTGTTTCAGCAATCAGCTGTTCTTCCCTGTGTGGTGGTGGTGCATATGTCGTTGTGAGATCCAGAAAAATGTGGTATTGCAGGTTCATAACACATAGCCCATATAGTTGGCATGGGTGAGGGATGTGATCTAACGATTTAAAAAAAAAAAAAAAAAGAATGATTGTCATGCACCAGTTGAAGGATTGGCATTTTTACAGAAACTGTGAATCTTGTGGACTGTGAGTGGATTACAGTCTTGATTATTCCTGTTTGGTTTAATTGCTGGTTGAATCTGAAGCAAAAGTAGTCTATGTTAGGGGTGTGGGATAGGCTTCAGTATGCTCTTAATGCACAGCATGCGATGTTGTGGCTGACAAAAATGAGATCTGGGTTATAACCTTGTTTCCATTTTCCACTGTTGAATGACAGAGGTAGCTTGAAGTTGTGGATTAAGCTGTGTGAGAAATCCTTTCTACGCACTGTCCATCTTCATCTGTTGATTCATAGTCTTAGGAGATATTTCTGCTGTTAAAGTCTTTAGTTACAATCTTAACAGGTTCAGAACCTTGACATTGAATTTAAATTTGACTTTAGGTGGTTTATAGATGGGAAAAATACATCACCCAAAGATTTTGTATCATCCTTATCTGTCATGCTGGTAGATTTGATAACATGATCAGATTTTGCATAGATGGTGCTGCCATACTTATGTGGATGCACTTTGATCACTTTCATTTTTGGTGTGCTTGGTCAGTTAGAGCTGGCCCTTCTGCATGTTTCCTGGATACACAGATGCTGACAATTGAATTCAGTACATAAATTAGCTAGGAGGGCTCACTTAACACTAGAGAAACCCAGAATGTTGATTGAAATGATGTTCAACACCGAAATTAGTCCAAATGCCGGTCGGAGGATCAGGAAGTCATCTCTAGTACTAGACAAGCACAGTAACAAGTGTTGCTGATAGAGTAACACAGTAAGAAGACTCAGTGATATTGTAACATTGTAACAAGTGATAGCAGCTTAGTAGATTCAAATTATTTTGAACATGGAATGCTAGCAGGTATCTGGTAAAGTTGCTGCAGGCATGTTGTACACAACACATTCAGAAATGCTTTACTGTCAAGAGAATGAGTGTTCAGCAGTGTGTAACCAGAAATGAGTTTACTTGAGTTGTCTTTTTAGAGTTGTGTATTCATCACAGTTTACCAAGATGGAATTGAACCCTATCTTATGTATGGTGACACCATACATAAGATACTATACATGTCTCTTTATCTACACCAATATTATATAGATAAGATACTATACATGTCTCTTTACCTATACTGACAGATTTGTTACAGGTGCCACAACTTTTCTTTTGATAACCAAACAAATCTTCCATGGTTTCCCACGCAGCTCAGTTTTAGGCCCCATTTTTTGGAATCTGGCATTAAATTCCTGTCTACTAAAACAATTCTCTAATTATTCAGAAATTGCCTCTGCTGATGTGGTTTTTCTGTTTTCAGGCAGTTCACATTCATAATTGGAAAATATTGCAAATTCCATTCTTGCTGAGGTCTGTCAATGGGGTGTTATTTCAAATTCTAAAACTACTGTGATTTTACTCAAAGGTCATCTATCTTAATGCCCATCCTCCTCTAATTAAGATTAGTGGTGATCCTATTGCCAAGGTGTTGTTATTGATAATTGTTTCATATTTTTGTCCCATTTATTGCACTTAATCGATAAAGTCAAAAATGTTTTCTTTCCGGTTATCCTTAACACCTGATTAGACTGCTTCTTAAACATCAGACACTCTGTATCTTATATAAAGCTGTTGTAGTTCCCATAATTATGTACAGTGCTGCACTTTGGTTCCAGCAAGCCATACTTCTCACAGTACAGAAAAAGTTAGGTTCCATACAAAGAAGTTTCCTTCTTGTACTACTGAGAGCATGTCGTATTTTCTACCACGGCCTTTCAAGTACTTACTGATCTATGCCTATTGATCTCTTTGTAATTTATCACAGACTTTGTTATTATATCAGAAAGGTATGTAGTAGGATAAAAAAAAAATTGACCTCAATATGATAGGTAGAACACTTCCTTATGACACACTCTGGCAATTAAAACAAGTTTCACACAAATTTTGAAAAAAAGACTTTCCTTCCTGAAGCTGAAGGGGCTTTTCGACCATATATATTGATCACAGGAATGGAAATTACAGAGTATGTGTGAGCCAGAATCATAAATAGAGAGATTATTTATCTTCACACATGTGCATAAAACACCACAATTATTTGTCTTCATGCATGGGTAAAAGACTACAAATCGGAGATTAGATATGGACGGTAAACATTAATAGAATTCTCATGTAATTTAATTTCGATGGTTTCTGCAATTGATAGTCTAGTATAATTACGTTGGACACTTAAGTATTTTGGCCTCGTCAAATAAAAATGTATGATTTTCGTTAATGGCACGAAAGGCCAATTCTGACGCTGCTAAACGAGAAGCATGGACCGGATGCATGCTGCTTTACTCTCAAATCCAGCGTGCATCGAGTCCAGACTTGGTAACAAGAGTCGCAATTACTGCAAGAAATGTTAAATAACAGATCATGCATCTTATGCAGCATCAGCCAAAAAAAAAAAAAAAAAAAAATCACACCATTCCCTCCAAATGCCCGTCCAGCTCCTCCTTAAATTTATTCACCCTATCAACTTCCACAACGACAGATGGAAGTTTGTTCCAGCAATTAACCACCCGCTGGCTAAAGGCAAATTTCCGCACATCTAATCTACATCTGTCTTTTCTTAATTTGAATTTATGCCCCTTAGGTTCGTAATCTGAACAAGTGGAAGGATCCCATCAGAATTCAGCGTGCTGAACCCATTCAAGGCTTTATACACCTCAATCAGATCACCGCGCAGGTGCCTAGTCTCCAGCCACTGCAATTTGCAGAACGCTATAATTGTTCATTATAGCGTGTAATTTCCATATTGGTCTGCCCACAATTTTAAATTCGGTATCTTTAAAAAATCTGTTAAGCTGTTTGTGCCACTGTTCAACGTATGGGACAGAAATAAAGTATTTTTTGATGTTACTGTTGTTGGTTGGCATAGTTTTTTGTTATCCTGTCCTTAGCTTGTTGAAAGTTACAGAGGCAGCGGGGAAGACCACAATTTCCAGATGAACGAGTTAGAAATCGCAGTAGAATGAATCAAAAATAATAAATGCCCAGGACCTTACTGAGGGAGAGGTCATAAAACAGAGTCTGAAATTGATGCCAGAGCACCTGCTAAGCCCTTTTAACGCATGTTTTAGAGATCGAGTATTTCCACCACCATGGAGGGAAGCACTTAAAACTTCTGCTGAAATCACCATTAAAACCGAAAGAAAGGGCAGTTTCATATCGTCCAATTGCATTATTGAATGTACTCGAGTATTTCCACGACCATGGAGGGAAGCACTTTTAAAACTTCTGCTGAAATCACCATTAAAACCGAAAGAAAGGGCAGTTTCATATTGTCCAATTGCATTATTGAATGGACTCGGAAAAGTTTATGAAAGATTGCTAGTAGAAAAAATTATGGAGTGCGTTAAAGAAAAATGTGAGTGGTCGGAAAACTGATATGGGTTTACAGTGGGAAAGGGACTGATGATGCATTGGGAAAGTTGGTGGAATCTGTACACCAATGCAGATCAAAATATTGTCTAGGTATATACCTAGATAATGTCCTCATTGTCTAGGTATCTTTGTAAAATTCACTGGGGCATTTGATAGCATAGACCGCCACAGTGTTCTTATGGTATTACATCAAGCAAAATGCACACCACACCACAATCTACTCTGTTATAAAAGATTACTTCTGTGACAGAACAGTTACAATTAAATCAGCATGTGGGAGTATTACCAGACAAGTTGTAAGAGGCTGCCCACAAGGGTCAGTCCTTGGCCCATTAATGTGGAATTTAGTCCTAAACGATTGGTTAAAACTGGACTATAACAACGTTGTTACGATTGCATATGCTGAAGACTTAGTTTTGATGGTGGATGGTGACTCGAGGCTCCAATTAGAGGAACAATCACACTTCGTTTTGTCGGAGCTCAGTACCTGGTGTAAATTGCACAGACTTGTGATTTCAACAAAAAAGAGCAAAACTGTGTTGTTAAAAGGATACCCGTATATTACGAGAAATCCACAATGCCGGATGGATGGAGTGAGTCTACAGTGTGTGTAAACTATCAAATATCTAGGAGTTAAGATTGATAGACAGTTATGCTTTGTCTCACACATCAACTACATTGCTGAGAAGATTCATAAATTTGTTGGTATGATTGGCCATGTAACTAGGAAGGAGTGGGGGATAAAAGGAAAGGCATTGAATCTATTTTATGACTATCGTCTTGCCAATTGCGAGCTATGGTGCACATGTCTGGCTAGATTGAGCGTTGCAAAAGGCAAATGTTAGGAGAATATTTTCAATTCAATGGAAAATGTTATTACAACTTAGTATGGCTTGTAGAACTGTGTCAAATGAGGCCTTGCAGGTGATAACAGGACGGCTGCTGCTGGATCTGACCTTTGTATTCAAATCAGTGTGCTTCTGTCTGCGGCGTAGAGAGCCATACAAGCAGATATCAGTTGAAATTCGTTGTGATGATGATGGTTATAATGAGTAGAGGAAACGATTGTGGACTCGTCTTATTGATCGGTGGCAAAACAGATGGGAACGACTGCACCAAGGGTTTAATAACCAAAAAGTTTCTTCCGAGCATCAAACAGTTTGGGAAGGGTATGCCAAGTTGGTTTCAATCAAATCTATATTCAACATTCCTGCTTACAGGACATGGGTCCTTCTTTGGAAAATTAAATGATTTAGGTATTTCAGCACATTAATTGTGTACTTGTGGAGAAAGAGAAGACCGGGTACATCTGTATGGGTGCCCCAAATACCAGGTTCTACGAGAGGAATTGATTGATGGAGCACCCAGCGTACGAACACTGACTTCTGGATGTGAGGCCCTTCTACTGAAGACAAAGGCAGATTTTGGTGCTTTCCAAACTTTTGCTGTACAAGTTTTCAAGAGACGACGAGTTCTGCTGCAAATGGAGCAAGAACAATGCTGATAAAATTAACTGAGTACCTCCGTGGCACATCAAATTTTCTTGAGTGAAACCTATGTAGCACATTCAAGTTTTTCATGACTCAAACTGATACATGTACACTGTTTCTGTCACCTGTGGCAATCAAACTGGAAGAGGTGATTTAACCAGAACAACACTCATGTAAAACTCACGTCTTCTATTGTATCCTTTGTCTCCACAACATGAAAACCAACATCCTCTTCAGTAAAAAAAAAAAAAAAAGGTAAAGTGCAGCCATTATCAACCCACTGCAGGATGGAAGCCTCCTCAACAATTCATGCTGAGGGAAATGGACCATAATCTGTCACGCTGGTCCAATGTGGGTTGGCAGATCGACCGTATTCAGCAGTCAGGGGCTTGAACCCCGGTTTACTCAAAGAGCTTGTGCTACTGCATTCCCGCTCCTGACCGCTCGGCTACGAGTCCTCTTCAGTAGTAGGTGACTATTTCTTCCTTAAAACGTGAACCATGCAACATCATGTTGAAAACAATTTCAACAAATCCATGCCATGAAAGCTCTTCTTGAATGCTTCTTAACATTTTCTTGAATGATCCTTGCTGCATGAGTTGATCCTCTGGCTAAATCATACTGAAATTGTAATTCCGAGGTGTCACCAGTTCCTACAATGTGATGTCCCAAGGTGAGCTGTTTCATATGTCGATCATTAGATTACAGCAAGGCGGTTGCTTGTGCCACGGCCGACAGCTGTGTGATGCAGTTCCTGATACTGCAGGCACGAATTTGGCAGCTGCTAGATAATCACTAATGATTCAAGAGGACTAGTACAAATAGGCCAGAGAAACATCCTTAGTTAGCCCACATTTCATCACTGAGTGCTCTTTCAAGGCAGAGTATTCGAGGACAGATGCTTCCCTGGGTAATTCTGGAAGTGAAAGTACTTGATGAGGATAGGTGATTCAGGTTGTGCATTTCATCCCTGACTGGTCTTTTAAGTCAGTGTGGGCACCTCCGTAGCCAGGTGGGAAGGAGCAGCAGTGCGTAGCACACGCTTCTTGATTATACCGGGGTTCGAGCCCGTGACCACCAAATACGGAGGATGCGGAAAGGTCAGGGAATGACCACCGCATATTCCCGGAGCAATATGGGCTTAGTTGCTAATGCTCCTAAAAAAAAAAAAAAAAACCCAAATAACAATTAAGTCAGTGTACTCAATGAATCGATTGGAAACATCAACCTCTAACTAAACATATTTCAATGCTTGTGAAGATGATGCATTTACAATAGATCTGTGTTCATCTTCTGACTACAATTTACTGATGAGAATACTTTTCCATTCTGACTGCAATTTACTTTGTGCTGAATTCCACACCACTTTCATGGTGTGGAATTCAGCTTTCCGGATAATATTTCATTTATTAAAAAGACTTTTCTTTCTCAGACTGGAAATTACATTGAAATTGTATGCACTGATGGCAATTTCTTACTCGCTACTTTCCATAGCAGAGACTCCAAATTCATTTTATAGGAACTGCAACTCTTCAATGTCTTATACTTGTGCGGGAACATGAAGAGCAGAACTTCTATACATGTATTTTGTAATTGAGCGGGAATTAGTGATATAAATCTGCAAAATATTGTGATTAGTGGTGGGGATGCCATGAAAGCTGGCTAAGACCACCTCGTACAATAAATAATAAAAGAAAATATATAGTAATAGTAATAGAGGCATGTGATTCAAGAAAGCAAGCGTATGAGTTTATGTAGCATCAGCCAAAAAATTAAAATTCACACAACCTTCCCTCTAAAAGTTTGTCTAGTTCCTCCTTGAATTTATTTAAACTATCAACTTCCACAACGACAGATGGAAGTTTGTTCCAGCAATTAACCACCTGCTGGCTAAAGACAAATTTCTGCACATCTATTCAACAGCTGTCTTTCCTCAATTTGAATTTATGCAATCTTAGGTTCGTAATCTGAGCAAGCGGAAGAATCCCGTCAGAATTCAGCATGCTCAACCCCTTCAAGGCCTTATACACCTCACAGATGCCTAGTCTCCTGCCGCTGCAATTTACAGAACTTAAGCCTCTCTTGGTAAGAGGACCCTTCGTTCCCCTCCCCAATCTTGTTGCCCTTCTCTGTACACGCTCAAGCAAATCTACATCCTTCCTAAAATAAGGCCTCCAAGCCTGTATGCAGTACTCAAGGCATGGCCTGACCATTGCCTTATACAAAGTGATAATCACCTTCTTTTCCCTACTAGCAAAATTCCTGTATATCATTGACAAAACTCCATGACCTGCTCTGGCAGCCTGTCTGCATTGCCCAGAAAACTTCATATCTGACTGCACAATTACTCCCAGGTCTTTTTCATTTTCTACCACCCTAAGTATAGTACCACACAGTTGGTGCATTCCTCTGGGGTTACTTCTACCCGTATTCAGTACTTTGCATTTGTCAATGTTAAACTTCAGCCACTTCTCAGCCCATCTACCCAAATTTTCTAGATCCTGTTGCAGTAGCACACTGCCATTACTGTCATTAACAACCCTGCTAACCTTTGTATCATCAGCAAACTTCGACACTAAGCCTGATATATCTTCATCAATATCATTGATAAATATACAAAACAACACCAGGCCCAACACCGAAACCTGTGGGACTCCACTAATAACATTAGTCCACAAAGAGCAGGGTCCATTGATTACCACTCTGTCTTCTCCCACTTAACTACTCCTTTATCCATTGTAGCAACGTACCCATAATACCATTCTGCTCCAATTTGTATAGTAGTTTTCCATGCAGTACAGTGCCAAAAGCTTTCCTAAAATCCAAGTATACGATATCAAAATTATTTTTTGCATCCAGTTCCTTTGTAACCACATCATAGTATTATCCAATCAAATTTGTCAGACAAGACTTCCCTTAACAAACCCGTGCTTTGTCTGAATTATTGATGCAGTCTTGTCTAGATGATCCTGCAATGCATCTTTAACTGGTGACTTCATTATTTTACCCGGAACAGAAGTTCCGGGTAAAGAAGTTCCGGTGAACTAACTTGTCTGTAATTACTCGCGTCACCCTTTGGTCCCCCTTTGTGAATTGGGGATACATTTGCCCATTTCCAATCCGTGGGGACTTTCCCTGAGTCCAAGGATGCTCTCATAATTATGGCTAAGGGTTTGCTTAGTTCCTTTGCCGCCTCCTTTAATATAACTGGATAGATCCCATCCACCCCAGGAGCCTTCCTTTTGTTTAACTTCAACGATTTCTCTTTTCACTGTAGTCACCTTTATGGAAGCAAAAACCCTTCCCTTTACTCTTGATGGTAATTATATCTTTACGTAAATCCGACATCAATACACTGTGATCACTGCCACCTAGTCTTTCCTTTATCTGCAAATTCTTAATGCATGAATAATCACTACTGATAACCAGATCAAGAGTATTACCCTCTCTGGTTGCCTCTCAAACATCCATGCTGCTGCAGAAAACAATCATCCAATAAATCCTTATCTTGTATCCTAATTTGGTTTATTCTATGAGCAAAGAGGTAACCTCTCTTTATGAATCTGCTGGTTGATATCTGTATTTTTGAGTCTAAGGCAGATTTTGTTATTGAATATTTATAGGCATTGAGAAAATGATTAAAAATAATAGACCTTTTGTGTGTTAGCGGTTGATAGCTGTTATAATGCAGCAGCATAACTGATTGTCGGTTTTAGGTAGATGTTAAATTGGACTTCATTTGTGTCCCGAGTAAGTGTGAAATTTAGAAAATTTAATGATTTTCTTTCAGTATTTTCCCTTTCCAATGCAAAATTGAGTCTAGGATGAATATTATTAAACAAATGTAAAATGTCTTGAATAGTGCCACTATCATCAATAACAAGAACATCATCTAAATACCTCTCATAATATGTAATATGGGGTAGTAAAGGCGTCAAATGTATATATGCTCAGTTGCTGAGAGGTAGACCTCCGATATTAAGCCACTTAGACTCGATCCCTTTGGTAAACCAAAAATTTGTGTGTATACCTTGTCTCAAAAGGCGATATAGTTGGCTTCAACTAAGAGTTTGATCAAGTGAAAAAATCTTTAATAAGAAGCTTCATATAATTAATCATTATGGGGTTATTATTTAACATATGCTAAGCAATATCTATTATCCTTATTGCCAAGTCTACGGTCCTCAAGGTTATTAAATAATGTATCATAGTTTTTATTCCAAAATGTATTGCCTGTGTAAAGGGTTTTATAATACTATATACATGTGTGGCTAAGGATGAAAATGCCAATTTGGGGTGAATAGGAAATCCGGTTTTATTCAGTTTTACCTGACCGAAAAATGCTGGAATGTTGTATGTTCTGGCCTTCAATTCCTTTAACTGAGACATAGAAATGGAATCATTTTTTCTATATGTGTTTAACATTTTATTGTACTGATTGACCAAATTAGTAAATAATACCAGGTCGACTTCAAGATAAGTGGAAGTATCTGATATGACTGAATCTAACTTATTAATATAATCAGTTTTATCAAATATTACAACTGTATCTCCTTTGTCTGCTCTCTCTCTGAATAATGTCTATTTTCCAAAAGGTCACGTGAAGCTGAAATTTCATGTCTATTCAATTTAGGAAGTTGTGTGCCTTTTATGTTATTCACCACTTGGTTAACTTATTGAATAAATAAATTTTTTTGTGGAACATCACGAAGTTCCAAATTCAATATCTATTGCGAACTGTTTTTTAAGTAGCTTGCGAGGTGGTAAATTATAATTCAATCCTTTGGATAAAAGTGAAATCTGGTCCTGCAGTAGCTTATATGAGGAAAGATTTGTAATCTGTTGATATGTAGGCACGTTGCATGTAGGATGTGGAGGTGTTCGACAACTAGCTGAAGCATTCCGATTGTGTAAGCATGTTGTATGCTTGTGGGTGGTCGCAACTGAACTCTTATACACTTGGCCAGAAGCTTCCGAGAATGTGTTTGAATTGTGTGTAGGCACATTGCACATATATAAAGGGGTTACAGAAGCACTCGTATGAACCTGGTTTGATACCCGTGATAATGTATTCAATTTGTTAATGTGTCTGTTTTTTTATTTCTGTGGCCTGTGCTTCACATCACAAATCTATAGAGGTCATCAATACAGACCAATCGTTTGGATGTAGATAATTTTTTAATTTGTCGCGAAATTTCCTAACCAGGGAAGGGTATTTTTGTTTATTAGAATACCTAGATTTTAAGCCAAGTTTAATAATATTGTGAGATGTGGCAAGTACTTGTTGCTTTATGCCCAAAATGAAATTTTATGATTAAAATTGACCCTGGAAAGTTTCAGAACGATGTTTTTTTGAAGATATATTTCCTGAAAAAAACGGGGGTTTTTTAGGAAATTTTTACCATATTTGGGTCTCTTTAATAGGAAGCTTCGTATAATTAATCAGTATAGAGTTATTATTTAACATATCCCGAAGAATATCGAATCTGTATGCAACGTTTACAGTCGTATATATAGAAATAACATCCAGTGAGAATAAATTTTCATTATCGCCAAGTCTACAGTCCTTAAGGTTATTAAATAATGTATCATAGTTTTTTTATACAAAATTGTATCACCTGTCTAAAGGGTTTTATAATACCATATACATGTGTGGCTAAGGATAAGTTCCTGTAAGAAATGATGGGGTGAATAGGAAATCCGGTTTTATGCAGTTTTACTTGACCGAAAAGTGCTGGGATATTGCATGTTCTGGCCTTCGATTCCTTTAACTGAGACATATTAATGTATAATTTTTTCGATGTGTGGTTAATGTTTATTGTACTGATTGACCAAATTGGTAAATAATACCGGGTCTATTTCAAGGTATGCGTTGAATAAACATTAGATATTCTTTAGGATATGTTAAATAATAACTCATTATTATTATTATTAGCCATATGGTACAAGGAAGCCTGAGGCTTATGCTGCACCAGCCAAAAAACATTCTCGAGTTACCCTGAGAGAGAGAGAGAGAGAGTCAGAAGTAGAAGGAAATCACCAAGAAAGAGAAGAATGATGATATCCAGCTCAGAATCCTGGGTGATTAATTATATGAAGCTTCCTATTAAAGAAATTTTTCACATGATTGAACTCTAAGTTGAAGCCACCTATATCACCTTTTGAGACAAGGTATACAAACAAATTTTTGGTTTGCTAATGGGATTGAATCTAAGTGGCTTAATATCAGAGGTCTACCTCTCAGCAATTGAGCGTACATTTGATGCCTTTTCTACCCCATATTACATATTATGGGAGGTACTTAAACGATGTTCTTGTTATTACTGTTAATTGCACTATTCAAGATATTTTACATTTGTTTAATAGCATTCATCCTAGACTCAATTTTACATTGAAAAGGGAAAATACTGAAACAAAGTCATAAAATATTCTAAATTTCACACTTACTCGGGATGCGAATAAAGTCCAATTTAACATCTATTGTAAACTGCACAGTTATGCTGCTGCATTATAACAGCTATCACCTGTTCACCTACATCAGGTCTATTGTTTTTAACCAATTTCTAAATGGCTATAAATATTCAATGACTGAATCTGCTTTAGACTAAGAAATACAGATATTAACCAGCAGCTTCTTAAACAGCCCCCCTTCCCGCTACAAAAACCAAATTAGGGTACAAGCTAAGGATAAGATACAAAAAACTACACTAACCAACAATAATAACATCAAACAATAGTTTATTTCTGTCTCATACATTGAACAGTGGCACAAACAACTTAACAGATTCTTTAAAGATACCGAATTTAAAATTATGGCCAGACCAATACAGAAATTACATGCTACACTGAACAATCACTCAGTCCTTTCCTCTTTTGCCACACAAGTAAATGACCTGGTATGCAACATTTCTTGCAGTTATTGCAACTCATCTTATGCTGGATTTGAGAGTAAAGCAGCACACATCCTCAGTCCATGCTTCTCGTTCAGCAGCAGCATCAGAATTGGCCTTTCATGCCGTTAACGAAAACCATAAATTTTTATTCAACGAGGCCAAAATACTTAGTGTCCAACATAATTATGCAGGAATATTAATTGCAGAAACCATCAAAATTAAATTACATGAGAATTCTATTAACTTTTACTGTCCATATCTAATCTCCGATTCCTGGTCTTTTACACCCATGCTCAAAGACAAATAATTGTGGTGTTTTATGCACATGTGTGAAGATAAATCTCTATTTATGATTCCGGCTCACGCATACTCTGTAATTTCCATTCCTGTGATCAAGACATATGGTCAAAAAGCCCCATCAGATTGAGGAAGGAAAGTCTTTTTTCAAAATTTACATTAAACTTGTTTTTTTTTATTTATTTATTTTTAATTTTAAATATTTATAAATTTAAAATAAATTTATATATTTATAAATTTATTTTTAAATTGCTTTTAATTAATTTTAATTGCCGGAGAAGATCATAAGGAAGTGTTCTACTTATATATTGAGGGAAATTTCTCTTTTTCTTCTACAAATATTGAAATATAACATAGAACGTATTGAGCATCATAGCTCTGTTTTATACTAATTATATCAGAAAGGGTATTTCTACCTACTAACAATATCGTTAATACCACTTCCTCCCCTAAGGATGAAAAATTATGGTGTCTCAATCTTCTTCTGGCTGAGTAGCAGTCTTGTTGGCTTACGTCTTTTAAAGGACTTACTGTAAAGCAATTTATGCTTGATGTTTCATTTGTAAATAAAATAAATCTCAGATGGTTTACTTTCAGTATACATGCTACCTTTTTTCTTACGGGTCATGGTTCCTTCAATACTAAATTAGTCTCCTTTAATCTTCCTTCTTTGTCTCTTTGCTTTTCTGGTCTTGTTAAGTACTGGATACATGTATTTCACCCCTTAACATTGATACTTTCAATGTTAGGGCATGAACTCCAACCTGATACTTTCAGGTTGGAGCTTTTTGCTATTATGGGTCTTGTTATTCCTGGCTCAGAAACAAAATTTCTTACTCTATGTTCTTTTCAGGATTTTCAAATTTTGCTAAC